>NW_027488798.1:0-369338 GCF_050948215.1 Halictus rubicundus
CACTTCACTCTTCACTTCACTTCACTCTTCACTTCACTTCACTCTTCACTTCACTTCACTCTTCACTTCACTTCACTCTTCACTTCACTTCACTCTTCACTTCACTTCACTCTTCACTTCACTTCACTCTTCACTTCACCTCACTCTTCACTTCACTTCACTCTTCACTTCACTATTCACTCCACTCTTCACTCCACTTCACTCTACACTTCACTACACTCATCACTACACTTCACCCTTCACTTCACTTCACTCTTCACAACACTCTACTCTTCACTTCACTTCACTCTTCACTCCACTTCACTCTTCACTTCACTTCAATCTTCACTTCACTTCACCCTTCACTTCACTTCACTCTTCACCTCACTTCATTCTTCACTTCACTTCACTCTTCACTTCACTTCACTCTTCACTTCACTTCACTCTTCACTTCACTTCACTCTTCACTTCACTTCACTCTTCACTTCACTTCACTCTTCACTTCACTTCACTCTTCATTTCACTTCACTCTTCACTTCACTTCACTCTTCACCTCACTTAACTCTTCACTTCCCTCTTCACACCACCCTACACTTCACTTCAATCTACACTTCATTTTAATCTTCACTTCACTTTTCAATTCACTTCACTCTTCACTTCACTTCACTCTTCACTTCACTTCACTCTTCACTTCACTTCACTCTTCACTTCACCTCACTCTTCACTTCACTTCACTCTTCACTTCACTATTCACTCCACTCTTCACTCCACTTCACTCTACACTTCACTACACTCATCACTACACTTCACCCTTCACTTCACACACACACCCCCCCCCCCCCTTCTTCTTCGTCCCCTCTCTCTCACACCACACCATACACCACACCACACCACACACCACACCACACCACACACCACAACACACCACACAACACACCCCACACCACACCACACACCACACCACACCACACACTACACCACACCACACACCACACCACACCACACACCACTCCACACCACACACCACACCACACCACACACCACACCCCACCCCACACCACACCACCCCCCCCACCACACCACCCACCACACCACACCAGTCAACACACCACACCACAAACCACTCCACTACCCCACACGACACCACACACCACACCACACCACACACCTCACCCTCCACACCCTCACCACACCACACACCACACCACACCTCACTCCTCACCACACCACACTCCTCACCACCACCTCACCTCTCCTCACACCACTCCTCACCTCTCACCACTCCTCCTCCACCCTCCTCACTACTCCTCACTCCTCACCTCTCCAATCTACCTCACCTCACTCCACCACACCAAACCTAACCTCAATCCTATCTAACCACACCACACCTCTCCACACTCTCTCCTCAAACCACTCCTCACCTGTCACCTATACACTCACTCACTACTATCCTATCCACTCACCTAATCTATCCTCTATTCTAACCACTATCCTATCCTCTACTCCTATCCTATCCTCACTCGAATCCTATCCTCTATCCTATCCTATCCTCTATCCTATCCTATCCTCTATCCTATCTCTCTATCCTATCCTATCCTCTATCCTATCCTATCCTCTATCCTATCCTATCCTCTATCCTCCTATCCTATCCTATCCTCTATCCTATCCTCTATCCTATCCCATCCTCTATCCTATCCTATCCTCTATCCTATCCTATCCTATATCCTATCCTATCCTCTATCCTATCCTATCCTATCCTATCCTCTATCCTATCCTATCCTCTATCCTATCCTATCCTCTATCCTATCCTATCCTCTATCCTATCCAATCCTCTATCCTATCCTATCCTCTATCCTATCCTATCCTCTATCCTATCCTATCCTCTATCCTATCCTATCCTCTATCCTATCCTATCCTCTATCCTATCCTATCCTCTATCCTATCCTATCCTCTATCCTATCCTATCCTCTATCCTATCCTATCCTCTATCCTATCCTATCCTCTATCCTATCCTATCCTATCCTCTATCCTCTATCCTATCCTCTATCCTATCCTATCCTCTATCCTATCCTATCCTCTATCCTATCCTATCCTTTATCCTATCCTATCCTCAATCCTATCCTATCCTCTATCCTATTCTATCCTCTATCCTATCCTATCCTCTACTCTATAATATCCTCTATCCTATCCTATCCTGTATCCTATACTATCATCTATACTATCCTATACTCTATCCTATTCTATCCTCTATTCTATCCACTATCCTATCCTCTATCCTATCCTATCCTCTATCGTATCCTATCCTCTATCCTATCCTATCCTCTATCCTATCCTATCCACTATCCTATCCTATCCTCTATCCTATCCTATCCTCTATCCTATCCTATCCTCTATCCTATCCTATCCTCTATCCTATCCTATCCTCTATCCTATCCTCTATCCTATCCCATCCTCTATCCTATCCTATCCTCTATCCTATCCTATCCTATATCCTATCCTATCCTCTATCCTATCCTATCCTATCCTATCCTCTATCCTATCCTATCCTCTATCCTATCCTATCCTCTATCCTATCCTATCCTCTATCCTATCCTATCCTCTATCCTATCCTATCCTCTATCCTATCCTATCCTCTATCCTATCCTATCCTATCCTCTATCCTCTATCCTATCCTCTATCCTATCCTATCCTCTATCCTATCCTATCCTCTATCCTATCCTATCCTCTATCCTATCCTATCCTCTATCCTATCCTATCCTCTATCCTATCCTATCCTCTATCCTATCCTATCCTCTATCCTATCCTATCCTCTATCCTATCCTATCCTCTATCCTATCCTATCCTCTACCCTATCCTATCCTCTATCCTATCCTATCCTCTATCCTATTCTATCCTCTATCCTATCCTATCCTCTACTCTATAATATCCTCTATCCTATCCTATCCTGTATCCTATACTATCATCTATACTATCCTATACTCTATCCTATCCTATCCACTATCCTATCCACTATCCTATCCTCTATCCTATCCTCAATCCTATCCTTTATCCTATCCTATCCTGTATCCTATCTTATCCTCTATCCTATCCTATCCTTTATCCTATCCTATCCTCAATCCTATCCTATCCTCTATCCTATCCTATCCTCTATCCTATCCTATCCTCTATCCTATCCTATCCTCTATCCTATCCTATCCTCTATCCTATCCTATCCTCTATCCTATCCTATCCTCTATGCTATCCTATCCTCTATCATATCCTATCCTCTATCATATCCTATCCTCTATCCTATCGTATCCTCTATCCTATCCTATCCTCTGTCCTATCCTCTATCCTATCCTCAATCCTATCCTATCCTTTATCCTATCCTATCCTCTATCTTATCCTATCCTCTATCCTATCCTATCCTCTATCCTATCCTATCCTCTATCCTATCCTATCCTCTATCCTATCCTCTATCCTATCCTCTATCCTATCCTCTATCCTATCCTATCCTGTATCCTATCCTATCCTGTATCCTATCCTATCCTCTATCCTATCCTATTATCTATCCTATCCTATCCTCTATCCTATCTTATCCTCTATCCTATCCTATCCTCTATCCTATCCTATCCTCTATCCTATCCTATCCTCTATCCTATCCTATCCTATCCTCTATCCTATCCTATCCTCTATCGTATCCTATCCTCTATCCTATCCTATCCTCTACCTATCCTATCCTCTATCCTATCCTCTATCCTATCCCATCCTCTATCCTATCCTATCCTCTATCCTATCCTATCCTCTATCCTATCCTATCCTCTATCCTATCCTATCCTCTACCCTATCCTATCCTCTATCCTATCCTATCCTCTATCCTATTCTATCCTCTATCCTATCCTATCCTCTACTCTATAATATCCTCTATCCTATCCTATCCTGTATCCTATACTATCATCTATACTATCCTATACTCTATCCTATCCTATCCACTATCCTATCCACTATCCTATCCTCTATCCTATCCTCAATCCTATCCTTTATCCTATCCTATCCTGTATCCTATCTTATCCTCTATCCTATCCTATCCTTTATCCTATCCTATCCTCAATCCTATCCTATCCTCTATCCTATCCTATCCTCTATCCTATCCTATCCTCTATCCTATCCTATCCTCTATCCTATCCTATCCTCTATCCTATCCTATCCTCTATCCTATCCTATCCTCTATGCTATCCTATCCTCTATCATATCCTATCCTCTATCATATCCTATCCTCTATCCTATCGTATCCTCTATCCTATCCTATCCTCTGTCCTATCTACGATCCTATCCTCTATCCTATCCTCAATCCTATCCTATCCTTTATCCTATCCTATCCTCTATCTTATCCTATCCTCTATCCTATCCTATCCTCTATCCTATCCTATCCTCTATCCTATCCTATCCTCTATCCTATCCTCTATCCTATCCTCTATCCTATCCTCTATCCTATCCTATCCTGTATCCTATCCTATCCTGTATCCTATCCTATCCTCTATCCTATCCTATTATCTATCCTATCCTATCCTCTATCCTATCCTATCCTCTATCCTATCCTATCCTCTATCCTATCCTATCCTCTATCCTATCCTATCCTCTATCCTATCCTATCCTCTATCCTATCCTATCCTCTATCCTATCCTATCCTCTATCCTATCCTATCCTCTACCTATCCTATCCTCTATCCTATCCTCTATCCTATCCCATCCTCTATCCTATCCTATCCTCTATCCTATCCTATCCTCTATCCTATCCTATCCTCTATACTATCCTATACTCTATCCTATCCTATCCTCTATCCTATCCACTATCCTATCCTCTATCCTATCCTCAATCCTATCCTTTATCCTATCCTATCCTGTATCCTATCTTATCCTCTATCCTATCCTATCCTTTATCCTATCCTATCCTCAATCCTATCCTATCCTCTATCCTATCCTATCCTCTATCCTATCCTATCCTCTATCCTATCCTATCCTCTATCCTATCCTATCCTCTATCCTATCCTATCCTCTATCCTATCCTATCCTCTATGCTATCCTATCCTCTATCATATCCTATCCTCTATCATATACTATCCTCTATCCTATCGTATCCTCTATCCTATCCTATCCTCTGTCCTATCTACGATCCTATCCTCTATCCTATCCTCAATCCTATCCTATCCTTTATCCTATCCTATCCTCTATCTTATCCTATCCTCTATCCTATCCTATCCTCTATCCTATCCTATCCTCTATCCTATCCTATCCTCTATCCTATCCTCTATCCTATCCTCTATCCTATCCTCTATCCTATCCTGTCCTGTATCCTATCCTATCCTCTATCCTATCCTATTATCTATCCTATCCTATCCTCTATCCTATCCTATCCTCTATCCTATCCTATCCGCTATCCTATCCTATCCTCTATCCTATCCTATCCTCTATCCTATCCTATCCTCTATCCTATCCTATCCTCTATCCTATCCTATCCTCTATCCTATCCTATCCTCTACCTATCCTATCCTCTATCCTATCCTCTATCCTATCCCATCCTCTATCCTATCCTATCCTCTATCCTATCCTATCCTCTATCCTATCCTATCCTCTATCCTATCCTATCCTATCCTATCCTATCCTCTATCCTATCCTATCCTCTATCCTATCCTATCCTCTATCCTATCCTATCCTCTATCCTATCCTATCCTCTATCCTATCCTATCCTCTATCCTATCCTATCCTCTATCCTATCCTATCCTCTATCCTATCCTATCCTCTATCCTATCCTATCCTCTATCCTATCCTATCCTCTATCCTATCCTATCCTCTATCCTATCCTATCCTCTATCCTATCCTATCCTCTATCCTATCCTATCCTCTATCCTATCCTATCCTCTATCCTATCCTATCCTCTATCCTATCCTATCCTCTATCCTATCCTATCCTCTATCCTATCCTATCTTCCATCCTATCCTATCCTCTATCCTATCCTATCCTCTATCCTATCCTATCCTCTATCCTATCCTATCCTCTATCCTATCCTATCCTCTATCCTATCCTCTATCCTATCCAATCCCCTATCCTATCCTCTAACATATCGTATCCTCTATCCTATCCTATCCTCTACTCTATAATATCCTCTATCCTATCCTATCCTGTATCCTATACTATGATCTATACTATCCTATCCTCTATCCTATCCCATCCTCTATCCTATCCACTATCCTATCCTCTATCCTATCCTCAATCCTATCCTATCCTTTATCCTATCCTATCCTGTATCCTATCCTATCCTCTATCCTATCCTATCCTTTATCCTATCCTATCCTCAATCCTATCCTATCCTCTATCCTATCCTATCCACTATCCTATCCTATCCTCTATCCTATCCTATCCTCAATCCTATCCTATCCTCTATGCTATCTTATCCTCTATCATATCCTATCCTCTATCATATCCTATCCTCTATCCTATCCTATCCTCTATCCTATCCTATCCTCTATCCTATCCTATCCTCTCTCCTATCCTATCCTCTATCCTATCCTATCCTCTATCCTATCCTATCCTCTATCCTAAATCCTATCCTATCCTCTATCCTATCCTAGCCTCTATCCTATCCTATCCTCTATCCTATCCTATCCTCTATCCTATCCTATCCTCTATCCTATCCTATCCTCTATCCTATCCTATCCTCTATCCTATCCTATCCTCTATCCTATCCTCTATCCTATCCAATCCCCTATCCTATCCTCAATCCCATCCTATACTCAATCCAATCCTATACTGTATTATATCCTATCCTCTTTCCTATCCTCTAACATATCGTATCCTCTATCCTATCCTATCCTCTACTCTATAATATTCTCTACCCTATTCTATCCTGTATCCTATACTATCATCTATACTATCCTATCCTCTATCCTATCCTATCCTCTATCCTATCCACTATCCTATCCTCTATCCTATCCTCAATCCTATCCTATCCTTTATCCTATCCTATCCTGTATCCTATCCTATCCTCTATCCTATCCTATCCTTTATCCTATCCTATCCTCAATCCTATCCTATCCTCTATCCTATCCTATCCTCTATCCTATCCTATCCCCTATGCTATCCTATCCTCTATCCTAACCTATCCTCTATCCTATCCTATCCTCTATCCTATCCTATCCTCTATCCTATCCTATCCTCTATCCTATCCTATCCTCTATCCTATCCTATCCTCTATCCTATCCTATCCTCTATCCTATCCTATCCTCTATCCTATCCTATCCTCTATCCTATCCTATCCTCTATCCTATCCTACCCTCTATCCTATCCTCTATCCTATCCAATCCCCTATCCTATCCTCTAACATATCGTATCCTCTATCCTATCCTATCCTCTACTCTATAATATCCTCTATCCTATCCTATCCTGTATCCTATACTATGATCTATACTATCCTATCCTCTATCCTATCCTATCCTCTATCCTATCCACTATCCTATCCTCTATCCTATCCTCAATCCTATCCTATCCTTTATCCTATCCTATCCTGTATCCTATCCTATCCTCTATCCTATCCTATCCTTTATCCTATCCTATCCTCAATCCTATCCTATCCTCTATCCTATCCTATCCACTATCCTATCCTATCCTCTATCCTATCCTATCCTCAATCCTATCCTATCCTCTATGCTATCTTATCCTCTATCATATCCTATCCTCTATCACATCCTATCCTCTATCCTATCCTATCCTCTATCCTATCCTATCCTCTATCCTATCCTATCCTCTCTCCAATCCTATCCTCTATCCTATCCTATCCTCTATCCTATCCTATCCTCTATCCTAAATCCTATCCTATCCTCTATCCTATCCTAGCCTCTATCCTATCCTATCCTCTATCCTATCCTATCCTATCCTCTATCCTATCCTATCCTCTATCCTATCCTATCCTCTATCCTATCCTATCCTCTATCCTATCCTATCCTCTATCCTATCCTATCCTCTATCCTATCCTATCCTCTATCCTATCCTCTATCCTACCCAATCCCCTATCCTATCCTCAATCCCATCCTATACTCAATCCAATCCTATACTGTATTATATCCTATCCTCTTTCCTATCCTCTAACATATCGTATCCTCTATCCTATCCTATCCTCTACTCTATAATATCCTCTACCCTATTCTATCCTGTATCCTATACTATCATCTATACTATCCTATCCTCTATCCTATCCTATCCTCTATCCTATCCACTATCCTATCCTCTATCCTATCCTATCCTCTATCCTATTATATCCTCTATCCTATCCTATGCTGTATCCTATCCAATCCCCTATCCTATCCTCAATCCTATCCTATCCTCTATCCTATCACATCCTCTATCCTATCCTATCCTCAATCCTATCCAATCCTCAATCCTATCCTATCCTCTTTCCTATCCCATCCCCTATCCTATCCTCCATCCTATCCTTTCCTCTATCCTATCGTATCCTCTATCGTATAATATCCTCAATCCTATCCATTCCTCTATCCTATCCTCTGTCATATCCTCTATCCTATCCAATCCTCTATCCTATCCTATCCTCTATCCTATAGTATCATCTATCCTATCTAATCCTCTATCCTATCCCATCCTCTATCCTATCCTCTATCATATCCTATCCTCTATCCTATCCTATTCTCTATCCTATCCTATCCTCTACCATATCCTATTCTCTATCCTATCCTATATGCTTTCCTATCCTCCATCGTATCCTATCCTCTATCCTATCCTGTCCTCTATCCTATCCTTTCCTCTATCCTCTCCATTTACCTATCCTATCCTCTATCCTATCCTTTCCTCTATCCTATCCTATGCTCTATCCTATCCAATCCCCTATCCTATCCTCAATCCTATCGTATCCTCTATTCTATCCTATCCTCTATCCTATCCTATCATCTATCCTATCCTATCCTCTATCCTATCCCATCCCCTATCCTATCCTCTATCCTATCCTATCCTCTATCCTATCCTTTCCTCTATCCTCTCCATTTACCTATCCTATCCTCTATCCTATCCTTTCCTCTATTCTATCCTATCCTCTATCCTATCCTATCCACTTTCCTATCCTATCCTCTATCCTATTCTATCCTCTATCCTATCCTATCCTCTATCCTATCCTATGCTCTATCCTATCCTATGCTCTATCCTATCCAATCCCCTATCCTATCCTGAATCCTATCCTATCCTCTATCCTATCCTATCGTCTATCCGATCCTATCCTCTATCCTATCCTATCCTCTATCCTATACTATCCTCTATGCTATCCTATCCTCTATCCTATCCTATCCTCTATCCTATCCTATCCTCTATCCTATCCTATCCTCTATCCTATCCTATCCTCTATCCTATCCTATCCTCTATCCTATCCTATCCTCTATCCTATTATATCCTCTATCCTATCCTATGCTGTATCCTATCCAATCCCCTATCCTATCCTCAATCCTATCCTATCCTCTATCCTATCACATCCTCTATCCTATCCTATCCTCAATCCTATCCTATCCTCTTTCCTATCCCATCCCCTATCCTATCCTCCATAGTATCCTTTCCTCTATCCTATCGTATCCTCTATCCTATAATATCCTCAATCCTATCCATTCCTCTATCCTATCCTCTGTCATATCCTCTATCCTATCCAATCCTCTATCCTATCCTATCCTCTATCCTATCGTATCCTCTATCCTGTCCCATCCTCTATCCTATCCTATCCTATCCTCTATCCTATCCTCTCCTCTATCCTATTATATCCACTTTCCTATCCTATCCTCTATCCTATTCTATCCTCTATCCTATCCTATCCTCTATCCTATCCTATCCTCTATCCTATCCAATCCCCTATCCTATCCTCAATCCTATCCTATCCTCTATCCTGTCCCGTCCTCTATCCTATCCCATCCTCTATCCTATCAAATCCTCTATCCTATAATATCCTCTAGCCTATCCTATCCTCTACCCTATCCTACCGTTTGTCCTATCCTATCCTCTATCCTATCCTATCCTCTATCCTATCCTATGCTCTATCCTATACAATCCCCTATCCTATCCTCAATCCTATCCTCTATCCTATCCCATCCTCTATCATATCCTATCCACTTTCCTATCCTATCCTCTATCCTATTCTATCCTCTATCCTATCCTATCCTCTATCCTATCGTATGCTCTATCCTATCCTATGGTCTATCCTATCCTATCCTCTATCCTATATTCTATCCTATCCTCTATCCTATCCTATATTCTATCCTATCCTCTATCGTATCCTATCCTCAATCCTATCCTATCCTCTATCCTATCCTATCCTCTATCCTATCCTATCCTCTATCCTATCCTATCCTCTATCCTATCCTATCCTCTATACTCTCCTATCCTCTATCTTCTCCTATCCTCTATCGTATCCTATCCTCTATAATATCGTATCCTCTATCCTCTCCTATCCTCTATCCTCTCCTATCCTCTATCCTATCCTATCCTCTATCCTATCCTATCCTCTATCCTATCCTATCCTCTATCCTATCCTATGCTCTATGCTATCCTATCCTCTATCCTATCCTATCCTCTATCCTATCCTATCCTCTATACTCTCCTATCCTCTATCTTCTCCTATCCTCTATCGTATCCTATCCTCTATAATATCGTATCCTCTATCCTCTCCTATCCTCTATCCTCTCCTATCCTCTATCCTATCCTATCCTCTATCCTATCCTATCCTCTATCCTATCCTATCCTCTATCCTATCCTATGCTCTATGCTATCCTATCCTCTATCCTATCCTATCCTCTATCCTATCCTGTCCTCTATCGTCTCCTATCCTCTATCCTATCCAATCCCCTATCCTATCCTCTATCCTATCCTGTCCTCTATCGTCTCCTATTCTCTATCCTATCCAATCCCCTATCTTATCCTCTATCCTATCCTATTCTCTATCCTATCCGTTCCTCTACCTTATCCTCTATCCTATCTTATCCTCTATCCTATCCTATCCTCAATCCTATCTTATCCTCTATCGTATCCTATCCTCTATCCTATCCTATCCTCTCTCCTATCCTATCCTCTATCCTATCCTATCCTCTATCCTCTCCTATCCTCTATCCTGTCGAATCCCCTATCCTATCCTCTATCCTATCCTATCCTCTATCCTATCCTATCCTCTATCCTATCCTATCCTCTATCCTATCCTATCCTCTATCCTATTATATCCTCTATCCTATCCTATGCTGTATCCTATCCAATCCCCTATCCTATCCTCAATCCTATCCTATCCTCTATCCTATCACATCCTCTATCCTATCCTATCCTCAATCCTATCCTATCCTCTTTCCTATCCCATCCCCTATCCTATCCTCCATAGTATCCTTTCCTCTATCCTATCGTATCCTCTATCCTATAATATCCTCAATCCTATCCATTCCTCTATCCTATCGTCTGTCATATCCTCTATCCTATCCAATCCTCTATCCTATCCTATCCTCTATCCTATCGTATCCTCTATCCTGTCCCATCCTCTATCCTATCCTATCCTATCCTCTATCCTATCCTCTCCTCTATCCTATTATATCCACTTTCCTATCCTATCCTCTATCCTATTCTATCCTCTATCCTATCCTATCCTCTATCCTATCCTATCCTCTATCCTATCCAATACCCTATCCTATCCTCAATCCTATCCTATCCTCTATCCTGTCCCGTCCTCTATCCTATCCCATCCTCTATCCTATCAAATCCTCTATCCTATAATATCCTCTAGCCTATCCTATCCTCTACCCTATCCTACCGTTTGTCCTATCCTATCCTCTATCCTATCCTATCCTCTATCCTATCCTATGCTCTATCCTATACAATCCCCTATCCTATCCTCAATCCTATCCTCTATCCTATCCCATCCTCTATCATATCCTATCCACTTTCCTATCCTATCCTCTATCCTATTCTATCCTCTATCCTATCCTATCCTCTATCCTATCGTATGCTCTATCCTATCCTATGGTCTATCCTATCCTATCCTCTATCCTATATTCTATCCTATCCTCTATCCTATCCTATATTCTATCCTATCCTCTATCGTATCCTATCCTCAATCCTATCCTATCCTCTATCCTATCCTATCCTCTATCCTATCCTATCCTCTATCCTATCCTATCCTCTATCCTATCCTATCCTCTATACTCTCCTATCCTCTATCTTCTCCTATCCTCTATCGTATCCTATCCTCTATAATATCGTATCCTCTATCCTCTCCTATCCTCTATCCTCTCCTATCCTCTATCCTATCCTATCCTCTATCCTATCCTATCCTCTATCCTATCCTATCCTCTATCCTATCCTATGCTCTATGCTATCCTATCCTCTATCCTATTCTATCCTCTATCCTATCCTATCCTCTATACTCTCCTATCCTCTATCTTCTCCTATCCTCTATCGTATCCTATCCTCTATAATATCGTATCCTCTATCCTCTCCTATCCTCTATCCTCTCCTATCCTCTATCCTATCCTATCCTCTATCCTATCCTATCCTCTATCCTATCCTATCCTCTATCCTATCCTATGCTCTATGCTATCCTATCCTCTATCCTATCCTATCCTCTATCCTATCCTGTCCTCTATCGTCTCCTATCCTCTATCCTATCCAATCCCCTATCCTATCCTCTATCCTATCCTGTCCTCTATCGTCTCCTATTCTCTATCCTATCCAATCCCCTATCTTATCCTCTATCCTATCCTATTCTCTATCCTATCCGTTCCTCTACCTTATCCTCTATCCTATCTTATCCTCTATCCTATCCTATCCTCAATCCTATCTTATCCTCTATCGTATCCTATCCTCTATCCTATCCTATCCTCTCTCCTATCCTATCCTCTATCCTATCCTATCCTCTATCCTCTCCTATCCTCTATCCTGTCGAATCCCCTATCCTATCCTCTATCCTATCCTATCCTCTATCCTATCCTATCCTCTATCCTATCCTATCCTCTATCCTATCCTATCCTCTATCCTATCCTATCCTCTATCCTATCCTATCCTCTATCCTATTATATCCTCTATCCTATCCTATGCTGTATCCTATCCAATCCCCTATCCTATCCTCAATCCTATCCTATCCTCTATCCTATCACATCCTCTATCCTATCCTATCCTCAATCCTATCCTATCCTCTTTCCTATCCCATCCCCTATCCTATCCTCCATAGTATCCTTTCCTCTATCCTATCGTATCCTCTATCCTATAATATCCTCAATCCTATCCATTCCTCTATCCTATCGTCTGTCATATCCTCTATCCTATCCAATCCTCTATCCTATCCTATCCTCTATCCTATCGTATCCTCTATCCTGTCCCATCCTCTATCCTATCCTATCCTATCCTCTATCCTATCCTCTCCTCTATCCTATTATATCCACTTTCCTATCCTATCCTCTATCCTATTCTATCCTCTATCCTATCCTATCCTCTATCCTATCCTATCCTCTATCCTATCCAATACCCTATCCTATCCTCAATCCTATCCTATCCTCTATCCTGTCCCGTCCTCTATCCTATCCCATCCTCTATCCTATCAAATCCTCTATCCTATAATATCCTCTAGCCTATCCTATCCTCTACCCTATCCTACCGTTTGTCCTATCCTATCCTCTATCCTATCCTATCCTCTATCCTATCCTATGCTCTATCCTATACAATCCCCTATCCTATCCTCAATCCTATCCTCTATCCTATCCCATCCTCTATCATATCCTATCCACTTTCCTATCCTATCCTCTATCCTATTCTATCCTCTATCCTATCCTATCCTCTATCCTATCGTATGCTCTATCCTATCCTATGGTCTATCCTATCCTATCCTCTATCCTATATTCTATCCTATCCTCTATCCTATCCTATATTCTATCCTATCCTCTATCGTATCCTATCCTCAATCCTATCCTATCCTCTATCCTATCCTATCCTCTATCCTATCCTATCCTCTATCCTATCCTATCCTCTATCCTATCCTATCCTCTATACTCTCCTATCCTCTATCTTCTCCTATCCTCTATCGTATCCTATCCTCTATAATATCGTATCCTCTATCCTCTCCTATCCTCTATCCTCTCCTATCCTCTATCCTATCCTATCCTCTATCCTATCCTATCCTCTATCCTATCCTATCCTCTATCCTATCCTATGCTCTATGCTATCCTATCCTCTATCCTATTCTATCCTCTATCCTATCCTATCCTCTATACTCTCCTATCCTCTATCTTCTCCTATCCTCTATCGTATCCTATCCTCTATAATATCGTATCCTCTATCCTCTCCTATCCTCTATCCTCTCCTATCCTCTATCCTATCCTATCCTCTATCCTATCCTATCCTCTATCCTATCCTATCCTCTATCCTATCCTATGCTCTATGCTATCCTATCCTCTATCCTATCCTATCCTCTATCCTATCCTGTCCTCTATCGTCTCCTATCCTCTATCCTATCCAATCCCCTATCCTATCCTCTATCCTATCCTGTCCTCTATCGTCTCCTATTCTCTATCCTATCCAATCCCCTATCTTATCCTCTATCCTATCCTATTCTCTATCCTATCCGTTCCTCTACCTTATCCTCTATCCTATCTTATCCTCTATCCTATCCTATCCTCAATCCTATCTTATCCTCTATCGTATCCTATCCTCTATCCTATCCTATCCTCTCTCCTATCCTATCCTCTATCCTATCCTATCCTCTATCCTCTCCTATCCTCTATCCTGTCGAATCCCCTATCCTATCCTCTATCCTATCCTATCCTCTATCCTATCCTATCCTCTATCCTATCCTATCCTCTATCCTATCCTATCCTCTATCCTATCCTATCCTCTATCCTATCCTATCCTCTATCCTATCCTATCCTCTATCCTATCCTATCCTCTATCCTATCCTATCCTCTATCCTATCCTATCCTCTATCCTATCCTATCCTCTATCCTATCCTATCCTCTATCCTATCCTATCCTCTATCCTATAATATCATCTATCCTATCCAATTCTCAAACCTATCCTATCCTCAATCCTATCCTATACTCTATCTTACCCTATCCGCAATACTATCCTATCCTCTATCCCATCCAATCCTCTATTCAATCCCCTATCCTATCCTCTATCCTATCCTATCCTCTATAATATCGTATCCTCTATCCGATCCTATCCTCTATCCTATCCTATCCTCTATCCTATCCTATCCTCTATCCTATCCTATCCTCTATCCTATCGTGTCCTCTATCCTATCCTATCCTCTATCCTATCCTATGCTCTATCCTACCCTATCCTCTATCCTATCCAATTCCCTATCCTATACTTTATCCTATCCTCTATCCTATCCTCTATCCTATCCTATCGTCTATCCTATCCAATCCCCTATCCTATCCTCTATCCTATCCTATTCTCTATCCTATCCTCTATCCTATCCTATCCCCCATCCTATCCAATCCTCTATCCTATCGAATCCCCTATCCTATCATCTATCCTATCCTCTATTATATCCTCTATCCTATCCTATATCCTATCCTATCCTCTATCCTATCCTATCCTCTATCCTATCCAATCCTCTATCCTATCCTCTATCCTATCCTATCCTCTATCCTATCCTATCCTCTATCCTATCCTATCCTCTATCCTATCCTATCCTCTATCCTATCCTATCCTCTATCCTATCCTATCCTCTATCCTATCCTATCCTCTATCCTATCCTATCCTCTATCCTATCCTATCCTCTATCCTATCCTCTATCCTATCCTATCCTCTATCCTATCCTATCCTATCCTCTATCCTATCCTATCCTCTATCCAATCCTATCCTCTATAATACCCTATCCTCTATCCTATCCTATCCTCTATCCTATCCTATCCTCTAACCTATCCTATCCTCTATCCTATCCTATAGTCTATCCTATCCTACCCTCTATCCTATCCTATCCTCTATCCTATCCCATCACCTATCCTATCCTCTATCCTATCCTATCGCCTATCCTATAATATCCTCTATCCTATCCTATCCTCTATCCTATCCAATCCCCTATCCTATCCTCAATCTTATCCTATCCTCTCTCCTATAATATCCTCTATCCTATCCAATCCTCTATCCTATCCTATCCTCTATCCTATCCTATCCTCTATCCTATCGTATCCTCTATCTTATCCCATGCTCTATCCTATCCTATCGTCTATCCTATAATATCCTCTATCCTATCCTCTATAATATCGCATCCTCTATCCTATCCAATCCCCTATCCTATCTTCTATCCTATCCTATCCTCTATCCTATCCTATCCTCTATCCTATCCTATCCTCTATCCTATCCTATCCTCTATCCTATCCTATCCTCTATCCTATCCTATCCTCCATCCTATCCTATCCTTTATCCTATCCTATCCTCTATCCTATCCTATCCTCTATCCTATCCTATAATCTATGCTATCCAATCACCTATCCTATCCTCTATCCTATCCTATCCTCTATCCTATCCTATGCTCTATCCTATCTTATCTTCTATACAATCCAATCCCCTATCCTATCCTCTATACTATCCTATCCTCCATCCTGTCCTATTCTCTATCGTATCCTCTATCCTAACCTATCCTCTATCCTATCCTATCCTCTATCGTCTCCAATCTTCTATCCTATCCAATCCCCTATCCTATCCTCTATCCTCTCCTATCCTCTATCCTATCCTATCCTGTATCCTATCCAATCCTATATACTATACTCTATCGTATTCTATCCTCTATCCTCTCCTATCCTCTATCCTATCCTATCCTCTATAATATCGTATCCTCTATCCTATCCTATCCTCAATCGTCTCCAATCTTTTATCCTATCTAATCCCCTATCCTATCCTCTATCCTATCCTATCCTCTATCCAATCCTATCCTGTCCTATTCTCTATCCTATCCTCTATCCAATCCTATCCTCTATCCTATCCTATCCTCTATCCTATCCTATCCTCTATCCTAGCCTATCCCCTATCCTTTCCTCTATTCGATCCTCTCCTCTATAATATCGTATCCTCTATCCTATCCTGTCCTCTATCCTATAATATCATCCATCCTATCCTAGTCTCTATAGTATCCTATCCTATCCTCTACCCTATCATCTATCCTATCCTATCCTGTATCCTATTCTATACTCTATCCTATCCTATCCGCTATCCTATCCTATCCTCTACCCTATCCTATCCTCTATCCTATCCTATCCTCTAGCCTATAATATCCTCCATCCTATCCAATCCTCTATCCTATCCAATCCTCTATCCTATCCTATTATCTATCCAATCCTATCCTCTATCCTATCCTATCCTATATCCTAGCCTATCCCCTATCCATTCCTCTATTCGATCCTCTCCTCTATAATATCGTATCCTCTAATCTATAATATCATCTACCCTATCCTATCTTCTATCGTATCCTATCCTCTATCCTATCCTCTATCCTATCCTCTATCCTATCCTATCCTCTATCCTAAAATATCCTGTATTCTATCCAATCCTCTATATTATCCAATCCCCTATTCTATAATATCCTCTATCCTACCCAATCCTCTATCCTGCCCAATCCTGTATCCTGTCCTGTATCCTACCCAATCCTCTATCCTACCCAATCCTGTATCCTGTCCTCTATCCTACCCAATCCTGTATCCTGTCCTCTATCCTATCCTCTATCCTATCGTATCCTCTATCCTATCCCATCCTTCAACGTATCCTATCCTGTATCCTATCCTATCCTATATCCTATAATATCCTCTATCCTATATTCTATCCTATCCTCAATCCTATCCTATATTCTATCCTATCCTCTATCCTATCCTATCCTCAATCCTATCCTATCCTCTATCCTATCCCATCCCCTATCCTATCCTCTATCCTATCCTATCCTCTGTCCTATCCTTTCCTCTATCCTATCCTATCCTCTATCCTATCCTATCCTATCCTCTATCCTATCCTATCCTCTATCCTATCCTATCCTATCCTTTATCCTATCCTATCCTCTATCCAATCCTATCCTCTATAATACCCTATCCTCTATCCTATCCTATCCTCTATCCTATCCTATCCTCTATCCTATCCTATAGTCTATCCTATCCTACCCTCTATCCTATCCTATGCTGTATCCTATCAAATCCCCTATCCTATCCTCAATCCTATCCTATCCTCTTTCCTATCCTATCCTCTATCCTATTCCATCCTCTATCATATCATCTATCCTATTCTATCCTCTATACTATCCTCTCCTCTATCCTCTCCATTTACCTATCCTATCCTATACTCTATTCTATCCTATCCTCTATCCTATCCTCTATCATATCCTCTATCCTATCCTCTATCCTATCCTATCCTCTATCATATCCTATCCTCTATCCTATCACATCCCCTATACTATCCTCTATCCTATCCTATTCTCTATCTTATCCTATCCTCTATCCTATCCCATCCTCTATCCTATCCTATCCTCTATCCTATCCTATACTCTATCCTAACCTCTATCCTATCCTCTATCCTATCCTCTATCCTATCCTATCCTCAATCCTATCCTATCCTCTATCCTATCCCATCACCTATCCTATCCTCTATCCTATCCTATCGCCTATCCTATAATATCCTCTATCCTATCCTATCCTCTATCCTATCCAATCCCCTATCCTATCCTCAATCTTATCCTATCCTCTCTCCTATAATATCCTCTATCCTATCCAATCCTCTATCCTATCCTATCCTCTATCCTATCCTATCCTCTATCCTATCGTATCCTCTATCTTATCCCATGCTCTATCCTATCCTATCGTCTATCCTATAATATCCTCTATCCTATCCTCTATAATATCGCATCCTCTATCCTATCCAATCCCCTATCCTATCTTCTATCCTATCCTATCCTCTATCCTATCCTATCCTCTATCCTATCCTCTATCCTATCCTATCCTCTATCCTATCCTATCCTCTATCCTATCCTATCCTCTATCCTATCCTATCCTCCATCCTATCCTATCCTTTATCCTATCCTATCCTCTATCCTATCCTATCCTCTATCCTATCCTATAATCTATGCTATCCAATCACCTATCCTATCCTCTATCCTATCCTATCCTCTATCCTATCCTATGCTCTATCCTATCTTATCTTCTATACAATCCAATCCCCTATCCTATCCTCTATACTATCCTATCCTCCATCCTGTCCTATTCTCTATCGTATCCTCTATCCTAACCAATCCTCTATCCTATCCTATCCTCTATCGTCTCCAATCTTCTATCCTATCCAATCCCCTATCCTATCCTCTATCCTCTCCTATCCTCTATCCTATCCTATCCTGTATCCTATCCAATCCTATATACTATACTCTATCGTATTCTATCCTCTATCCTCTCCTATCCTCTATCCTATCCTATCCTCTATAATATCGTATCCTCTATCCTATCCTATCCTCAATCGTCTCCAATCTTTTATCCTATCTAATCCCCTATCCTATCCTCTATCCTATCCTATCCTCTATCCAATCCTATCCTGTCCTATTCTCTATCCTATCCTCTATCCAATCCTATCCTCTATCCTATCCTATCCTCTATCCTATCCTATCCTCTATCCTAGCCTATCCCCTATCCTTTCCTCTATTCGATCCTCTCCTCTATAATATCGTATCCTCTATCCTATCCTGTCCTCTATCCTATAATATCATCCATCCTATCCTAGTCTCTATAGTATCCTATCCTATCCTCTACCCTATCATCTATCCTATCCTATCCTGTATCCTATTCTATACTCTATCCTATCCTATCCGCTATCCTATCCTATCCTCTACCCTATCCTATCCTCTATCCTATCCTATCCTCTAGCCTATAATATCCTCCATCCTATCCAATCCTCTATCCTATCCAATCCTCTATCCTATCCTATTATCTATCCAATCCTATCCTCTATCCTATCCTATCCTATATCCTAGCCTATCCCCTATCCATTCCTCTATTCGATCCTCTCCTCTATAATATCGTATCCTCTAATCTATAATATCATCTACCCTATCCTATCTTCTATCGTATCCTATCCTCTATCCTATCCTCTATCCTATCCTCTATCCTATCCTATCCTCTATCCTATAATATCCTGTATTCTATCCAATCCTCTATATTATCCAATCCCCTATTCTATAATATCCTCTATCCTACCCAATCCTCTATCCTGCCCAATCCTGTATCCTGTCCTGTATCCTACCAAATCCTCTATCCTACCCAATCCTGTATCCTGTCCTCTATCCTACCCAATCCTGTATCCTGTCCTCTATCCTATCCTCTATCCTATCGTATCCTCTATCCTATCCCATCCTTCAACGTATCCTATCCTGTATCCTATCCTATCCTATATCCTATAATATCCTCTATCCTATCATATACTCTATCCTATCTTATCCTGTATCCTATCCAATCCCCTATCATATCCTCTATCCTATCCCATCCTCTATCCTATCCTATCCTCTATCCTATCCTATCCTCTATCCTATCCTATCCTATCCTCTATCCTATCCTATCCTCTATCCTATCCTATCCTCTATCCTATCCTATCCTCTATCCTATCCTATCCTATCCTCTATCCTATCCTATCCTCTATCCAATCCTATCCTCTATAATATCCTATCCTCTATCCTATCCTATCCTCTATCCTATCCTATCCTCTATCCTATCCTCTATCCTATCCTCTATCCTATCCTATCCTCTATCCTATCCTATCCTCTATCCTATCCTATCCTCTATCCTATCCTATCCTCTATCCTATCCTATAGTCTATCCTATCCTACCCTCTATCCTATCCTATGCTGTATCCTATCCAATCCCCTATCCTATCCTCAATCCTATCCTATCCTCTATCCTATCCTCTCCTCTATAATATCGTATCCTCTATCCTACCGTATCCTCTATCCTATCCTATCCTCTATCCTAGCCTATCCTCTATCGTCTCCAATCTTCTATCCTATCCAATCCCCTATCCTATCCTCTATCCTCTCCTATCCTCTATCCTATCCTATCCTGTATCCTATCCAATCCTATATCCTATACTCTATCGTATTCTATCCTCTATCCTCTCCTATCCTCTATCCTATCCCATCCCCTATACTATCGTCTAACCTATCCTATTCTCTATCCTATCCTTTCCTCTTTCCTATCCCATCCTCTATCCTATTCCATCCTCTATCATATCATCTATCCTATTCTATCCTCTATACTATCCTCTCCTCTATCCTCTCCATTTACCTATCCTATCCTATACTCTATCCTATCCTCTATCCTATCCTCTATCCTATCCTCTATCCTATCCTATCCTCAATCCTATCCTATCCTCTATCCTATCCCATCACCTATCCTATCCTCTATCCTATCCTATCGCCTATCCTATAATATCCTCTATCCTATCCTATCCTCTTTCCTATCCAATCCCCTATCCTATCCTCAATCTTATCCTATCCTCTCTCCTATAATATCCTCTATCCTATCCAATCCTCTATCCTATCCTATCCTCTAACCTATCCTATCCTCTATCCTATCGTATCCTCTATCTTATCCCATGCTCTATCCTATCCTATCGTCTATCCTATAATATCCTCTATCCTATCCTCTATAATATCGCATCCTCTATCCGATCCAATCCCCTATCATATCTTCTATCCTATCCTATCCTCTATCCTATCCTATCCTCTATCCTATCCTATCATCTATCCTATCCTATCCTCTATCGTCTCCAATCCTCTATCCTATCCAATCCCCTATCCTATCCTCTATCCTCTCCTATCCTCTATCCTATCCTATCCTGTATCCTATCCAATCCTATATCCTATACTCTATCGTATTCTATCCTCTATCCTCTCCTATCCTCTATCCTATCCTATCCTCTATAATATCGTATCCTCTATCCTATCCTATCCTCTATCCTATCCTATCCTCTATCGTCTCCAATCTTTTATCCTATCTAATCCCCTATCCTATCCTCTATCCTATCCTATCCTCTATCCAATCCTATCCTCTATCCTATCCTATCATCTATCCTATCCTATCCTCTATCCTATCCTATCCTCTATCCTATCCTATCTTCAATCCTATCCTATCCTCTATCCTATCCTATCCTCTATCCTATCCTATCTTCAATCCTATCCTATCCTCTATCCTATCCTATCCTCTATCCTATCCTTTCCTCTATCCTATCCTATGCTCTATCCTATCCAATCCCCTATCCTATCCTCAATCCTATCCTATCCTCTATTCTATCCTATCCTCTATCCTATCCTATCCTCTATCCTATCCTATCCTCTATCCTATCCCATCCCCTATCCTATCCTCTATCCTATCCTATCCTCTATCCTATCCTTTCCTCTATCCTCTCCATTTACCTATCCTATCCTCTATCCTATCCTTTCCTCTATTCTAACCTATCCTCTATCCTATCCTATCCTCTATCCTATTCTATCCTCTATCCTATCCTATCCTCTATCCTATCCTATCCTCTATCCTATCCTATCCTCTATCCTATCCTATCCTCTATCCTATCCTATCCTCTATCCTATCCTATCCTCTATCCTATCCTATCCTCTATCCTATCCTATCCTCTATCCTATCCTATCCTCTATCCTATCCTATCCTCTATCCTATTATATCCTCTATCCTATCCTATGCTGTATCCTATCCAATCCCCTATCCTATCCTCAATCCTATCCTATCCTCTATCCTATCCTATCCTCTATCCTATCCTATCCTCTATCCTATCCTATCCTCTATCCTATCCTATCCTCTATCCTATCCTATCTTCTATCCTATCCTATCCTCTATCCTATCACATCCTCTATCCTATCCTATCCTCAATCCTATCCTATCCACTTTCCTATCCCATCCCCTATCCTATCCTCTATCCTATCCTTTCCTCTATCCTATCGTATCCTCTATCCTATAATATCCTCAATCCTATCCTATCCTCTATCCTATCGTATCCTCTATCCTGTCCCATCCTCTATCCTATCTTATCCTATCCTCTATCCTATCCTATCCTCTATCCTATTATATCCACTTTCCTATCCTATCCTCTATCCTATTCTATCCTCTATCCTATCCTATCCTCTATCCTATCCAATCCCCTACCCTATCCTCAATCTTATCCTATCCTCTCTCCTATAATATCCTCTATCCTATCCAATCCTCTATCCTATCCTATCCTCTATCCTATCCTATCCTCTATCCTATCCCATCCCCTATCCTATCCTCTATCCTATCCTATCCTCTATCCTATCCTTTCCTCTATCCTCTCCATTTACCTATCCTATGCTCTATCCTATCCTATGCTCTATCCTATCCAATCCCCTATCCTATCCTCTATCCTATCCTATCCTCTATCCTATCCTATCCTCTATCCTATCCTCTATCCTATCCTATCGCCTATCCTATAATATCCTCTATCCTATCCTATCCTCTTTCCTATCCAATCCCCTATCCTATCCTCAATCTTATCCTATCCTCTCTCCTATAATATCCTCTATCCTATCCAATCCTCTATCCTATCCTATCCTCTAACCTATCCTATCCTCTATCCTATCGTATCCTCTATCTTATCCCATGCTCTATCCTATCCTATCGTCTATCCTATAATATCCTCTATCCTATCCTCTATAATATCGCATCCTCTATCCGATCCAATCCCCTATCATATCTTCTATCCTATCCTATCCTCTATCCTATCCTATCCTCTATCCTATCCTATCATCTATCCTATCCTATCCTCTATCGTCTCCAATCCTCTATCCTATCCAATCCCCTATCCTATCCTCTATCCTCTCCTATCCTCTATCCTATCCTATCCTGTATCCTATCCAATCCTATATCCTATACTCTATCGTATTCTATCCTCTATCCTCTCCTATCCTCTATCCTATCCTATCCTCTATAATATCGTATCCTCTATCCTATCCTATCCTCTATCCTATCCTATCCTCTATCGTCTCCAATCTTTTATCCTATCTAATCCCCTATCCTATCCTCTATCCTATCCTATCCTCTATCCAATCCTATCCTCTATCCTATCCTATCATCTATCCTATCCTATCCTCTATCCTATCCTATCCTCTATCCTATCCTATCTTCAATCCTATCCTATCCTCTATCCTATCCTATCCTCTATCCTATCCTATCTTCAATCCTATCCTATCCTCTATCCTATCCTATCCTCTATCCTATCCTTTCCTCTATCCTATCCTATGCTCTATCCTATCCAATCCCCTATCCTATCCTCAATCCTATCCTATCCTCTATTCTATCCTATCCTCTATCCTATCCTATCCTCTATCCTATCCTATCCTCTATCCTATCCCATCCCCTATCCTATCCTCTATCCTATCCTATCCTCTATCCTATCCTTTCCTCTATCCTCTCCATTTACCTATCCTATCCTCTATCCTATCCTTTCCTCTATTCTAACCTATCCTCTATCCTATCCTATCCTCTATCCTATTCTATCCTCTATCCTATCCTATCCTCTATCCTATCCTATCCTCTATCCTATCCTATCCTCTATCCTATCCTATCCTCTATCCTATCCTATCCTCTATCCTATCCTATCCTCTATCCTATCCTATCCTCTATCCTATCCTATCCTCTATCCTATCCTATCCTCTATCCTATCCTATCCTCTATCCTATTATATCCTCTATCCTATCCTATGCTGTATCCTATCCAATCCCCTATCCTATCCTCAATCCTATCCTATCCTCTATCCTATCCTATCCTCTATCCTATCCTATCCTCTATCCTATCCTATCCTCTATCCTATCCTATCCTCTATCCTATCCTATCTTCTATCCTATCCTATCCTCTATCCTATCACATCCTCTATCCTATCCTATCCTCAATCCTATCCTATCCACTTTCCTATCCCATCCCCTATCCTATCCTCTATCCTATCCTTTCCTCTATCCTATCGTATCCTCTATCCTATAATATCCTCAATCCTATCCTATCCTCTATCCTATCGTATCCTCTATCCTGTCCCATCCTCTATCCTATCTTATCCTATCCTCTATCCTATCCTATCCTCTATCCTATTATATCCACTTTCCTATCCTATCCTCTATCCTATTCTATCCTCTATCCTATCCTATCCTCTATCCTATCCAATCCCCTACCCTATCCTCAATCTTATCCTATCCTCTCTCCTATAATATCCTCTATCCTATCCAATCCTCTATCCTATCCTATCCTCTATCCTATCCTATCCTCTATCCTATCCTATCCTCTATCCTATCCCATCCCCTATCCTATCCTCTATCCTATCCTATCCTCTATCCTATCCTTTCCTCTATCCTCTCCATTTACCTATCCTATCCTCTATCCTATCCTTTCCTCTATTCTATCCTATCCTCTATCCTATCCTATCCACTTTCCTATCCTATCCTCTATCCTATTCTATCCTCTATCCTATCCTATCCTCTATCCTATCCTATGCTCTATCCTATCCTATGCTCTATCCTATCCAATCCCCTATCCTATCCTCTATCCTATCCTATCCTCTATCCTATCCTATCCTCTATCCTATCCTATCCTCTATCCTATCCTATCCTCTATCCTATCCTATCTTCAATCCTATCCTATCCTCTATCCTATCCTATCCTCTATCCTATCCTTTCCTCTATCCTCTCCATTTACCTATCCTATCCTCTATCCTATCCTTTCCTCTATTCTATCCTATCCTCTATCCTATCCTATCCACTTTCCTATCCTATCCTCTATCCTATTCTATCCTCTATCCTATCCTATCCTGTATCCTATCCTATGCTCTATCCTATCCTATGCTCTATCCTATCCAATCCCCTATCCTATCCTGAATCCTATCCTATCCTGAATCCTATCCTATCCCCTATCCTATCCTATCCTCTATCCTATACTATCCTCTATCCTATCCTATCCTCTATCCTATCCTATCCTCTATCCTATCCTATCCTCTATCCTATCCTAACCTCTATCCTATACTATCCTCTATCCTATCCTATCCTCTATCCGATCCTATCCTCTATCCTATCCTATCCTCTATCCTATTATATCCTCTATCCTATCCTATGCTGTATCCTATCCAATCCCCTATCCTATCCTCAATCCTATCCTATCCTCTATCCTATCCTATCCTCTATCCTATCCTATCCTCTATCCTATCCTATCCTCTATCCTATCCTATCTTCAATCCTATCCTATCCTCTATCCTATCACATCCTCTATCCTATCCTATCCTCAATCCTATCCCATCCTCTTTCCTATCCCATCCCCTATCCTATCCTCTATCCTGTCCTTTCCTCTATCCTATCGTATCCTCTATCCTATAATATCCTCAATCCTATCCTATCCTCTATCCTATCGTATCCTCTATCCTGTCCCATCCTCTATCCTATCCTATCCTATCCTCTATCCTATCCTATCCTCTATCCTATTATATCCACTTTCCTATCCTATCCTCTATCCTATTCTATCCTCTATCCTATCCTATCCTCTATCCTATCCTATGCTCTATCCTATCCAATCCCCTATCCTATCCTGAATCCTATCCTATCCTGAATCCTATCCTATCCCCTATCCTATCCTATCCTCTATCCTATACTATCCTCTATCCTATCCTATCCTCTATCCTATCCTATCCTCTATCCTATCCTATCCTCTATCCTATCCTAACCTCTATCCTATACTATCCTCTATCCTATCCTATCCTCTATCCTATCCTATCCTCTATCCTATCCTATCCTCTATCCTATCCTATGCTCTATCCTATCCAATCCCCTATCCTATCCTCTATCCTATCCTATCCTCTATCCTATCCTATGCTCTATCCTATCCAATCCCCTATCCTATCCTCAATCCTATCCTCTATCCTATCCCATCCTCTATCATATCCTATCCACTTTCCTATCCTATCCTCTATCCTATTCTATCCTCTATCCTATCCTATCCTCTATCCTATCCAATCCCCTACCCTATCCTCAATCTTATCCTATCCTCTCTCCTATAATATCCTCTATCCTATCCAATCCTCTATCCTATCCTATCATCTATCCTATCCTATCCTCTATCCTATCGTATCCTCTATCTTATCCCATGCTCTATCCTATCCTATCGTCTATCCTATAATATCCTCTATCCTATCCTCTATAATATCGCATCCTCTATCCTATCCAATCCCCTATCCTATCTTCTATCCTATCCTATCCTCTATCCTATCCTATTCTCTATCCTATCCTATATGCTTTCCTATCCTCCATCGTATCCTATCCTCTATCCTATCCTATCCTCTATCCTATCCTTTCCTCTATCCTCTCCATTTACCTATCCTATCCTCTATCCTATCCTTTCCTCTATCCTATCCTATGCTCTATCCTATCCAATCCCCTATCCTATCCTCAATCCTATCCTATCCTCTATTCTATTCTATCCTCTATCCTATCCTATCCTCTATCCTATCCTATCCTCTATCCTATCCCATCCCCTATCCTATCCTCTATCCTATCCTATCCTCTATCCTATCCTATCCTCTATCCTATCCTATCCTCTATCCTATTATATCCTCTATCCTATCATATGCTGTATCCTATCCAATCCCCTATCCTATCCTCAATCCTATCCTATCCTCTATCCTATCCTATCCTCTATCCTATCCTATCCTCTATCCTATCCTATCCTCTATCCTATCCTATCCTCTATCCTATCCTATCTTCAATCCTATCCTATCCTCTATCCTATCACATCCTCTATCCTATCCTATCCTCAATCCTATCCTATCCCATCCCCTATCCTATCCTCTATCCTATCCTATCCTCTATCCTATCCTTTCCTCTATCCTCTCCATTTACCTATCCTATCCTCTATCCTATCCTTTCCTCTATTCTATCCTATCCTCTATCCTATCCTATCCACTTTCCTATCCTATCCTCTATCCTATTCTATCCTCTATCCTATCCTATCCTGTATCCTATCCTATGCTCTATCCTATCCTATGCTCTATCCTATCCAATCCCCTATCCTATCCTGAATCCTATCCTATCCTGAATCCTATCCTATCCCCTATCCTATCCTATCCTCTATCCTATACTATCCTCTATCCTATCCTATCCTCTATCCTATCCTATCCTCTATCCTATCCTATCCTCTATCCTATCCTAACCTCTATCCTATACTATCCTCTATCCTATCCTATCCTCTATCCTATCCTATCCTCTATCCTATCCTATCCTCTATCCTATTATATCCTCTATCCTATCCTATGCTGTATCCTATCCAATCCCCTATCCTATCCTCAATCCTATCCTATCCTCTATCCTATCCTATCCTCTATCCTATCCTATCCTCTATCCTATCCTATCCTCTATCCTATCCTATCTTCAATCCTATCCTATCCTCTATCCTATCACATCCTCTATCCTATCCTATCCTCAATCCTATCCCATCCTCTTTCCTATCCCATCCCCTATCCTATCCTCTATCCTGTCCTTTCCTCTATCCTATCGTATCCTCTATCCTATAATATCCTCAATCCTATCCTATCCTCTATCCTATCGTATCCTCTATCCTGTCCCATCCTCTATCCTATCCTATCCTATCCTCTATCCTATCCTATCCTCTATCCTATTATATCCACTTTCCTATCCTATCCTCTATCCTATTCTATCCTCTATCCTATCCTATCCTCTATCCTATCCTATGCTCTATCCTATCCAATCCCCTATCCTATCCTCTATCCTATCCTATCCTCTATCCTATCCTATGCTCTATCCTATCCAATCCCCTATCCTATCCTCAATCCTATCCTCTATCCTATCCCATCCTCTATCATATCCTATCCACTTTCCTATCCTATCCTCTATCCTATTCTATCCTCTATCCTATCCTATCCTCTATCCTATCCTATCCTCTATCCTATCCTATCCTATCCTCTATCCTATCCCATCACCTATCCTATCCTCTATCCTATCCTATCGCTAATCCTATAATATCCTCTATCCTATCCTATCCTCTATCCTATCCAATCCCCTACCCTATCCTCAATCTTATCCTATCCTCTCTCCTATAATATCCTCTATCCTATCCAATCTTCTATCCTATCCTATCATCTATCCTATCCTATCCTCTATCCTATCGTATCCTCTATCTTATCCCATGCTCTATCCTATCCTATCGTCTATCCTATAATATCCTCTATCCTATCCTCTATAATATCGCATCCTCTATCCTATCCAATCCCCTATCCTATCTTCTATCCTATCCTATCCTCTATCCTATCCTATTCTCTATCCTATCCTATATGCTTTCCTATCCTCCATCGTATCCTATCCTCTATCCTATCCTATCCTCGATCCTATCCTTTCCTCTATCCTCTCCATTTACCTATCCTATCCTCTATCCTATCCTTTCCTCTATCCTATCCTATGCTCTATCCTATCCAATCCCCTATCCTATCCTCAATCCTATCCTATCCTCTATTCTATTCTATCCTCTATCCTATCCTATCCTCTATCCTATCCTATCCTCTATCCTATCCCATCCCCTATCCTATCCTCTATCCTATCCTATCCTGTATCCTATCCTATCCTCTATCCTATTATATCCTCTATCCTATCATATGCTGTATCCTATCCAATCCCCTATCCTATCCTCAATCCTATCCTATCCTCTATCCTATCCTATCCTCTATCCTATCCTATCCTCTATCCTATCCTATCCTCTATCCTATCCTATCCTCTATCCTATCCTATCCTCTATCCTATCCTATCTTCAATCCTATCCTATCCTCTATCCTATCACATCCTCTATCCTATCCTATCCTCAATCCTATCCTATCCCATCCCCTATCCTATCCTCTATCCTATCCTATCCTCTATCCTATCCTATCCTCTATCCTATCCTATCCTCTATCCTATCCTATCCACTATCCTATCCTATCCTCTATCCTATCCAATCCTCTATCCTATCCTATCCTCTATCCTATCGTATCCTCTATCCTGTCCCATCCTCTATCCTATCCTATCCTATCCTCTATCCTATCCTATCCTCTATCCTATTATATCCACTTTCCTATCCTATCCTCTATCCTATTCTATCCTCTATCCTATCCTACCCCCTATCCTATCCTATCGTATCCTCTATCCTATCCTACCCTCTATCCTATCCTATCGTATCCTCTATCGTATCCTATCCTCATTCCTATCGTATCCTGTATCCTATCCTATCCTCTATCCTATCCTATCCTATCCTCTATCCTAACCTATCCTCTATCCTATCCTATTCTCCATCCTATCATATCCTATCCTCTACCGCCTCCTATCCTGTATCCGATCCAATCCCCTATCGTCTACCGTATGATATTCTCTATCCTATCCAATCCTCTATCGTATCCGATCCACTATCATATCCTATCCTCTATCCTATCCTATCATCTATCCTATCCTATCCTCTATCCTATCCTATCCTCTATCCCATCCTATCCTCTATCCTATCCTATCCTCTATCCTATCCTATCCTCTATCCTCTATCCTATCCTATCGTATCCTCTATCGTATCCTATCCTCTATCCCATCCTATCCCCTATCCTATCCTCAATCCTATCCTATCCTCTATCCTATCCTATCCTCTATCCTATCCTATCCTCTATCCTATCCTATCCTCTATCCTATCCTATCCTCTATCCTATCCTATCTTCAATCCTATCCTATCCTCTATCCTATCCTATGCTCTATCCTATCATATCCTCTATCCTATCCTATCCTCTATCCTATCCTATCCTCTATCCTATCCTATCCTCGATCCTATCCTATCCTCTATCCTATCCTATCCTCTATCCTATCTTATCCTCTATCTTATCCTATCCTCTATCCTATCCTATCCTCTATCCTATCCTATCCTCTATCCTATCCTATCGTATCCTCTATCGTATCCTATCCTCTATCCTATCCTATCCTCTATCCTATCCTATCCTCTATACTATCCTATCCTCTATCCTCTCCTATCCTGTATCCGATCCAATCCCCTATCCTCTATCCTATCCTATTCTCTATCCTATCCTCATTCCTATCGTATCCTCTATCCTATCCTATCCTCTATCCTATCCTATCCTCTGTCCTGTCCTATCCTCTATCCTATCCTATTCTCTATCCTATCCTATCGTATCCTCTATCCTATCCTATCCTCTATCCTATCCTATTCTCTATCCTATCCTATCGTATCCTCTATCGTATCCTATCCTCTATCCTATCCTATCCTCTATCCTATCCTATCGTATCCTCTATCGTATCCTATCCTCTATCCTATCCTATCCTCTATCCTATCCTATCCTCTATACTATCCTATCCTCTATCGTCTCCTATCCTGTATCCGATCCAATCCCCTATCCTCTATCCTATCCTATTCTCTATCCTATCCTCATTCCTATCGTATCCTCTATCCTATCCTATCCTCTATCCTATCCTATCCTATCCTCTATCCTATCCTATCCTCTATCCTATCCAATCCTCTATAATATCCGATCCACTATCATATCCTATCCTCTATCCTATCCTAACCTCTATCCTATCCTATCCTCTATCCTATCCTATCCTCAATCCTATCCTATCCTCTATCCTATCCTATCCTCTATCCTCTATCCTATCCTATCCTCTATCCTATCCTATCCTCTATCCTATCCTATCCTCTACCCTATCCTATCCTCTATCCTATCCTATCCTCTATCCTATCCTATCCTCTATCTTATCCTATCCTCTATCCTATCCTATCCTCTATCCTATCCTATCCTCTATCCTATTCAATCCCCTATCCTATCCTCTATCCTATCCTATCCTCTATCTTATCCTATCCTCTATCCTATCCTATCATCTATCCTATCCTATCCTCTATCCTATCCTATCCTCTACCCTATCCTATCCTCTATCCTATCCTATCCTCTATCCTATCCTATCCTCTATCCTATCCAATCCCCTATCCTATCCTCTATCCTATCCTATCCTCTATCTTATCCTATCCTCCATCCTATCCTATCATCTATCCTATCCTATCCTCTATCCTATCCTATCCTCTACCCTATCCTATCCTCTATCCTATCCTATCCTCTATCCTAACCTATCCTCTATCCTATCCTATTCTCTATCCTATCCTATCCTATCCTCTACCGTCTCCTATCCTGTATCCGATCCAATCCCCTATCGTCTACAGTATCATATTCTCTATCCTATCCAATCCTCTATCCTATCCGATCCTCTATCATATCCTATCCTCTTTCCTATAATATCATCTATCCTATCATATTCTCTATCCTATCCTATCGTATCCTCTGTCCTATCCTATCCTCGATCCTATCCTATCCTCTATCCTATCCTATCCTCTATACTATCCTATCCTATCCTCTATCCTATCCTATCCTCTATCCTATCCTATCCTCTATCCTATCCTATCCTCTATCCTATCCTATCCTCTATCCTATCCTATCCTCTATCCTATAATATCATCTGTCCTATCCTATCCTCTATCGTATCCAATCGCCTATCCTATCCTCTATCGTATCCTATGCTCTATCCTATCCTATCCTCTATCCTATCCTATCCTCTATCCTATCCTACCCTCTATCCTATCCTTTCGTATCCTCTATCGTATCCTATCCTCTATCCTATCCTATCCTCTATCCTATCCTATCCTCTATACTATCCTATCCTCTATCCTATCCTATCCTCTATCCTATCCTATCCTCTATAATAACGTATCCTCTATCATATCCTATCCTCATTCCTATAATATCATCTGTCCTATCCGATCCTCTATCCTATCCAATCCCCTATCCTATCCTCTATCGTATCCTATGCTCTATCCTATCCTATCCTCTATCCTATCCTATCCTCTATCCTATCCTAACCTATCCTCTATCCTATCCTATCCTATCCTCTATCCTATGCTATCCTCTATCCTATCCTCTATCCTTTCCTATAATCTATCCTATACTATCCTCCATCCTATCCTATGCTTTATCCTATCCTATTCTCTATCCTATCCTATCCTCTATCCTATCCTATCCTCTATCCTATCCTATCCTCTATACTATCCTATCCTCTATCCTATCCTATCCTCTATCCTATCCTATCCTCTATCATATCCTATCCTCTATCCTATCCTATCCTCTATCCTATCCTATCCTCTATCCTATCCTATCCTCTATCATATCCAATCCTCTATCCTATCCTTTCGTATCCTCTATCGCATCCTATCCTCTATCCTATCCTATCCTCTATCCTATCCTATCCTCTATAATATCGTATCCTCTATCATATCCTATCCTCATTCCTATAATATCATCTGTCCTATTCTATCCTCTATCCTATCCAATCCACTATCCTATCCTCTATCGTATCCTATGCTCTATCCTATCCTATCCTCTATCCTATCCTATCCCCTATCCTGTCCTATACTATCCTCTATCCTATCCTATCCTCTATCCTATCCTATCCTCTATCCTATCCTATCCTCTATCCTATCCTATCCTCTATCCTATCCTATCCTCTATCCTATCCTATCCTCTATCCTATCCTATCCTCTATCCTATCCTATCGTATCCTCTATCGTATCCTATCCTCTATCCTATCCTATCCTCTATCCTATCCTATCCGCTATACTATCCTATCCTCTATCCTCTCCTATCCTGTATCCGATCCAATCCCCTATCCTCTATCCTATCCTATTCTCTATCCTATCCTCATTCCTATCGTATCCTCTATCCTATCCTATCCTCTATCCTATCCTATCCTCTGTCCTGTCCTATCCTCTATCATATCCTATTCTCTATCCTATCCTATCGTATCCTCTATCCTATCCTATCCTCTATCCTATCCTACCCTCTATCCTATCCTATCGTATCCTCTATCGTATCCTATCCTCTATCCTATCCTATCCTCTATCCTATCCTATCCTCTATACTATCCTATCCTCTATCCTATCCTATCCTCTATCGTCTCCTATCCTGTATCCGATCCAATCCCCTATCCTCTATCCTATCCTATTCTCTATCCTATCCTCATTCCTATCGTATCCTCTATCCTATCCTATCCTCTATCCTATCCTATCCTCTATCCTATCCTATCCTCTATCCTATCCTATCCTATCCTCTATCCTATCCTATCCTCTATCCTATCCAATCCTCTATAATATCCGATCCACTATCATATCCTATCCTCTATCCTATCCTAACCTCTATCCTATCCTATCCTCTATCCTATCCTATCCTCAATCCTATCCTATCCTCTATCCTATCCTATCCTCTATCCTCTATCCTATCCTATCATCTATCCTATCCTATCCTCTATCCTATCCTATCCTCTACCCTACCCTATCCTCTATCCTATCCTATCCTCTATCCTATCCTATCCTCTATCCTATCCAATCCCCTATCCTATCCTCTATCCTATCCTATCCTATATCTTATCCTATCCTCCATCCTATCCTATCATCTATCCTATCCTATCCTCTATCCTATCCTATCCTCTACCCTATCCTATCCTCTATCCTATCCTATCCTCTATCCTATCCTATCCTCTATCTTATCCTATCCTCTATCCTATCCTATCCTCTATCCTATCCTATCATCTATCCTTTCCTATCCTATATCCTATCCTATCCTGTATCCTATCCTATCCTCTATCCTATCCAATCCCCTATCATATCCTCTATCCGATCCTATCCTCTATCCTATCCTATCCTCTACCCTATTCTATCCTCTATCCTCTATCCTAACCTATCCTGTATCCTATCCTACTCTCTATCCTATTATATCCTATCCTGTACCGCCTCCTATCCTGTATCCGATCCAATCCCCTATCGTCTACCGTATCATATTCTCTATCCTATCCTCTATCCTATCCAATCCTCTGTCCTATCCTATCCTCTATAATATCGTATCCTCTATCATATCCTTTCCTCTTTCCTATAATATCATCTATCCTATCCTATCCTCTATCCTATCCTATCCTCTATCGTCTCCTATCATCTATCCTATCCAATCCCCTACGATATCCTCTATCCAATCCTATTCTCTATCCTATCCTATCCTCTATCCTATCCTATCCTCTATCCTATCCTATCCTCTATCCTATCCTATCCTCTATCTTATCCTATCCTCTATCCTATCCAATCCTCTATCCTATCCTCTATCCGATCCTATCTTCTATCCTATCCTATCCTCTATCATATCCTATCCTCTATCCTATCCTATCCTCTATCCTATCCTATCCTCTATCCTATCCTATCCTCTATCCTATCCTATCCTCTATCCTATCCTATCCTCTATACTATACTATCCTCTACAATATCGTATCCTCGATCATATCCTTTCCTCTTTCCTATAATATCATCTATCCTATCCTATCCTCTATCCTATCCTATCCTCTATCCTATCTTATCCTCTATCATATCCTATCCTCTATCCTATCCTCTATCCTATCTTTTCCTCTATCTTATCCTATCCTCTATCCTATCCTATCATCTATCCTATCCTATTTTCTATCCTATCCTATCCTCTATCATATCCTATCCTCTATCCTATCCTATCCTCTGTCCTGTCCTATCCTCTATCCTATCCTATTCTCTATCGTATCCTCTATCCTATCCTATCCTCTATCCTATCCTATCCTTTATAATATCCTATCCTCTATCCTATCCTATCCTCTATAATATCGTATCCTCCATCATATCCTTTCCTCTTTTCTATAATATCATCTATCCTATCCTATCCTCTATCTTATCCTATCCTCTATCCTATCCTATCATCTATCCTATCCTATCCTCTATCCTATCCTATCCCCTACCCTATCGTATCAACTATCCTATCCTATCCTCTATCCTATCCTATCCTTTATAATATCCTATCCTCTATCCTATCCTATCCTCTATAATATCGTATCCTCCATCATATCCTTTCCTCTTTCCTATAATATCATCTATCCTATCCTATCCTCTATCTTATCCTATCCTCTATCCTATCCTATCATCTATCCTATCCTATTCTCTATCCTATCCTCATTCCTATCGTATCCTCTAGCCTATCCTATCCTCCATCCTATCCTATCCTCTACCCTATTCTATCCTCTATCCTATTCTATCCTCTATCCTAACCTATCCTCTATCCTATCCTACTCTCTATCCTATTATATCCTATCCTGTACCGCCTCCTATCCTGTATACGATCCAATCCCCTATCGTCTACCGTATCATATTCTCTATCCTATCCTATATCCTATCCAATCCTCTGTCCTATCCTATCCTCTGTCCTGTCCTATCCTCTATCCTATCCTATTCTCTATCGTATCCTCTATCCTATCCTATCCTTTATAATATCCTATCCTCTATCTTATCCTATCCTCTATAATATCGTATCCTCCATCATATCCTTTCCTCTTTCCTATAATATCATCTATCCTATCCTATCCTCTATCCTATCCTATCCTCTACCCTATTCTATCCTCTATCCTATCCTATCCTCTATCCTAACCTATCCTCTATCCTATCCTACTCTCTATCCTATTATATCCTATCCTGTACCGCCTCCTATCCTGTATCCGATCCAATCCCCTATCGTCTACCGTATCATATTCTCTATCCTATCCTCTATCCTATCCAATCCTCTGTCCTATCCTATCCTCTATAATATCGTATCCTCTATCATATCCTTTCCTCTTTCCTATAATATCATCTATCCTATCCTATCCTCTATCCTATCCTATCCTCTATCGTCTCCTATCATCTATCCTATCCAATCCCCTATGATATCCTCTATCCAATCCTATCCTCTATCCTATCCTATCCTCTATCCTATCCTATCCTCTATCCTATCCTATCCTCTATCCTATCCTATCCTCTATCTTATCCTATCCTCTATCCTATCCAATCCTCTATCCTATCCTCTATCCGATCCTATCTTCTATCCTATCCTATCCTCTATCATATCCTATCCTCTATCCTATCCTATCCTCTATCCTATCCTATCCTCTATCCTATCCTATCCTCTATCCTATCCTATCCTCTATACTATCCTATCCTCTACAATATCGTATCCTCTATCATATCCTATCCTCTTTCCTATAATATCATCTATCCTATCCTATCCTCTATCCTATCCTATCCTCTATCATATCCTATCCTCTATCCTATCCTATCCTCTGTCCTGTCCTATCCTCTATCCTATCCTATTCTCTATCGTATCCTCTATCCTATCCTATCCTTTATAATATCCTATCCTCTATCTTATCCTATCCTCTATAATATCGTATCCTCCATCATATCCTTTCCTCTTTCCTATAATATCATCTATCCTATCCTATCCTCTATCTTATCCTATCCTCTATCCTATCCTATCATCTACCCTATCCTATTCTCTATCCTATCCTCATTCCTATCGTATCCTCTAGCCTATCCTATCCTCCATCCTATCCTATCCTCTACCCTATTCTATCCTCTATCCTATCCTATCCTCTATCCTACCCTATCCTCTATCCTATCCTACTCTCTATCCTATTATATCCTATCCTGTACCGCCTCCTACCCTGTATCCGATCCAATCCCCTATCGTCTACCGTATCATATTCTCTATCCTATCCTCTATCCTATCCAATCCTCTGTCCTATCCTATCCTCTATAATATCGTATCCTCTATCATATCCTTTCCTCTTTCCTATAATATTATCTATCCTATCCTATCCTCTATCCTATCCTATCCTCTATCTTATCCTATCCTCTATCCTATCCTATCATCTATCCTATCCTATCCTCTATCCTATCCTATCCTCTACCCTATCCTATCCTCTATCCTATCCTATCCTCTATCCTATCCTATCCTCTATCCTATCCAATCCCCTATCCTATCCTCTATCCTATCCTATCCTCTATCCTATCCTATCCTCTATCCTATCCTATCCTCTATCCTATCCTATCCTCTATCCTATCCTATCCTCTATCTTATCCTATCCTCTATCCTATCCAATCCTCTATCCTATCCTCTATCCGATCCTATCTTGTATCCTATCCTATCCTCTATCATATCCTATCCTCTATCCTATCCTATCCTCTATCCTATCCTATCCTCTATCCTATCCTATCCTCTATCCTATCCTATCCTCTATACTATCCTATCCTCTACAATATCGTATCCTCTATCATATCCTTTCCTCTTTCCTATAATATCATCTATCCTATCCTATCCTCTATCCTATCCTATCCTCTATCCCATCTTATCCTCTATCATATCCTATCCTCTATCCTATCCTATCCTCTATCCTATCTTATCCTCTATCTTATCCTATCCTCTATCCTATCCTATCATCTATCCTATCCTATCCTCTATCCTATCCTATCCTCTACCCTATCCTATCCTCTATCCTATCCTATCCTCTATCCTATCCTATCCTCTATCCTATCCTATCCTCTATCCTATCCTATCCTTTATAATATCCTATCCTCTATCCTATCCTATCCTCTATAATATCGTATCCTCCATCATATCCTTTCCTCTTTCCTATAATATCATCTATCCTATCCTATCCTCTATCTTATCCTATCCCCTATCCTATCCTATCATCTATCCTATCCTATTCTCTATCCTATCCTCATTCCTATCGTATCCTCTAGCCTATCCTATCCTCCATCCTATCCTATCCTCTACCCTGTTCTATCCTCTATCCTATCCTATCCTCTATCCTAACCTATCCTCTATCCTATCCTACTCTCTATCCTATTATATCCTATCCTGTACCGCCTCCTATCCTGTATCCGATCCAATCCCCTATCGTCTACCGTATCATATTCTCTATCCTATCCTCTATCCTATCCAATCCTCTGTCCTATCCTATCCTCTATAATATCGTATCCTCTATCATATCCTTTCCTCTTTCCTATAATATCATCTATCCTATCCTATCCTCTATCCTATCCTATCCTCTATCGTCTCCTATCATCTATCCTATCCAATCCCCTATGATATCCTCTATCCAATCCTATCCTCTATCCTATCCTATCCTCTATCCTATCCTATCCTCTATCCTATCCTATCCTCTATCCTATCCTATCCTCTATCTTATCCTATCCTCTATCCTATCCAATCCTCTATCCTATCCTCTATCCGATCCTATCTTCTTTCCTATCCTATCCTCTATCATATCCTATCCTCTATCCTATCCTATCCTCTATCCTATCCTATCCTCTATCCTATCCTATCCTCTATCCTATCCTATCCTCTATACTATCCTATCCTCTACAATATCGTATCCTCTATCATATCCTTTCCTCTTTCCTATAATATCATCTATCCTATCCTATCCTCTATCCTATCCTATCCTCTATCCTATCTTATCCTCTATCATATCCTATCCTCTATCCTATCCTATCCTCTATCCTATCTTATCCTCTATCTTATCCTATCCTCTATCCTATCCTATCATCTATCCTATTCTATTTTCTATCCTATCCTATCCTCTATCATATCCTATCCTCTATCCTATCCTATCCTCTGTCCTGTCCTATCCTCTATCCTATCCTATTCTCTATCGTATCCTCTATCCTATCCTATCCTCTATCCTATCCTATCCTTTATAATACCCTATCCTCTATCCTATCCTATCCTCTATAATATCGTATCCTCCATCATATCCTTTCCTCTTTCCTATAATATCATCTATCCTATCCTATCCTCTATCTTATCCTATCCTCTATCCTATCCTATCATCTACCCTATCGTATCCTCTATCCTATCCTATCCTCTATACTATCCTATCCTCTATCGTCTCCTATCCTGTATCCGATACAATCCCCTATCCTCTATCCTATCCTATTCTCTATCCTATCCTCATTCCTATCGTATCCTCTATCCTATCCTATCCTCTATCCTATCCTATCCTCTATCCTATCCTATCCTATCCTCTATCCTAACCTATCCTCTATCCTATCCTATTCTCCATCCTATCCTATCCTATCCTCTACCGCCTCCTATCCTGTATCCGATCCAATCCCCTATCGTCTACCGTATCATATTCTCTATCCTATCCAATCCTCTATCCTATCCGATCCACTATCATATCCTATCCTCTATCCTATCCTATCCTCTATCCTATCCTATCCTCTATCCTATCCTATCCTCTATTCTATCCTATCGTATCCTCTATCGTATCCTATCCTATATCCTATCCTATCGTATCCTCTATCGTATCCTGTCCTCTATCCTATCCTATCCTCTATCCTATCCAATCCCCTATCCTATCCTCTATCCTATCCTATCCTCTATCTTATCCTATCCTCCATCCTATCCTATCATCTATCCTATTCTATTTTCTATCCTATCCTATCCTCTATCATATCCTATCCTCTATCCTATCCTATCCTCTGTCCTGTCCTATCCTCTATCCTATCCTATTCTCTATCGTATCCTCTATCCTATCCTATCCTCTATCCTATCCTATCCTTTATAATATCCTATCCTCTATCCTATCCTATCCTCTATAATATCGTATCCTCCATCATATCCTTTCCTCTTTCCTATAATATCATCTATCCTATCCTATCCTCTATCTTATCCTATCCTCTATCCTAACCTATCCTCTATCCTATCCTATCCTCTATCCTATCCTATCCTCTATTCTATCCTATCGTATCCTCTATCGTATCCTATCCTATATCCTATCCTATCGTATCCTCTATCGTATCCTGTCCTCTATCCTATCCTATCCTCTATCCTATCCAATCCCCTATCCTATCCTCTATCCTATCCTATCCTCTATCTTATCCTATCCTCCATCCTATCCTATCATCTATCCTATTCTATTTTCTATCCTATCCTATCCTCTATCATATCCTATCCTCTATCCTATCCTATCCTCTGTCCTGTCCTATCCTCTATCCTATCCTATTCTCTATCGTATCCTCTATCCTATCCTATCCTCTATCCTATCCTATCCTTTATAATATCCTATCCTCTATCCTATCCTATCCTCTATAATATCGTATCCTCCATCATATCCTTTCCTCTTTCCTATAATATCATCTATCCTATCCTATCCTCTATCTTATCCTATCCTCTATCCTAACCTATCCTCTATCCTATCCTATTCTCCATCCTATCCTATCCTATCCTCTACCGCCTCCTATCCTGTATCCGATCCAATCCCCTATCGTCTACCGTATCATATTCTCTATCCTATCCAATCCTCTATCCTATCCGATCCACTATCATATCCTATCCTCTATCCTATCCTATCCTCTATCCTATCCTATCCTCTATCCTATCCTATCCTCTATTCTATCCTATCGTATCCTCTATCGTATCCTATCCTATATCCTATCCTATCGTATCCTCTATCGTATCCTGTCCTCTATCCTATCCTATCCTCTATCCTATCCAATCCCCTATCCTATCCTCTATCCTATCCTATCCTCTATCTTATCCTATCCTCCATCCTATCCTATCATCTATCCTATCCTATCCTCTATCCTATCCTATCCTCTACCCTATCCTATCCTTTATCCTATCCTATCCTCTATCCTATCCTATCCTCTATCTTATCCTATCCTCTATCTTATCCTATCCTCTATCCTATCCTATCCTCTATCCTATCCTATCCTCTATCCTTTCCTATCCTCTATCCTATCCTATCCTGTATCCTATCCTATCCTCTATCCTATCCAATCCCCTATCATATCCTCTATCCGATCCTATCCTCTATCCTATCCTATCCTCTACCCTATTCTATCCTTTATCCTATCCTATCCTCTACCCTAACCTATCCTCTATCCTATCCTACTCTCTATCCTATTATATCCTATCCTGTACCGCCTCCTATCCTGTATCCGATCCAATCCCCTATCGTCTACCGTATCATATTCTCTATCCTATCCTCTATCCTATCCAATCCTCTGTCCTATCCTATCCTCTATAATATCGTATCCTCTATCATATCCTTTCCTCTTTCCTATAATATCATCTATCCTATCCTATCCTCTATCCTATAATATCCTCTATCCTATCTTATCCTCTATCATATCCTATCCTCTATCCTATCCTATCCTCTATCCTATCTTATCCTCTATCTTATCCTATCCTCTATCCTATCCTATCATCTATCCTATCCTATTTTCTATCCTATCCTATCCTCTATCATATCCTATCCTCTATCCTATCCTATCCTCTGTCCTGTCCTATCCTCTATCCTATCCTATTCTCTATCGTATCCTCTATCCTATCCTATCCTCTATCCTATCCTATCCTTTATAATATCCTATCCTCTATCCTATCCTATCCTCTATAATATCGTATCCTCCATCATATCCTTTCCTCTTTCCTATAATATTATCTATCCTATCCTATCCTCTATCTTATCCTATCCTCTATCCTATCCTATCATCTATCCTATCCTATCCTCTATCCTATCCTATCCTCTACCCTATCGTATCCTCTATCCTATCCTATCCTCTATACTATCCTATCCTCTATCGTCTCCTATCCTGTATCCGATACAATCCCCTATCCTCTATCCTATCCTATTCTCTATCCTCTCCTATTCTCTATCCTATCCTCTATCCTATCCAATCCTCTGTCCTATCCTATCCTCTATAATATCGTATCCTCTATCATATCCTTTCCTCTTTCCTATAATATCATCTAGCCTATCCTATCCTCTATCCTATCCTATCCTCTATCGTCTCCTATCATCTATCCTATCCAATCCCCTATGATATCATCTATCCTATCCTATCCTCTATCCTATCCTATCCTCTATCCTATCCTATCCTCTATCCTATCCTATCCTCTATCCTATCTTATCCTCTATCATATCCTATCCTCTATCCTATCCTATCCTCTATCCTATCCTATCCTCTATCCTATCCTATCCTCTATCCTATCCTATCCTCTATCCTATCCTATCCTCTATCCTATCCTATCCTCTATCCTATCCTATCCTCTATCCTATCCTATCCTCTATCCTATTCTCTATCCTAACCTATCCTCTATCATATCCTATCGTATCCCCTATCGTATCCTATCCTCTATCCTATCCTATCCTCTATTATATCCTATCCTCTATACTATCCTATCCTCTATCCTATTCTATCCTCTATCCTATCCTATCCTCTATCCTATCCTATCCTCTATCCTATCCTATCCTCTATCTTATCCTATCCTCTATCCTATCCTATCCTCTATCCTATCCTATCCTCTATCCTTTCCTATCCTCTATCCTATCCTATCCTGTATCCTATCCTATCCTCTATCCTATCCAATCCCCTATCATATCCTCTATCCGATCCTATCCTCTATCCTATCCTATCCTCTACCCTATTCTATCCTTTATCCTATCCTATCCTCTATCCTAACCTATCCTCTATCCTATCCTACTCTCTATCCTATTATATCCTATCCTGTACCGCCTCCTATCCTGTATCCGATCCAATCCCCTATCGTCTACCGTATCATATTCTCTATCCTATCCTCTATCCTATCCAATCCTCTGTCCTATCCTATCCTCTATAATATCGTATCCTCTATCATATCCTTTCCTCTTTCCTATAATATCATCTATCCTATCCTATCCTCTATCCTATAATATCCTCTATCCTATCTTATCCTCTATCATATCCTATCCTCTATCCTATCCTATCCTCTATCCTATCTTATCCTCTATCTTATCCTATCCTCTATCCTATCCTATCATCTATCCTATCCTATTTTCTATCCTATCCTATCCTCTATCATATCCTATCCTCTATCCTATCCTATCCTCTGTCCTGTCCTATCCTCTATCCTATCCTATTCTCTATCGTATCCTCTATCCTATCCTATCCTCTATCCTATCCTATCCTCTATCCTATCCTATCCTTTATAATATCCTATCCTCTATCCTATCCTATCCTCTATAATATCGTATCCTCCATCATATCCTTTCCTCTTTCCTATAATATTATCTATCCTATCCTATCCTCTATCTTATCCTATCCTCTATCCTATCCTATCATCTATCCTATCCTATCCTCTATCCTATCCTATCCTCTACCCTATCGTATCCTCTATCCTATCCTATCCTCTATACTATCCTATCCTCTATCGTCTCCTATCCTGTATCCGATACAATCCCCTATCCTCTATCCTATCCTATTCTCTATCCTCTCCTATTCTCTATCCTATCCTCTATCCTATCCAATCCTCTGTCCTATCCTATCCTCTATAATATCGTATCCTCTATCATATCCTTTCCTCTTTCCTATAATATCATCTAGCCTATCCTATCCTCTATCCTATCCTATCCTCTATCGTCTCCTATCATCTATCCTATCCAATCCCCTATGATATCATCTATCCTATCCTATCCTCTATCCTATCCTCTATCCTATCCTATCCTCTATCCTATTTTTTTTTTTTTTTTTTTTTTTTTTTTCCGAGGAGGTAATCTCGTTACGGATACCCGAACCCCCCCGGGGGGGGGGTGGTCCGGGTTATGTGGGACTCCTCGGCTGGTTGGTGCAACGCCGAGTATACCCACTAACTCCTCCCCGTCCGTCCCTAGACTCCTGGGGGCACCCGTGCTCTGCGCGCGCATGTCAATCCGGTGTGCCCCCGCCTTAGCATACCACCCAGGGGGGGACGCGGCCCCCTCCCGTACCTACTCTATCCGAAGGCACCACGCAACGGACGACGTGGCGCCTTCCCCCCTGTTAGGCCGCCCGATGAGCATCCGAGCCCCCGCTCGAGATGCCCGGCGGCCTCCGGGGACGCCGTTGGTGACCGAGTGTAAGGGGATATCCGATCCCCCGCCTCGAGATCATCAAGGGCGTCCCCGCTCGCGTCAGAGGCGTCGCAACGGGGGTACGCCCCCGGGGCGTACCCTGCGCCGCCTCCCCCCCCCCTTCGGCCGGGATCGTGATTACGCTCCCGATCCCGTTCCGCAGCCTCCTTCCGCAGCATAACCCGCTCGCAGAAGGAAGCGAACCCCCTCCACGCCTCCTCGCCACCGGCTGCCGCAGCGACGACAGCCGGGAGCGAGAGGTCGTGGCCCACCGCGCGCCGCAGGGCACGGCGCTCTCCCCCCCATGCCGGACACTCCTCCAGAGTGTGTTGCGCCGTGTCCCGCGGCTCGCCGCAGTGGTGACACGCCTCCTCGGTCTCCCTCCCGATGCGACACAGGTAGTCGCCGAAGCACCCGTGCCCGCTCATCACCTGCGTCACACGGTAGGAGACCCTATGCCCCATCCATCCCCTGTTCCATTGGTCGAACACCGGGAGGATGGCCCGAACGGCCCGCCTCTCGCCCTCCCTCGTCCCGGGAAGGCTATCGCGCCACTCCCGGGCTGCGTGCCGCCGAGCATGTCGCCTGAGCTCATCCACCATGAGCCGCGCCTGATCCGGGGCCACCCCCCGGAGCCGGAGTTCCCTGGAGTGCGTATGCACATCCGCCAACACGCGGGCCTCCAGCTATCCTATCCTCTATCCTATCCTATCCTCTATCCTATCCTATCCTCTATCCTATCTTATCCTCTATCATATCCTATCCTCTATCCTATCCTATCCTCTATCCTATCCTATCCTCTATCCTATCCTATCCTCTATCCTATCCTATCCTCTATCCTATCCTCTATCCTAACCTATCCTCTATCATATCCTATCGTATCCCCTATCGTATCCTATCCTATATCCTATCCTATCCTCTATTATATCCTATCCTCTATACTATCCTATCCTCTATCCTATTCTATCCTCTATCCTATCCTCTATCCTATTCTATCCTCTATCCTATCCTATCCTTTATTCTATCCAATCCTCTATCCGATCCTATCCTCTATCCTATCCTATCCTCTATACTATCCTATCCTCTATCCTATCCTATCCTCTATCCTATCCTATCCTCTATCCTATCCTATCCTATCCTCTATCCTATCCTATCCTATCCTCTATCCTATGCTATCCTCTATCCTATCCTCTATCCTTTCCTATCATCTATCCTATCCTATCCTGTATCCTATCCTATGCTTTATCCTATCCTATCCTCTATCCTATCCTATCCTCTACCGTCTCCTATCCTGTATCCGACCCAATCCCCTATCGTCTACAGTATCATATTCTCTATCCTATCCAATCCTCTATCCTATCCGATCCTCTATCATATCCTAACCTCTTTCCTATAATATCATCTATCCTATCCTATTCTCTATCCTATCCTATCGTATCCTCTGTCCTATCCTATCCTCGATCCTATCCTATCCTCTATCCTATCCTATCGTCTATCCTATCATATCCTCTATCTTATCCTATCCTCTATCCTATCCTATCCTCTATCCTATCCTATCCTCTATCCTATCCTATCCTGTATCCTATAATATCATCTGTCCTATCCTATACTCTATCCTATCCAATCGCCTATCCTATCCTCTATCGTATCCTATGCTCTATCCTATCCTATCCTCTATCCTATCCTATCCTCTATCCTATCCTATCCTGTCCTCAATCCTATGCTATCCTCTATCCTATCCTATCCTCTATCCTATCCTATCCTCTATCCTATCCTACCCTCTATCCTATCCTATCGTATCCTCTATCGTATCCTATCCTCTATACTATCCTATCCTCTATCCTACCCTATCCTCTATCCTATCCTATCCTCTATCCTATCCTATCCTCTATCATATCCTATAGTCTATCCTATTCTATCCTCTATCCTATCCTATTCTCTATCCTATCCTATCGTATCCTCTGTCCTATCCTATCCTCGATCCTATCCTATCCTCTATCGTATCCTATCGTCTATCCTATCATATCCTCTATCTTATCCTATCCTCTATACTATCCTATCCTCTATCCTATCCTATCCTCTATCCTACCCTATCCTCTATCCTATCCTATCCTCTATGCTATCCTATCCTCTATCATATCCTATCCTCTATCCTATCCTATCCTCTATCCTATCCTACCCTCTATCCTATCCTTTCGTATCCTCTATCGCATCCTATCCTCTATCCTATCCTATCCTCTATACTATCCTATCCTCTATCCTATCCTATCCTCTATCCTATCCTATCCTCTATCCGATCCTATCCTATCCTCTATCCTATCCTATCCTATCCTCTATCCTATGCTATCCTCTATCCTATCCTCTATCCTTTCCTATCATCTATCCTATCCTATCCTGTATCCTATCCTATGCTTTATCCTATCCTATCCTCTATCCTATCCTATCCTCTACCGTCTCCTATCCTGTATCCGACCCAATCCCCTATCGTCTACAGTATCATATTCTCTATCCTATCCAATCCTCTATCCTATCCGATCCTCTATCATATCCTAACCTCTTTCCTATAATATCATCTATCCTATCCTATTCTCTATCCTATCCTATCGTATCCTCTGTCCTATCCTATCCTCGATCCTATCCTATCCTCTATCCTATCCTATCGTCTATCCTATCATATCCTCTATCTTATCCTATCCTCTATCCTATCCTATCCTCTATCCTATCCTATCCTGTATCCTATAATATCATCTGTCCTATCCTATACTCTATCCTATCCAATCGCCTATCCTATCCTCTATCGTATCCTATGCTCTATCCTATCCTATCCTCTATCCTATCCTATCCTCTATCCTATCCTATCCTGTCCTCAATCCTATGCTATCCTCTATCCTATCCTATCCTCTATCCTATCCTATCCTCTATCCTATCCTACCCTCTATCCTATCCTATCGTATCCTCTATCGTATCCTATCCTCTATACTATCCTATCCTCTATCCTACCCTATCCTCTATCCTATCCTATCCTCTATCCTATCCTATCCTCTATCATATCCTATAGTCTATCCTATTCTATCCTCTATCCTATCCTATTCTCTATCCTATCCTATCGTATCCTCTGTCCTATCCTATCCTCGATCCTATCCTATCCTCTATCGTATCCTATCGTCTATCCTATCATATCCTCTATCTTATCCTATCCTCTATACTATCCTATCCTCTATCCTATCCTATCCTCTATCCTACCCTATCCTCTATCCTATCCTATCCTCTATGCTATCCTATCCTCTATCATATCCTATCCTCTATCCTATCCTATCCTCTATCCTATCCTACCCTCCATCCTATCCTTTCGTATCCTCTATCGCATCCTATCCTCTATCCTATCCTATCCTCTATCCTATCCTATACTCTATCCTATCCTATCCTCTATCCGATCCTATCCTCTATCCTATCCTATCCTCTATCCTATCCTATCCTCTATACTAACCTATCCTCTATCCTATCCTATCCTCTATCCTATCCTATCCTCTATCCTATCCTATCCTCTATCCTATCCTATCCTCTATAATATCGTATCCTCTATGATATCCTATCCTCATTCCTATAATATCATCTGTCCTATCCTATCCTCTATCCTATCCAATCCCCTATCCTATCCTCTATCGTATCCTATGCTCTATCCTATCCTATCCTCTATCCTATCCTATCCTCTATCCTAACCTATCCTCTATCCTATCCTATTCTCCATCCTATCCTATCCTATCCTCTACCGCCTCCTATCCTGTATCCGATCCAATCCGCTATCGTCTACCCTATCATATTCTCTATCCTATCCAATCCTCTATCCTATCCGATCCACTATCATATCCTATCCTCTATCCTATCCTATCCTCTATCTTATCCTATCCTCTATCCTATCCTATCATCTATCCTATCCTATCCTCTATCCTATCCTATCCTTTATCCTATCATATCGTATCCTCTATCCTATCCTAACGTATCCTCTATCCTATCCTATCCTCTATCCTATCCTCTATCCTATCCTATCCTCTATCCTATCCTATTCTCTATCATATCCTATCCTCTATCCTATCCTATCCTCTATCCTATCCTATCCTCTATCCTATCCTACCCTCTATCCTATCCTTTCGTATCCTCTATCGTATCCTATCCTCTATCCTATCCTATCATCTATCCTATCCTATCCTCTATACTATCCTATCCTCTATCCTATCCTATCCTCTATCCTATCCTATCCTCTATACTATCCTATCCTCTATCCTATCCTATCCTCTATCCTATCCTATCCTCTATAATATCGTATCCTCTATCATATCCTATCCTCATTCCTATAATATCATCTGTCCTATCCTATCCTCTATCCTATCCAATCCACTATCCTATCCTCTTTCGTATCCTATGCTCTATCCTATCCTATCCTCTATCCTATCCTATCCTCTATCCTGTCCTATCCTATCCTCTATCATATCCTATCCTCTATCCTATCCTATCCTCTATCCTATCCTATCCTCTATCCTATCCTACCCTCTATCCTATCCTTTCGTATCCTCTATCGCATCCTATCCTCTATCCTATCCTATACTCTATCCTATCCTATCCTCTATAATATCGTATCCTCTATCATATCCTATCCTCATTCCTATAATATCATCTGTCCTATCCTATCCTCTATCCTATCCAATCCCCTATCCTATCCTCTATCGTATCCTATGCTCTATCCTATCCTATCCTCTATCCTATCCTATCGTCTATCCTATCCTATCCTCTATAATATCGTATCCTCTATGATATCCTATCCTCATTCCTATAATATCATCTGTCCTATCCTATCCTCTATCCTATCCAATCCCCTATCCTATCCTCTATCGTATCCTATGCTCTATCCTATCCTATCCTCTATCCTATCCTATCCTATCCTCTATCCTAACCTATCCTCTATCCTATCCTATTCTCCATCCTATCCTATCCTATCCTCTACCGCCTCCTATCCTGTATCCGATCCAATCCCCTATCGTCTACCCTATCATATTCTCTATCCTATCTAATCCTCTATCCTACCCTATCCTCTATCCTATCCTATCCTCTATCCTATCCTATCCTCTATCCTATCCTATCCTCTATCCTATCCTATCCTCTATCCTATCCTATCCTCTAACCTATCCTATCCTCTATCCTATCCTATCGTATCCTCTATCGTATCCTATCCTCTATCCTATCCTATCCTCTATCCTATCCAATCCCCTGTCCTATCCTCTATCCTATCCTATCCTCTATCTTATCCTATCCTCTATCCTATCCTATCATCTATCCTATCCTATCCTCTATCCTATCCTATCCTCTATTATATCCTATCCTCTATCCTATCCTATACTCTATCCTATCTTATCCTCTATCTTATCCTATCCTCTATCCTATCCTCTATCCTATCCTATCCTCTATCCTATCCTATCCTCTATCCTATCCTATCCTCTATCATATCCTATCCTCTATCCTATCCTATCCTCTATCCTATCCTATCCTCTATCGTCTCCTATCATCTATCCTATCGAATCCCCTATGATATCCTCTATCCTATCCTATCCTCTATCCTATCCTATCCTCTATCCTATCCTATCCTCTATCCTATCCTCTATCCTATCCTATCCTCTATCCTATCCTCTATCCTTTCCTATCATCTATCCTATCCTATCCTCTATCCTATCCTATGCTTTATCCTATCCTATCCTCTATCCTATCCTATCCTCTATCCTATCGTATCCTCTATCCTATCCTATCCTCGATCCTATTCTATCCTCTATCCTATCCTATCCTCTACCCTATCCTATCCTTTATCCTATCCTATCCTCTATCCTAACCTTACCTCTATCCTATCCTATTCTCTATCCTATCCTATCCTATCCTCTACCGTCTCCTATCCTGTATCCGATCCAATCCCCTATCGTCTACAGTATCATATTCTCTATCCTATCCAATCCTCTATCCTATCCGATCCTCTATCATATCCTATCCTCTTTCCTATAATAAAATCTATCCTATCCTATCCTCTTTCCTATAATATCATCTATCCTATCCTATTCTCTATCCTATCCTATCGTATCCTCTGTCCTATCCTATCCTCGATCCTATCCTATCCTCTATCCTATCCTATCGTCTATCCTATCATATCCTCTATCTTATCCTATCCTCTATCCTACCCTATCCTCTATCCTATCCTACCCTCTATCCTATCCTATCGTATCCTCTATCGTATCCTATCCTCTATCCTATCCTATCCTCTATTATATCCTATCCTCTATACTATCCTATCCTCTATCCTACCCTATCCTCTATCCTATCCTATCCTCTATCCTATCCTATCCTCTATCCTATCCTATCCTCTATCCTATCCTTTTTTTTTTTTTTTTTTTTTAAACGGCTATTTGTCTCTATTTCATTTTCTAAAATTACAGAATCACCTAAAAATTACAATGTCTGTCGTAGTTAAAACTATTTCGCTTATTCAAAATTGTTTGTAAATCTAATACAGTATAATAGTGCTTAGTATAATATAGTATAGTATAGTATACGAAATGCAATAAATTCAAATTCAAATTCAAAAACACTAAAATAAACTAACTTCTTATTTAACTTTTAACGTATCTTATCTTATTTTATTCGCTACTGTAAATAATTTTCTAGCCTCTATGTATATATATATATATATATTTCTATAAATGTTCTTATTTTCTAGTCTTAAACGCTACCTTATTTTTAATTGATTTTTTTTTGGTTTTTTCGCTCTTAGCCTAATTTAACCTATCATTAAAACGCCTGCGCGTGGTCTAAACGTGTCAAGGTGTCGATACCTTCTCTTACTCTAATTTTTTATTCTTAACTGTATGTTACTTCTTTTATTTTACACGATATACAAAATCTGCTTTGGCGAAATGCCAGCCCTGCTCTCTGGCTTTCCAAAGAGCCCCCACACGGTTTTATCGTACCCGGCGTTTTCTTAGGTGTTTTCGCGATTATGGTTCCGTACGAAAATTGACCTATCGGGCCGAAATTCGGTATACGCCTATTTCGGAGGGTGGCGAGTCTTTCGGGGTCGGATTGGAGAAGAATTCTCCCCCCTGAAAAACTTTTTCGATTTTGCCCCCTCCTTTCCGAGCTGTGGGAAAAATTACCTCGAATTTTGAGATTTTCAAAAAGCTGATCCGGTAGTCGGTTAGGGCTCGGCTAGAGCTTTACAACGAGCCGTCGCACGCCTAGATCGGATAAAGTCTAAGTTTTTCTTATATACCGGGTGTCCCATAAATTTTCGACTGAAAAAATTTTCTGGGTAGGCTATCCTCTTGGGGGGGGGGGGTATCTCGGGGTTGGCGACTGGTCTCCGAAGAAGTTTCGGAGGTACACGATTTTCGCCTCCGGCCCCCCGTTCTCGAGATAACGACCCTAACACCTACAGGGATAGGTTTTACGAGAAAACTTCCTATAGGGCGATTGCTTCTTATGTCTATCCCTATCCGTAGCTGCACTAATAGATGTGGGTTAGTTATATAAAAACCGCTAGTTCTCTCTTGTGTTCAAGGTCAAATGATCTCTTTTCCTACTTTTCTCTACTCTTTCCTATTTTTAGGCACTAAACCCTTTCTCCTACCTTATTTTTATGAGATACGACCGACCCCTCGCGGTGTGGTCCCTCTTCCTGGTCCGTGTGTATCGGTTTATCTGGTGGTACTTCTCTATTTCGAAATTTTTTCCCTAAATTCCTCACTTTAAGTCCTTTTTTCTCACTTTCAGTTAATGCACTTCTGTTCTCAATGTGTCCCTCACTCCGACCATTAATTTTAATTATACTAATAATTTTTTCTTTTTACAGGTTTTTCACCGGCACTCTCCGTTCCTTGATTTACTGGAAGGAAGGGGTTTTCGTGTCGAGTAATCTCCGCACGCACAAGCCCGTCTTGTTTTATTAATTAGTAACTAATTTATTATTTTCTCTCTTTTTTTTTCTAGATGTTCCGGACCGTGGTATTTCATCGATTCGTGCGACCGAGTGGGTTTTCCACGAGGAAAAAACCGTACCGTACGAATTCCCGATAACAAGTAAGTACCTTAATTAATTAATTAATTAATTTTAATTTACTTTACACTGTGTCTCGATCCACTTTGTTCAGTTTAATAACCGAATTCACGTGATTTGAACCCGGAGATTCGGAACTAGTCCCCCGGGGGAGATTTGCTCTTATTTTCCTCGAAATCGCGCGAATTAATTATCTTATTTGTAATTCTTCTTTTAATTAATGCTTGAAACTCACTTCGAGTTTAACTTCTTTGTTTCTTTCGCGGCTATAGACTCAAAAATCTGCTGTTAAGCTCCGATTACCGTGGCGGTTCACTTTGCTCTGATTTGGATTTTATCCGTTGGGGCTCGCGTGACCTGTAGCTATCCCCTCCCGCTTGACACTCCGCGTGTTTTTTCTATATATACTTGTTGTTCTATTTTGAAACGGCCTTGAGTGCCTCCTATGTTGTTTTCAAAGATTTTGGTTTTTCGACTGTACTGGTTGTTCGTGTACGAGACCGTTGTCATGCCCTAGTTTTTCTTCTTCTACCCTTGCTAGCAATATTCTTGCCAAAGTATACCATGTCTTATTTCTTTTATGAAAATCAAATTAACCGGTATGCTTAACGGCAGAGTTTGAACTGTTCGGTTATTACAATATAGTTCTATTTCTAATCGCCCGTTTTCTTGTGAAGCCTAACGTCGAGATTTTCACCTATAGTCGCTATTTCAGCTCGATCGAGCCGCGTTCTTTTAATATAAAAAATTTTTTGATCTTGTCGAATGTTTATCGGATATTCCTTTTAAAAAATCACACAGCGTGTTTCCAGTCTTTAATTGATTCTAGCTCACTAATTTGCCCGGTTTTAATTGTCTTTCTCTGCATTTAGGTTTTTTTGTGTTAGCTTCTCATCTGTCCTAACTTGTAACCTATTCTTCTTTCTATTAGTAAGCTATTTAAATATTTTTGTTACTCTATTGTCTTTTCTATTATGAATATTATGTTACTATATCCCTTAGTTATCTTAAGTATATTATTATTATTTAATTTTAATTTTTTTTTTTTTTTTTTTTTTTTGTCTAAACTATACTTTAGTCTACCTTGTATTATTCTCTGGAAGCCTTCCCTGAAATTATTTTGGCGACCGTTATTATAATACTATCTGTCTTTGCTACTTAGCCGTTTTTAATAAATTATTCCTCTATTTATTCCTCGTATGCCCTTCTACTATGAGCGCAGGCTACCGAGGCTATTAAGTGCTATCTTGATCGCATATCGTTCGAGTTGTCCGCATTTTAGTACAATTTGTTATATTTAAAGAACCGTTTGTCTGATCGAAAATTTTCAAGAGTGCTTTTCGTCAAGAATTATCCTTGTTTTTACTCTAGATCCTTCATTGATCGTTTTTAGCGAAAAATGTTTAACTTTTTCTACAAACTGTGTGGACTTTGATTAGCCCACGACTCTTAAACTATTGCTCTTATGGGACAACTGCATCAGTATATTTATTATCCCTTCGTTACTTTGTTTTTGATTTGCAGATAAAATATACCCGTTTGTTATATTAAAACCAGTTATTTACTCCTGCTCTAGACTTTTGGGACCCCTTATATTATTATAGGGAGCCTATCCGAAAAACTTCAAAAGATGTTAATTCAATTTAAAATTGCTAGATTTCATTTTTTATGTTAATTGTTCTAAATTATCTATTTTGAAAAATATCCCTAAATCTGGTCTTTATCACTTAAGAGTTTTGTTTCACTTCCCTTCACATCTTGGACACCCGTTATACAATTATTTACGGTCTTTTACCTAACGTTGCGTTGGTTCTATGTTATTAACCATACTACATCTACTATATAAATTCTGCATTTGTTGCCCACATGCCCACTTTCTTGAGACAACGGCGGCGAGGTATTATACTACTACCTCGATCTGAGCTCGTTCGAGCAAATCTCATTTTGTTACATTTTGAAATATCTTCCAAGCCATTTGTTTGATCAAAAAATGTCAAGAGTACTTTTATTAAAGAAATGACACTATTTTTCCGATCAGTCCTTTATTTTTCGTTTTTGTCACTTTTAAAACATTTTTCCTAATTCTTTCTTGAACTTTCAATCGTCTATAACTTTACAGTTATTGCTTTTAAGAACAAATACGAAGGGTACATTTATACCTAACTAGTTTTTAGGTTTTCGTTTCTTATGTTAATTACAGGTCTTAATTATACTTGAACCTGTTTTTTACTCTTGATTTGAACTTTAAAAGCGTTTTTTCTAATGTAATAAGGCTATTATTGCAAAAGTACTAAGAGGTCTTTGGTCCGTTAAATAATGCTAATTTTCTATTTTTTATATTCTTCTCCGGTTTTTTACATCCTAAAAATATCTTTTTATTTAGTTCCTTTTATAGGTTATTTCTGGTCTCCAATGATTGGTCGTCTCAAAAAAGCGTCATGTTCACATTTTGGCTTCCAAATGATCGTTCTATCATATCAAAATTAATAAAAGTATAAGTCGCCACGTGTGCTTGGCTTTGTCGACCATTTTGTTATATATGCGAAAGCAATACGCCGCTGGTTAACCAGCCCCTGTTAAGCCTATACCGTATCTGCTGGTTATCGGCACTTGGGTAGTGAACTACCTTATACGCGTCCTACCTTATCGATCTTTTACAGGCAACTGCAATGTTTTTACAGTGATCTACCTTATCCTAGTTCAACTATCTCTCAGTTACTGCAGAACCCTGCCCTATGCGGGTAATTGCGCCTGTGCCGCTGCAACGCTTGCAGCAAGCACTATGCCGCTGGTCCTTACATTTCTCTTTCTGTTTCAGGCGTGTTTCGATGCTGCTCCCATGCTGCAACCCTTCATCAGGCGGCCCGGGGGGAGAGGGGAGAGACGGACGTCGGGTGTAGTCCACTGAAGCGAGTACCCGTGAGTCTGCTGGAGGTCATCCAAGGTAAGTATCCCGTATGTCGGCCTAGCCCGGCCCCGCGAAGTCCGCTTATTCACAGGCGTCAGTTGACTCAGAGATCTCCTTGTTTTCTCCCGCGTGGTCACACGTCCCGTCCCGTCTTCCTCGTCCTCGTCCTCCTCCCCCTCCTCCGCCCGCACCAGAGTGAGCTGCAACACAGGGAAAACAAACATCTTAGCGCCTATATGCTCTCATTTAGTTTAAAAAATTCTTAACTGTCTTATGCAATACAAAGGGAGAGTCCGCTTAACTTAATTATAATTCTATCATCCTCTCGGCGTCAGCTGATTCCAGGTCTTCCTCGGTGTCCCTCATGATCAGGTTGTCCCTGAGATCCTTTTCTCTTTTTCTCTCTTCTTCCTCCTTCTTTCTCAAGATGTCCTTACAGAAGTTTGCAAAGATTATCCATGTCTTTTCCTCCGCCAGGATCCCCTCAATGATGATTTCTATAGAGAGGTTTTCTGGTCTGGTTTTTAATGCCTCCACCAGTGGTTTTCGTTCTTCCTCCCATCTGAGGCATGCAACGAGTGTGTGATCCGGTGTATCGGGGACTCCGTGATGGTACCAACACTCGTCGGAGGCTGTTTTACCTATTCTTTTCCTGAAATTATTAAAAACACCGTGCCCCGTAAGGGCTTGGGTAATATAAAAATTTAGTTGACCATGTTTTCTGTTGATCCATTTCTCTATATCTGGGATGAGTCGGTGAGTCCATCTTCCCACCGTCGCATCATCCCATTCCTCTTGCCACTTCTGTAAGGTGTTTTCTCTTGCTTGCTTCCTTATAACCTTTTTCATGCTGTTTCTCATTACTTCCATTGTCTCCTCTGCGTTTTCTTCTGTATCTACCGGGGTCTCTGTTAGTGTATGCGTGTGTGTGTGTGTTTGAGTGTGTGTGTATGTGTGGGTGTGTGTGTGCGTGTGTGTATTCCTTCTGTCCCCGGTTTCCTCTCTGTTTCTTCTTTCGTAGCTTATTAATTCTGCCACTTCATTTTCTTTCTCGAAGGTTTCTCTCCTTTCTCTTATTTTCAGGTTCCAGGGTACAACTCCGGATAATACCGATAGCGTTTCTAGTGGAACTGACCTATACGCCGATACTACCCTTGTTAGCCCAATTTTCTGTGTTCTCTTCAATAATTTCCTGTTGGTCGGTTTGTCTGCTGCTTCTGCCCATATCGGTGCTCCATAAAGAACAATCGATTCCATAGTCATATAATAGAGCTTTCGTCCTGATTGTTTCGTTCTCATTGAATTCGTCATGATTCTGCTCAGGGCAGACATCGTCCTAATGGCCTTGTTAGTTGATCTTTCGATTTGTTGTTTGAAATTTTTATTGGAGTCGAAGATAACTCCCAAGTACCTTAGTTCCGTAGTTGGCTTTATTTCAGCTTCTCCGATCCTGAAGGTAAGTTCACCCTCCACCCTCTTACGGTTTAGCATAATAATTTCTGTTTTACTTTCTGCTAATTCTAGACCCGCAGTGGTCATCCACAGTCTAGCTTCTTCTGCCATCTGTTCGGCTCTTATTTTTAGTCTTCTGACTGTTGCTGCTTGTACGATTATCGCTAGATCATCTGCAAAGGCAATTTTTTTACACATCGGTAGGTTATTTGCACTAAGTAGTCCATCATATACCATATTCCATAAAAAGGGGCCCAGGACTGAGCCCTGGGGGACTCCCATTTTCATGTTTAGGCGTATCGTTTCTTCAGGTGCTTCATATTTCACTGCTCTACATCTGAAATAGTCTTTTAGTATCCGAGCGAGGTACTCGGGGATTTTTCTATTTGTTACTTCTCTATGGATGGCCGTCCAGCTAAGCGTGTTAAACGCGTTTTTGACATCCAACGCGATTAATGCAGCAAACCTATTTTTGCTTGAGGCCTCTATAGCTGCTTGCCTCACTTCCTCCATAGCGTGGACTGTCGAGGTTCCTTTAGTGAACCCATACTGGCAAACACTGAACGGCTTCTCTCCAAGCTCTTCGTGGAGCCTCGCTCGGATAACGTACTCGAACAGCTTAGCGGAGGCGTCTAAAATGCATATGGGTCTATAAGCTGAGGGGGTGGAGGGGTCCTTACCTTCCTTCCTCAACAGAACGGTTCTGGCGTATTTCCATTTTTGCGGCATAATTCCTCTCGTCAGGATTCCATTGTATAAGGCGGCAAACCTGTCAGGTCTAAATTGCACCAGTGCCTTGAGGATTTCTGGTTGCATGCCGTCAGTGCCAGGCGCCTTTCCCGGTTTCAGGAGTTTGGCAGCTTCCAGGACTTCTTCCGAGGTGATATCCGGAATTGGTGTTGACCTGAAATCATTTGAAACAGGTAGATTATGTGTTTCTGCTGCGTTTCTACCTCCTTGTTGTTCCGCTAGCTGCTCTTTTTGAGGAAAGAGCCCCTTCATAACTTTTCCTGCAAATTGTGCGGAAAGAGTCGCTGGTGGATTATTGTTTTTGACCTGTCTCATGACCGCTTTGTATGGTTTACCCCATACATCTTTGTCGATTGTTTCGCAAAGTTCTTTCCAGGTTTGTTCCTTTGATTTACTAATGACTCTCTGGAGATTCTTTTTCGCAAGTTTATACAGGTAAGTTAATGCCTCCCTTTCGTCATTTTTTCCTTTCTTCCTGGCTTTTTGTGCGGCTCTCCTTAGCCTTTGCGTTTTTGCTCTTTCCTTATTTATTTGCGGGTTCCACCATTTATTACTTCTTCCTTTTGTGGACGTCGTATCAGCCTTGTCCAGCGCCTCGTCGCAGATTTTGTCTATACATTCGAAGAATTTATTTTCTTCTTCGTAGGTGTACGTGCTACCAGCATTTATTGTCTGATCCCTTAGAGTTCGATCCAATGCCAGTCCCAGCCTGGTGATGCCGGACCTCGTGACTTTCCATCTAGCTCCAGGGTTTGTATTTCTCCTTGAGATTCCGTCCGCTGTTCTTAACTCTGTAAGTAGGTATTTATGGTCAGAGGCCGACTCTAAATTCAATACCTTGTTAGAAAATTCTAATTCATTCTTTTGCAGGTCCTGGGTGGTCGCTATAAAGTCCAAGTTTGAAGTGGAACTTCCTCGTTCGAATGTGTGGCCTCCTTCCGGAATACACGGGTAAATATTTATTCTTAGAAGTTCATCTAACAGTATTGTTCCTTTTAGATTATGCTCCTTGGAGCCCCAGGCTGGTGACTTGGCATTGAAATCTCCTCCTAGAATTACGCTGTTACCTTTCGCTATTTCCTGGCTCAAGAATTGCGTTAATCTTTTAATTTTAAATGCGAAGAGATCGGTCGAAATGTTGGGCGATACGTACGTACTCACAATCGTTAGTTTTTCCAATCTTACTGCAGAGTAATCGTCTTCTGATTCGTCCCCATCTTCGAGTCGTCTATTTCCATTAAAATTCGTCACCCAGATTGCTGCTGCTGATCCTGTCTTCGTGTAGATCCAGCTGCCCGGGTTGTAGAGTGGTTCTGAAACTAGTACAAAATCTACGCCCAGCTCTGTTGCAGTTTGGTTTAGCAAGCAGTGCGCCAATCTGCAATGATTCAGGTTTATTTGGAGTATCTTTAAATTGAATTTTATAATTTAGAGCTACCCTTGTCCAAACGTTCCATATATTTTCTATATTGCGGGCAATTGACTGCTCCTGCTACATGTTCAGCTTTGGATGCATGTATGCCCTCCCTTGTGCATAAGATACAGCACCTTATTGCCTCACATCCGTTTATCTGATGCCCCAGGTTTCCACATCTTCTGCATAGTTCCTGTCCCTTCAAGTCTGCAGAACAGTTGTAGGAGAGGTGGCCGAAGGCATGGCATTTAAAGCATCTTAATAAGTTCTGGGTTCTCTTAATTCTGCAGTTTGTAAATCCAATTTTTAGTTTATTTTCTTGACCTAAAATTTCCAGAGCTTCTGAAGGGAGGGAGACGATTGCCGTCTTGGTTCCTCCGTATCCAAATCTAACAGTTTTAATTTGAATTTCCTCTTTTTGTTTTTGCAAGATTCGGGCTAGTTCCTCTTGCAATTCGTCCTTATCAATAGTGGGATCTAAATCCTTTATCTCGTAGACGATTTTCGGTGCCATTCTTCTTACTAAACAGTCCTCTCCTAAGGTCTGTTTAGCAAATGTTTCAAGGACTCCGGCGTTCGTGCCTTTTTCCATTTCGATCACGATATCGCCTCCTCGCGATTTTCTGACCGTATGGATGCCCTTCATGTTGTCTCCCGGATTTGACTTCAGCTGTTTAAACAAATCCGCAAATGTTCTTGTTTCGCTTGTCTTTATTATTATCGCTTCGGATTTTGGTGGAGGCGGCTGTCTGTCCCTCTGAGCTCTCTCTCTTTCCTTTACCTTTTCTTTCTCTTGCTCTTTCTTACTTTTTTCTATTTCTGCGGCCTCTTCCTTCTTTTTCTTCTTAAGGGCCTTCTTCTCCTCTGCTTTCTTCCTGTTTTCCACTATCTTCCATTCCTGTTCTTGTTTCGATTCGGTTTCCGTTGTTTCTGCAGCTTCATCTGTCTCGCTCTCGTAGATTAATAACTTCCTCGCTGCTTCTGCCGTTGTCTTGCCAGTCCCGACCGATATTCCTTTTTTGTCCTCGCTTTTCCTCAGGATATTACATTGTACACCTATATCCTTGTGGAGAAGGCTGTTCTTCAGGTTTTTGTTCTCGATAATTAATTCGATGTTCTTGAGCCTGGTTATTGCTGCTTCCACTTGTCTGTCCGCTTGAGCTGCATGCGTTTTTGTGGGACTTCTAACTTCTGTTAGGGGATCCATACAAAAACTTTTCAATTCTTTTGTAGACGACTTAGTTTTCTTGAGAAGGGTCGATAATTCTCTTATCAGTTTGAGAATGTCCTCTTCCTCTTCTTTTTCTCTCTCTATTTCTTTTTCTCTTTCTTTTCTCTTTTCTTCCTCTTTAGATTGATTCAGCTTAGTATTCGAGGTGTTATTACGGTCGTCTATCCTTTTCTTTTTCATAGTCGTGCTTCCAATAAGGACCACATCTGAAAATTGGGATTCCGAGTCCGACTCGAAATTCTCCCTGTCTCTTTTGGTTCTTTCTTTTTCTGTGCTTCTTTTCATCTTATCGCTTTTTCTAAATATAATTCCTTTATCCGGTGGGTGGCGTGGCGTTAGCCACTTCTCCTCTTCATCCATCTTCCTTCTTTCTTCTTCAGTATCTGTTATATTTGTTTCTCTCTCAATGATACCGTCTACGTTATGTCTGTCTGTGTGAGAGTTTACTTGTGTTTGTAAGGGTCGGTTTGTTTGCCTGTGTGTACTTATCTAAGTGTGTATATGTCAGTCTTTGGTGGCGGTTATTTCTGTCCTTGTATTGTTTTTCTGTCTATGTGTCTATCCTGCTTCTTCTTCTTCTTCTTCTCTCTTCCTAGTCCTCTGTCCTTGTTTGTTTGCTTGCTGTATGTAGGCTCGCTCGGGGTCGGTCGGTTAGGTCGGTTACGCAACGATCGCAGCCCCCCTCCCCTTCCCTCCGCTCGAGCTCCTTTAACTATCTAACGCTTGTTTAACAGGCCGCTGGTTATAACCTACTGCAATTTACTGTTTCAAATCCCTATTGTTTCTGTATCTACTCTTTTTATTCTTATTATTCCACTTTTCTCTATATTAATAGCTGTTTTTATTTCTTCTAGGTTGCACTACGGATAAGGTATGTCGATTTCAAATTATGTGTTGTCAATTTCAAATTATATGTTATACTGCGGAGTTGTATTGCTTTTTTTTTTTTTATTTTTTCTAAACTTATATTATTCTTAGCTGAAATTATAAAAAATTTTTTCTTATTTTCAGGTGTTTTTAGGTAAGTAGTGGTTAAACTATTCTGAGGTAAGTAGTGGTTAAACTATTCTGATTTTATTTGCTAATTCTCTTATCTGTGTTTCTATTGCTATTTGTATTTCAATTTCAGGTTCTGCTTCTAATTTTGTTTCTTATTCTCTTTTTTATCTATATTTCTTATTTTTCTCTATTTCTATTTAACTTTCTCCAATTCTATTTCTATTTCTGTTTACAGGAAACTCTTGGTTATCGCCTTACGTGACACAGAAATTATATTATGAAATTAGAAAATTAGAGTTATCTAACGCAAAGATATTTGCAATTATTATTATTACAAACTGGTCAATTTACTTTAACTGTTATTTATTGTATGATCTTTTGTACTTTTTGTTCTAATTTTAGGTACTTATTGTATGCGCTTTCAGGGGAGGTAGTAATTTCGGAACGCCCAGAGATAAACGGCTATTTGTCTCTATTTCATTTTCTAAAATTACAGAATCACCTAAAAATTACAATGTCTGTCGTAGTTAAAACTATTTCGCTTATTCAAAATTGTTTGTAAATCTAATACAGTATAATAGTGCTTAGTATAATATAGTATAGTATAGTATACGAAATGCAATAAATTCAAATTCAAATTCAAAAACACTAAAATAAACTAACTTCTTATTTAACTTTTAACGTATCTTATCTTATTTTATTCGCTACTGTAAATAATTTTCTAGCCTCTATGTATATATATATATATATTTCTATAAATGTTCTTATTTTCTAGTCTTAAACGCTACCTTATTTTTAATTGATTTTTTTTTGGTTTTTTCGCTCTTAGCCTAATTTAACCTATCATTAAAACGCCTGCGCGTGGTCTAAACGTGTCAAGGTGTCGATACCTTCTCTTACTCTAATTTTTTATTCTTAACTGTATGTTACTTCTTTTATTTTACACGATATACAAAATCTGCTTTGGCGAAATGCCAGCCCTGCTCTCTGGCTTTCCAAAGAGCCCCCACACGGTTTTATCGTACCCGGCGTTTTCTTAGGTGTTTTCGCGATTATGGTTCCGTACGAAAATTGACCTATCGGGCCGAAATTCGGTATACGCCTATTTCGGAGGGTGGCGAGTCTTTCGGGGTCGGATTGGAGAAGAATTCTCCCCCCTGAAAAACTTTTTCGATTTTGCCCCCTCCTTTCCGAGCTGTGGGAAAAATTACCTCGAATTTTGAGATTTTCAAAAAGCTGATCCGGTAGTCGGTTAGGGCTCGGCTAGAGCTTTACAACGAGCCGTCGCACGCCTAGATCGGATAAAGTCTAAGTTTTTCTTATATACCGGGTGTCCCATAAATTTTCGACTGAAAAAATTTTCTGGGTAGGCTATCCTCTTGGGGGGGGGGGGGTATCTCGGGGTTGGCGACTGGTCTCCGAAGAAGTTTCGGAGGTACACGATTTTCGCCTCCGGCCCCCCGTTCTCGAGATAACGACCCTAACACCTACAGGGATAGGTTTTACGAGAAAACTTCCTATAGGGCGATTGCTTCTTATGTCTATCCCTATCCGTAGCTGCACTAATAGATGTGGGTTAGTTATATAAAAACCGCTAGTTCTCTCTTGTGTTCAAGGTCAAATGATCTCTTTTCCTACTTTTCTCTACTCTTTCCTATTTTTAGGCACTAAACCCTTTCTCCTACCTTATTTTTATGAGATACGACCGACCCCTCGCGGTGTGGTCCCTCTTCCTGGTCCGTGTGTATCGGTTTATCTGGTGGTACTTCTCTATTTCGAAATTTTTTCCCTAAATTCCTCACTTTAAGTCCTTTTTTCTCACTTTCAGTTAATGCACTTCTGTTCTCAATGTGTCCCTCACTCCGACCATTAATTTTAATTATACTAATAATTTTTTCTTTTTACAGGTTTTTCACCGGCACTCTCCGTTCCTTGATTTACTGGAAGGAAGGGGTTTTCGTGTCGAGTAATCTCCGCACGCACAAGCCCGTCTTGTTTTATTAATTAGTAACTAATTTATTATTTTCTCTCTTTTTTTTTCTAGATGTTCCGGACCGTGGTATTTCATCGATTCGTGCGACCGAGTGGGTTTTCCACGAGGAAAAAACCGTACCGTACGAATTCCCGATAACAAGTAAGTACCTTAATTAATTAATTAATTAATTTTAATTTACTTTACACTGTGTCTCGATCCACTTTGTTCAGTTTAATAACCGAATTCACGTGATTTGAACCCGGAGATTCGGAACTAGTCCCCCGGGGGAGATTTGCTCTTATTTTCCTCGAAATCGCGCGAATTAATTATCTTATTTGTAATTCTTCTTTTAATTAATGCTTGAAACTCACTTCGAGTTTAACTTCTTTGTTTCTTTCGCGGCTATAGACTCAAAAATCTGCTGTTAAGCTCCGATTACCGTGGCGGTTCACTTTGCTCTCATCCTCTATCCTATCCTATCCTCTATCCTATCCTATCCTCTAACCTATCCTATCCTCTATCCTATCCTATCGTATCCTCTATCGTATCCTATCCTCTATCCTATCCTATCCTCTATCCTATCCAATCCCCTGTCCTATCCTCTATCCTATCCTATCCTCTATCTTATCCTATCCTCTATCCTATCCTATCATCTATCCTATCCTATCCTCTATCCTATCCTATCCTCTATTATATCCTATCCTCTATCCTATCCTATACTCTATCCTATCTTATCCTCTATCTTATCCTATCCTCTATCCTATCCTCTATCCTATCCTATCCTCTATCCTATCCTATCCTCTATCCTATCCTATCCTCTATCATATCCTATCCTCTATCCTATCCTATCCTCTATCCTATCCTATCCTCTATCGTCTCCTATCATCTATCCTATCGAATCCCCTATGATATCCTCTATCCTATCCTATCCTCTATCCTATCCTATCCTCTATCCTATCCTATCCTCTATCCTATCCTCTATCCTATCCTATCCTCTATCCTATCCTCTATCCTTTCCTATCATCTATCCTATCCTATCCTCTATCCTATCCTATGCTTTATCCTATCCTATCCTCTATCCTATCCTATCCTCTATCCTATCGTATCCTCTATCCTATCCTATCCTCGATCCTATTCTATCCTCTATCCTATCCTATCCTCTACCCTATCCTATCCTTTATCCTATCCTATCCTCTATCCTAACCTTACCTCTATCCTATCCTATTCTCTATCCTATCCTATCCTATCCTCTACCGTCTCCTATCCTGTATCCGATCCAATCCCCTATCGTCTACAGTATCATATTCTCTATCCTATCCAATCCTCTATCCTATCCGATCCTCTATCATATCCTATCCTTTTTCCTATAATAAAATCTATCCTATCCTATCCTCTTTCCTATAATATCATCTATCCTATCCTATTCTCTATCCTATCCTATCGTATCCTCTGTCCTATCCTATCCTCGATCCTATCCTATCCTCTATCCTATCCTATCGTCTATCCTATCATATCCTCTATCTTATCCTATCCTCTATCCTATCCTATCCTCTATCCTATCCTATCCTGTATCCTATAATATCATCTGTCCTATCCTATCCTCTATCCTATCCAATCGCCTATCCTATCCTCTATCGTATCCTATGCTCTATCCTATCCTATCCTCTATCCTATCCTATCCTCTATCCTATCCTATCCTCTATAATATCGTATCCTCTATGATATCCTATCCTCATTCCTATAATATCATCTGTCCTATCCTATCCTCTATCCTATCCAATCCCCTATCCTATCCTCTATCGTATCCTATGCTCTATCCTATCCTATCCTCTATCCTATCCTATCCTATCCAATCCTCTGTCCTATCCTATCCTCTATAATATCGTATCCTCTATCATATCCTTTCCTCTTTCCTATAATATCATCTATCCTATCCTATCCTCTATCCTATCCTATCCTCTATCGTCTCCTATCATCTATCCTATCCAATCCCCTATGATATCATCTATCCTATCCTATCCTCTATCCTATCCTGTCCTCTATCCTATCCTATCCTCTATCCTATCCTATCCTCTATCTTATTCTATCCTCTATCCTATCCAATCCTCTATCCTATCCTCTATCCGATCCTATCTTCTATCCTATCCTATCCTCTATCCTATCCTATCCTCTACCCTATCCTAGCCTCTATCCTATCCTATCCTCTATCCTATCCTATCCTCTATACTATCCTATCCTCTATCGTCTCCTATCCTGTATCCGATCCAATCCCCTATCCTCTATCCTATCCTATTCTCTATCCTATCCTCATTCCTATCGTGTCCTCTATCCTATCCTATGCTCTATCCTATCGTATCCTCTATCGTATCCTATCCTCTATCCTATTCTATCCTCTATCCTATCCTATCCTCTATCCTATCCTATCCTCTATCTTATCCTATCCTCTATCCTATCCAATCCTCTATCCTATCCTCTATCCGATCCTATCTTCTATCCTATCCTATCCTCTATCCTATCCTATCCTCTACCCTATCCTAGCCTCTATCCTATCCTATCCTCTATCCTATCCTATCCTCTCTACTATCCTATCCTCTATCGTCTCCTATCCTGTATCCGATCCAATCCCCTATCCTCTATCCTATCCTATTCTCTATCCTATCCTCATTCCTATCGTATCCTCTATCCTATCCTATGCTCTATCCTATCTTATCCTCTATCTTATCCTATCCTCTATCCTATCCTATCATCTATCCTATCCTATCCTCTATCCTATCCTATCCTCTATCATATCCTATCCTCTATCCTATCCTATCATCTATCCTATCCTATCCTCTATCCTATCCTATCCTCTATCATATCCTATCCTCTATCCTATCCTATCCTCTATCCTATCTTATCCTCTATCTTATCCTATCCTCTATCCTATCCTATCATCTATCCTATCCTATCCCCTATCCTATCCTATCCTCTATCATATCCTATCCTCTATCATATCCTATCCTCTATCCTATCCAATTATCTATCCTATCCTATCCTCTATCCTATCCTATCCTCTATCCTATCCTATCCTCTATACTATCCTATCCTCTATCTTATCCTATCCTCTATCCTATCCTACCCTCTATCCTATCCTATCCTCTATACTATCCTATCCTATCCTCTATCCTATCCTATCCTCTATCCTATAATATCATCTGTCCTATCCTATCCTCTATCCTATCCTATGCTTTATCCTATCCTATCCTCTATCCTATCCTATCCTCTCTCCTATCCTATCCTCTATCCTATCCTATCCACTATCCTATCCTATCCTCGATCCTATCCTATCCTCTATCCTATCCTATCCTCTATCCTATCCTATCCTCTATCCTATCCTATCCTCTACGCTATCCTATCCTCTATCCTATCCTATTTTTTTTTTTTTTTTTCGAGGAGGTAATCTCGTTACGGATACCCGAACCCCCCCGGGGGGGGTGGTCCGGGTTATGTGGGACTCCTCGGCTGGTTGGTGCAACGCCGAGTATACCCACTAACTCCTCCCCGTCCGTCCCTAGACTCCTGGGGGCACCCGTGCTCTGCGCGCGCATGTCAATCCGGTGTGCCCCCGCCTTAGCATACCACCCAGGGGGGGGGACGCGGCCCCCTCCCGTACCTACTCTATCCGAAGGCACCACGCAACGGACGACGTGGCGCCTTCCCCCCCTGTTAGGCCGCCCGATGAGCATCCGAGCCCCCGCCCGAGATGCCCGGCGGCCTCCGGGGACGCCGTTGGTGACCGAGTGTAAGGGGATATCCGATCCCCCGCCTCGAGATCATCAAGGGCGTCCCCACTCGCGTCAGAGGCGTCGGAACGGGGGTACGCCCCCGGGGCGTACCCTGCGGCGCCTCCCCCCCCCTTCGGCCGGGATCGTGATTACGCTCCCGATCCCGTTCCGCAGCCTCCTTCCGCAGCATAACCCGCTCGCAGAAGGAAGCGAACCCCCTCCACGCCTCCTCGCCACCGGCTGCCGCAGCGACGACAGCCGGGAGCGAGAGGTCGTGGCCCACCGCGCGCCGCAGGGCACGGCGCTCTCCCCCCCATGCCGGACACTCCTCCAGAGTGTGTTGCGCCGTGTCCCGCGGCTCGCCGCAGTGGTGACACGCCTCCTCGGTCTCCCTCCCGATGCGACACAGGTAGTCGCCGAAGCACCCGTGCCCGCTCATCACCTGCGTCACACGGTAGGAGACCCTATGCCCCATCCATCCCCTGTTCCATTGATCGAACACCGGGAGGATGGCCCGAACGGCCCGCCTCTCGCCCTCCCTCGTCCCGGGAAGGCTATCGCGCCACTCCCGGGCTGCGTGCCGCCGAGCATGTCGCCTGAGCTCATCCACCATGAGCCGCGCCTGATCCGGGGCCACCCCCCGGAGATCCTCTATCCTATCCTATCCTCTATCCTAACCTATCCTCTATCCTATCCTATTCTCTATCCTATCCTATCCTATCCTCTACCGTCTCCTATCCTGTATCCGATCCAATCCCCTATCGTCTACAGTATCATATTCTCTATCCTATCCTATCCTCTATTATATCCTATCCTCTATACTATCCTATCCTCTATCCTACCCTATCCTCTATCGCATCCTATCCTCTATCCTATCCTATCCTCTATCCTCTCCTATCCTGTATACTATCCTATCCTCTATCCTATCCTATCCTCTATAATATCGTATCCTCTATCATATCCTATCCTCATTCCAATAATATCATCTGTCCTATCCTATCCTCTATCCTATCCAATCTACTATCCTATCCTCTATCGTATCCTATGCTCTATCCTATCCTATCCTCTATCCTATTCTATCCTCTATCCTGTCCTATCCTATCCTCTATCCTATGCTATCCTCTATCCTATCCTATCCTCTATCCTTTCCTATCCTCTATCCTATTATATCCTCTATCGTATCCTATCCTCTATCCTATCCTATCCTCTATCCTATCCTATGCTCTATCCTATCATATCCTCTATCTTATCCTATCCTCTATCCTATCCTATCCTCTATCCTATCCTATCCTCTATACTATCATATCCTATCCTCTATCCTATAATATCATCTGTCCTATCCTATCCTCTATCCTATCCAATCGCCTATCCTATCCTCTATCGTATTCTATGCTCTATCCTATCCTATCCTCTATCCTATCCTATCCTCTATCCTAACCTATCCTCCATCCTATCCTATCCTATCCTCTATCCTATGCTATCCTCTATCCTATCCTATCCTCTATCCTATCCTATCCCCTATCCTATCCTACCCTCTATCCTATCCTATCGTATTCTTTATCGTATCCTATCCTCTATCCTATCCTATCCTCTATACTACCCTATCCTCTATCCTCCCCTATCCTCTATCCTATCCTATCCTCTATCCTATCCTATCCTCTATCATATCCTATCCTCTATCCTATTCTATCCTCTATCCTATCCTATCCACTATCCTATCCTATCCTCTATCCTATCCTATCCTCTATCATATCCTATCCTCTATTCTATCCTATACTCTATCCTATCCTATCCTCTATCCTATCCAATTCCCTATGATATCCTCTATCCTATCCTATCCTCTATCGTATCCTATCCTCTATCGTATCCTATGCTCTATCCTATCCTATCCTCTATCCTATCCTATCCTCTATCCTATCCTATCCTATCCTCAATCCTATGCTATCCTCTATACTATCCTATCCTCCATCCTACCCTATCCTCTATCCTATCCTACCCTCTATCCTATCCTATCGTATCCTCTATCGTATCCTATCCTCTATCCTATCCTATCCTCTATTATATCCTATCCTCTATACTATCCTATCCTCCATCCTACCCTATCCTCTATCCTATCCTATCCTCTATCGTATCCTATCCTCTGTCGTATCCTATGCTCTATCCTATCCTATCCTCTATCCTATCCTATCCTCTATCCTATCCTATCCTATCCTCAATCCTATGCTATCCTCTATCCTATCCTATCCTCTATCCTATCCTATCCTATCCTCTATCCTATGCTATCCTCTATCCTATCCTATCCGCTATCCTATCCTACCCTCTATCCTATCCTTTCGTATCCTCTATCGCATCCTATCCTCTATCCTATCCTACGCTCTATCCTATCATATCCTCTATCTTATCCTATCCTCTATCCTATCCTATCCTCTATCCAATCCTATCCTCTATACTATCCTATCGTATCCTCTATCCTATAATATCATCTGTCCTATCCTATCCTCTATCCTATCCAATCGCCTATCCTATCCTCTATCGGATCCTATGCTCTATCCTATCCTATCCTCTATCCTATCCTTTCCTCTATCCAATCCTATCCTATCCTCTATCCTATGCTATCCTCTATCTTATCCTATCCTCTATCCTATCCTATCCCCTATCCTATCCTACCCTCTATCCTATCCTATCGTATTCTTTATCGTATCCTATCCTCTATCCTACCCTATCCTCTATTATATCCTATCCTCTATACTATCCTATCCTCTATCCTCCCCTATCCTCTATACTATCCTATCCTCTATCCTATCCTATCCTCTATCATATCCTATCCTCTATCCTATTCTATCCTCTATCCTATCCTATCCTCTATCCTATCCTATCCTCTATCCTATCCTATCCTCTATCATATCCTATCCTCTATCCTATCCTATCCTCTATCCTATCCTATCCTCTATCCTATCCAATCCCCTATGATATCCTCTATCCTATCCTATCCTCTATCGTATCCTATCCTCTATCGTATCCTATGCTCTATCCTATCCTATCCTCTATCCTATCCTATCCTCTATCCTATCCTATCCTATCCTCAATCCTATGCTATCCTCTATACTATCCTATCCTCCATCCTACCCTATCCTCTATCCTATCCTACCCTCTATCCTATCCTATCGTATCCTCTATCGTATCCTATCCTCTATCCTATCCTATCCTCTATTATATCCTATCCTCTATACTATCCTATCCTCCATCCTACCCTATCCTCTATCCTATCCTATCCTCTATCGTATCCTATCCTCTATCGTATCCATTGCTCTATCCTATCCTATCCTCTATCCTATCCTATCCTCTATCCTATCCTATCCTATCCTCAATCCTATGCTATCCTCTATCCTATCCTATCCTCTATCCTATCCTATCCTATCCTCTATCCTATGCTATCCTCTATCCTATCCTATCCGCTATCCTATCCTACCCTCTATCCTATCCTTTCGTATCCTCTATCGCATCCTATCCTCTATCCTATCCTACGCTCTATCCTATCATATCCTCTATCTTATCCTATCCTCTATCCTATCCTATCCTCTATCCAATCCTATCCTCTATACTATCCTATCCTATCCTCTATCCTATAATATCATCTGTCCTATCCTATCCTCTATCCTATCCAATCGCCTATCCTATCCTCTATCGGATCCTATGCTCTATCCTATCCTATCCTCTATCCTATCCTTTCCTCTATCCAATCCTATCCTATCCTCTATCCTATGCTATCCTCTATCTTATCCTATCCTCTATCCTATCCTATCCCCTATCCTATCCTACCCTCTATCCTATCCTATCGTATTCTTTATCGTATCCTATCCTCTATCCTATCCTATCCTCTATTATATCCTATCCTCTATACTATCCTATCCTCTATCCTCCCCTATCCTCTATACTATCCTATCCTCTATCCTATCCTATCCTCTATCATATCCTATCCTCTATCCTATTCTATCCTCTATCCTATCCTATCCTCTATCCTATCCTATCCTCTATCCTATCCTATCCTCTATCATATCCTATCCTCTATCCTATCCTATCCTCTATCCTATCCTATCCTCTATCCTATCCAATCCCCTATGATATCCTCTATCCTATCCTATCCTCTATCGTATCCTATCCTCTATCGTATCCTATGCTCTATCCTATCCTATCCTCTATCCTATCCTATCCTCTATCCTATCCTATCCTATCCTCAATCCTATGCTATCCTCTATCCTATCCTATCCTCTATCCTATCCTATCCTCTATCCTATCCTACCCTCTATCCTATCCTATCGTATCCTCTATCGTATCCTATCCTCTATCCTATCCTATCCTCTATACTATCCTATCCTCCATCCTACCCTATCCTCTATCCTATCCTATCCTCTATCGTATCCTATCCTCTGTCGTATCCTATGCTCTATCCTATCCTATCCTCTATCCTATCCTATCCTCTATCCTATCCTATCCTATCCTCAATCCTATGCTATCCTCTATCCTATCCTATCCTCTATCCTATCCTATCCTATCCTCTATCCTATGCTATCCTCTATCCTATCCTATCCGCTATCCTATCCTACCCTCTATCCTATCCTTTCGTATCCTCTATCGCATCCTATCCTCTATCCTATCCTACGCTCTATCCTATCATATCCTCTATCTTATCCTATCCTCTATCCTATCCTATCCTCTATCCAATCCTATCCTCTATACTATCCTATCGTATCCTCTATCCTATAATATCATCTGTCCTATCCTATCCTCTATCCTATCCAATCGCCTATCCTATCCTCTATCGGATCCTATGCTCTATCCTATCCTATCCTCTATCCTATCCTTTCCTCTATCCAATCCTATCCTATCCTCTATCCTATGCTATCCTCTATCTTATCCTATCCTCTATCCTATCCTATCCCCTATCCTATCCTACCCTCTATCCTATCCTATCGTATTCTTTATCGTGTCCTATCCTCTATCCTATCCTATCCTCTATTATATCCTATCCTCTATACTATCCTATCCTCTATCCTCCCCTATCCTCTATACTATCCTATCCTCTATCCTATCCTATCCTCTATCATATCCTATCCTCTATCCTATTCTATCCTCTATCCTATCCTATCCTCTATCCTATCCTATCCTCTATCCTATCCTATCCTCTATCATATCCTATCCTCTATCCTATCCTATCCTCTATCCTATCCTATCCTCTATCCTATCCAATCCCCTATGATATCCTCTATCCTATCCTATCCTCTATCGTATCCTATCCTCTATCGTATCCTATGCTCTATCCTATCCTATCCTCTATCCTATCCTATCCTCTATCCTATCCTATCCTATCCTCAATCCTATGCTATCCTCTATACTATCCTATCCTCCATCCTACCCTATCCTCTATCCTATCCTACCCTCTATCCTATCCTATCGTATCCTCTATCGTATCCTATCCTCTATCCTATCCTATCCTCTATTATATCCTATCCTCTATACTATCCTATCCTCCATCCTACCCTATCCTCTATCCTATCCTATCCTCTATCGTATCTTATCCTCTATCGTATCCATTGCTCTATCCTATCCTATCCTCTATCCTATCCTATCCTCTATCCTATCCTATCCTATCCTCAATCCTATGCTATCCTCTATCCTATCCTATCCTCTATCCTATCCTATCCTATCCTCTATCCTATGCTATCCTCTATCCTATCCTATCCGCTATCCTATCCTACCCTCTATCCTATCCTTTCGTATCCTCTATCGCATCCTATCCTCTATCCTATCCTACGCTCTATCCTATCATATCCTCTATCTTATCCTATCCTCTATCCTATCCTATCCTCTATCCAATCCTATCCTCTATACTATCCTATCCTATCCTCTATCCTATAATATCATCTGTCCTATCCTATCCTCTATCCTATCCAATCGCCTATCCTATCCTCTATCGGATCCTATGCTCTATCCTATCCTATCCTCTATCCTATCCTTTCCTCTATCCAATCCTATCCTATCCTCTATCCTATGCTATCCTCTATCTTATCCTATCCTCTATCCTATCCTATCCCCTATCCTATCCTACCCTCTATCCTATCCTATCGTATTCTTTATCGTATCCTATCCTCTATCCTATCCTATCCTCTATTATATCCTATCCTCTATACTATCCTATCCTCTATCCTCCCCTATCCTCTATACTATCCTATCCTCTATCCTATCCTATCCTCTATCATATCCTATCCTCTATCCTATTCTATCCTCTATCCTATCCTATCCTCTATCTTATCCTATCCTCTATCCTATCCTATCCTCTATCATATCCTATCCTCTATCCTATCCTATCCTCTATCCTATCCTATCCTCTATCCTATCCAATCCCCTATGATATCCTCTATCCTATCCTATCCTCTATCGTATCCTATCCTCTATCGTATCCTATGCTCTATCCTATCCTATCCTCTATCCTATCCTATCCTCTATCCTATCCTATCCTATCCTCAATCCTATGCTATCCTCTATCCTATCCTATCCTCTATCCTATCCTATCCTCTATCCTATCCTACCCTCTATCCTATCCTATCGTATCCTCTATCGTATCCTATCCTCTATCCTATCCTATCCTCTATCCTATCCTATCCTCTATCCTATCCTATACTCTATCATATCCTATCCTCTATCCTATCCTATCCTCTATCCTATCCTATCCTCTATCCTATCCAATCCCCTATGATATCCTCTATCCTATCCTATCCTCTATCGTATCCTATCCTCTATCGTATCCTATGCTCTATCCTATCCTATCCTCTATCCTATCCTATCCTCTATCCTATCCTATCCTATCCTCAATCCTATGCTATCCTCTATCCTATCCTATCCTCTATCCTATCCTATCCTCTATCCTATCCTACCCTCTATCCTATCCTATCGTATCCTCTATCGTATCCTATCCTCTATCCTATCCTATCCTCTATTATATCCTATCCTCTATACTATCCTATCCTCCATCATACCCTATCCTCTATCCTATCCTATCCTCTATCGTATCCTATCCTCTATCGTATCCTATGCTCTATCCTATCCTATCCTCTATCCTATCCTATCCTCTATCCTATCCTATCCTCTATCCTATCCTATCCTATCCTCAATCCTATGCTATCCTCTATCCTATCCTATCCTCTATCCTATCCTATCCTCTATCCTATCCTACCCTCTATCCTATCCTATCGTATCCTCTATCGTATCCTATCCTCTATCCTATCCTATCCTCTATCCTATCCTATCCTCTATCGTATCCTATCCTCTATCGTATCCTATGCTCTATCCTATCCTATCCTCTATCCTATCCTATCCTCTATCCTATCCTATCCTATCCTCAATCCTATGCTATCCTCTATCCTATCCTATCCTCTATCCTATCCTATCCTCTATTATATCCTATCCTCTATACTATCCTATCCTCCATCCTACCCTATCCTCTATCCTATCCTATCCTCTATCGTAACCTATCCTCTATCGTATCCTATGCTCTATCCTATCCTATCCTCTATCCTATCCTATCCTCTATCCTATCCTATCCTATCCTCAATCCTATGCTATCCTCTATCCTATCCTATCCTCTATCCTATCCTATCCTCTATCCTATCCTACCCTCTATCCTATCCTATCGTATCCTCTATCGTATCCTATCCTCTATCCTATCCTATCCTCTATTATATCCTATCCTCTATACTATCCTATCCTCCATCATACCCTATCCTCTATCCTATCCTATCCTCTATCCTATGCTATCCTCTATCATATCCTATAGTCTATCCTATTCTATCCTCTATCCTATCCTCTTCTCTATCCTCTCCTATCGTATCCTCTGTCCTATCCTATCCTCGATCCTATCCTATCCTCTATCGTATCCTATCGTCTATCCTATCATATCCTCTATCTTATCCTATCCTCTATACTATCCTATCCTCTATCCTATCCAATCCACTATCCTATCCTCTTTCGTATCCTATGCTCTATCCTATCCTATCCTCTATCCTATTGTATCCTCTATCCTGTCCTATCCTATCCTCTATCCTATGCTATCCTCTATCCTATCCTATCCTCTATCCTTTCCTATCCTCTATCCTATTATATCCTCTATAGTATCCTATCCTCTATCCTATCCTATCCTCTATCCTATCCTATGCTCTATCCTATCATATCCTCTATCTTATCCTATCCTCTATCCTACCCTATCCTCTATCCTATCCTATCCTCTATGCTATCCTATCCTCTATCATATCCTATCCTCTATCCTATCCTATCCTCTATCCTATCCTATCCTCTATCCTATCCTACCCTCTATCCTATCCTTTCGTATCCTCTATCGCATCCTATCCTCTATCCTATCCTATCCTCTATCCTATCCTATCCTCTATAATATCCTATCCTCTATCATATCCTATCCTCATTCCTATAATATCATCTGTCCTATCCTATCCTCTATCCTATCCAATCCCCTATCCTATCCTCTATCGTATCCTATGCTCTATTCTATCCTATCCTCTATCCTATCCTATCCTCTATCCTATCCAATCCCCTATCCTATCCTCTATCGTATCCTATGCTCTATCCTATCCTATCCTCTATCCTATCCTACCCTCTATCCTATACTATCCTGTATCCTATCCTATCCTCTATCCTATCCTATCCTCTATCCTATCCTATCCTCTATCCTATCCTATCCTCTATCCTATCATATCCTCTATCCTATCCTATCGTATCCTCTATCGTATCCTATCCTCTATCCTATCCTATACTCTATCCTATCCTATCTTCTATCCGATCCTATCCTCTATCCTATCCTATCCTCTATCCTATCCTATCCTCTATACTAACCTATCCTCTATAATATCCTATCCTCTATCCTATCCTATCCTCTATCCTATCCTATCCTCTATCATATCCTATCCTCTATCCTATCCTATCCTCTATCCTATCCTATCCTCTATCCTATCCTATCCTCTATCCTATCCTACCCTCTTTCCTATCCTTTCGTATCCTCTACCGCATCCTATCCTCTATCCTATCCTATCCTCTATCCTATCCTATCCTCTATAATATCGTATCCTCTATCATATCCTATCCTCATTCCTATAATATCATCTGTCCTATCCTATCCTCTATCCTATCCAATCCCCTATCCTATCCTCTATCGTATCCTATGCTCTATCCTATCCTATCCTCTATCCTATCCTATCCTATCCTCTATCCTTACCTATCCTCTATCCTATCCTATTCTCCATCCTATCCTATCCTATCCTCTACCGCCTCCTATCCAGTATCCGATCCAATCCCCTATCGTCTACCCTATCATATTCTCTATCCTATCCAATCCTCTATCCTATCCGATCCACTATCATATCCTATCCTCTATCCTATCCTATCATCTATCCTATCCTATCCTCTATCCTATCCTATCGTATCCTCTATCGTATCCTATCCTCTATCTTATCCTATCGTATCCTCTATCGTATCCTATCCTCTATCCTATCCTATCCTCTATCCTATCCAATCCCCTATCCTATCCTCTATCCTATCCTATCCTCTATCTTATCCTATCCTCTATCCTATCCTATCATCTATCCTATCCTCTATCCTATCCAATCCCCTATCCTATCCTCTATCCTATCCTATCCTCTATCTTATCCTATCCTCTATCCTATCCTATCATCTATCCTATCCTCTATCCTATCCTATCGTATCCTCTATCCTATCCTAACGTGTCCTCTACCCTATCCTATCCTCTATCCTATCCTCTATCCTATGCTATCCTCTATCCTATCCTATTCTCTATCATATCCTATCCTCTATCCTATCCTATCCTCTATCCTATCCTATCCTCTATCCTATCCTATCGTATCCTCTATCGTATCCTATCCTCTATCTTATCCTATCGTATCCTCTATCGTATCCTATCCTCTATCCTATCCTATCCTCTATCCTATCCAATCCCCTATCCTATCCTCTATCCTATCCTATCCTCTATCTTATCCTATCCTCTATCCTATCCTATCATCTATCCTATCCTATCCTCTATCCTATCCTATCCTCTACCCTATCCTATCCTCTATCCTATCCTATCCTCTATCCTATCCTATCGTATCCTCTATCCTATCCTAACGTATCCTCTATCCTATCCAATCCTCTATCCTATCCTATTCTCTATCATATCCTATCCTCTATCCTATCCTATCCTCTATCATATCCTATCCTCTATCCTATCCTACCCTCTATCCTATCCTTTCGTATCCTCTATCGTATCCTATCCTCTATCCTATCCTATCCTCTATCCTATCCTATCCTCTATACTATCCTATCCTCTATCCTATCCTATCCTCTATCCTATCCTATCCTCTATCCTATCCTATCCTCTATAATATCGTATCCTCTATCATATCCTATCCTCATTCCTATAATATCATCTGTCGTATCCGATCCTCTATCTTATTCAATCCCCTATCCTAACCTCTATCGTATCCTATGCTGTATCCTATCCTATCCTCGATCCTATCCTATCCTCTATCCTATCCTATCCTCTATCCTATCCTATCCTATCCTCTATCCTATCCTATCCTATCATCTATCCTATGCTATCCTCTATCCTATCCTCTATCCTTTCCTATCATCTATCCTATCCTATCCTCTATCCTATCCTATCCTCTATCCTATCCTATCCTCTTTCCTATCCTATCCTCTATCCTATCCTATCCTCGATCCTATCCTATCGTATCCTCTATCCTATCCTAACGTATCCTCTATCCTATCCTATCCTCTATCCTATCCTCTATCCTATCCTATCCTCTATCCTATCATATTCTCTATCATATCCTATCCTCTATCCTATCATATTCTCTATCATATCCTATCCTCTATCCTATCCTATCCTCTATCCTATCCTATCCTCTATCCTATCCTACCCTCTATCCTATCCTATCCTATCCTCAATCCTATGCTATCCTCTATCCTATCCTATCCTCTATCCTATCCTATCCTCTATCCTATCCTACCCTCTATCCTATCCTATCGTATCCTCTATCGTATCCTATCCTCTATCCTATCCTATCCTCTATTATATCCTATCCTCTATACTATCCTATCCTCCATCATACCCTATCCTCTATCCTATCCTATCCTCTATCCTATCCTATCCTCTATCATATCCTATAGTCTATCCTATTCTATCCTCTATCCTATCCTCTTCTCTATCCTATCCTATCGTATCCTCTGTCCTATCCTATCCTCGATCCTATCCTATCCTCTATCGTATCCTATCGTCTATCCTATCATATCCTCTATCTTATCCTATCCTCTATACTATCCTATCCTCTATCCTATCCAATCCACTATCCTATCCTCTTTCGTATCCTATGCTCTATCCTATCCTATCCTCTATCCTATTGTATCCTCTATCCTGTCCTATCCTATCCTCTATCCTATGCTATCCTCTATCCTATCCTATCCTCTATCCTTTCCTATCCTCTACCCTATTATATCCTCTATAGTATCCTATCCTCTATCCTATCCTATCCTCTATCCTATCCTATGCTCTATCCTATCATATCCTCTATCTTATCCTATCCTCTATCCTACCCTATCCTCTATCCTATCCTATCCTCTATGCTATCCTATCCTCTATCATATCCTATCCTCTATCCTATCCTATCCTCTATCCTATCCTATCCTCTATCCTATCCTACCCTCTATCCTATCCTTTCGTATCCTCTATCGCATCCTATCCTCTATCCTATCCTATCCTCTATCCTATCCTATCCTCTATAATATCCTATCCTCTATCATATCCTATCCTCATTCCTATAATATCATCTGTCCTATCCTATCCTCTATCCTATCCAATCCCCTATCCTATCCTCTATCGTATCCTATGCTCTATTGTATCCTATCCTCTATCCTATCCTATCCTCTATCCTATCCAATCCCCTATCCTATCCTCTATCGTATCCTATGCTCTATCCTATCCTATCCTCTATCCTATCCTACCCTCTATCCTATACTATCCTGTATCCTATCCTATCCTCTATCCTATCCTATCCTCTATCCTATCCTATCCTCTATCCTATCCTATCCTCTATCCTATCATATCCTCTATCCTATCCTATCGTATCCTCTATCGTATCCTATCCTCTATCCTATCCTATACTCTATCCTATCCTATCTTCTATCCGATCCTATCCTCTATCCTATCCTATCCTCTATCCTATCCTATCCTCTATACTAACCTATCCTCTATAATATCCTATCCTCTATCCTATCCTATACTCTATCCTATCCTATCCTCTATCATATCCTATCCTCTATCCTATCCTATCCTCTATCCTATCCTATCCTCTATCCTATCCTATCCTCTATCCTATCCTACCCTCTTTCCTATCCTTTCGTATCCTCTATCGCATCCTATCCTCTATCCTATCCTATCCTCTATCCTATCCTATCCTCTATAATATCGTATCCTCTATCATATCCTATCCTCATTCCTATAATATCATCTGTCCTATCCTATCCTCTATCCTATCCAATCCCCTATCCTATCCTCTATCGTATCCTATGCTCTATCCTATCCTATCCTCTATCCTATCCTATCCTATCCTCTATCCTTACCTATCCTCTATCCTATCCTATTCTCCATCCTATCCTATCCTATCCTCTACCGCCTCCTATCCAGTATCCGATCCAATCCCCTATCGTCTACCCTATCATATTCTCTATCCTATCCAATCCTCTATCCTATCCGATCCACTATCATATCCTATCCTCTATCCTATCCTATCCTCTATCCTATCCTATCCTCTATCCTATCCTATCGTATCCTCTATCGTATCCTATCCTCTATCTTATCCTATCGTATCCTCTATCGTATCCTATCCTCTATCCTATCCTATCCTCTATCCTATCCAATCCCCTATCCTATCCTCTATCCTATCCTATCCTCTATCTTATCCTATCCTCTATCCTATCCTATCATCTATCCTATCCTCTATCCTATCCAATCCCCTATCCTATCCTCTATCCTATCCTATCCTCTATCTTATCCTATCCTCTATCCTATCCTATCATCTATCCTATCCTCTATCCTATCCTATCGTATCCTCTATCCTATCCTAACGTGTCCTCTACCCTATCCTATCCTCTATCCTATCCTCTATCCTATGCTATCCTCTATCCTATCCTATTCTCTATCATATCCTATCCTCTATCCTATCCTATCCTCTATCCTATCCTATCCTCTATCCTATCCTATCGTATCCTCTATCGTATCCTATCCTCTATCTTATCCTATCGTATCCTCTATCGTATCCTATCCTCTATCCTATCCTATCCTCTATCCTATCCAATCCCCTATCCTATCCTCTATCCTATCCTATCCTCTATCTTATCCTATCCTCTATCCTATCCTATCATCTATCCTATCCTATCCTCTATCCTATCCTATCCTCTACCCTATCCTATCCTCTATCCTATCCTATCCTCTATCCTATCCTATCGTATCCTCTATCCTATCCTAACGTATCCTCTATCCTATCCTATCCTCTATCCTATCCTATTCTCTATCATATCCTATCCTCTATCCTATCCTATCCTCTATCATATCCTATCCTCTATCCTATCCTACCCTCTATCCTATCCTTTCGTATCCTCTATCGTATCCTATCCTCTATCCTATCCTATCCTCTATCCTATCCTATCCTCTATACTATCCTATCCTCTATCCTATCCTATCCTCTATCCTATCCTATCCTCTATCCTATCCTATCCTCTATAATATCGTATCCTCTATCATATCCTATCCTCATTCCTATAATATCATCTGTCGTATCCGATCCTCTATCTTATTCAATCCCCTATCCTATCCTCTATCGTATCCTATGCTGTATCCTATCCTATCCTCTATCCTATCCTATCCTCTATCCTATCCTATCCTCTATCCTATCCTATCCTATCCTCTATCCTATCCTATCCTATCATCTATCCTATGCTATCCTCTATCCTATCCTCTATCCTTTCCTATCATCTATCCTATCCTATCCTCTATCCTATCCTATCCTCTATCCTATCCTATCCTCTTTCCTATCCTATCCTCTATCCTATCCTATCCTCGATCCTATCCTATCGTATCCTCTATCCTATCCTAACGTATCCTCTATCCTATCCTATCCTCTATCCTATCCTCTATCCTATCCTATCCTCTATCCTATCATATTCTCTATCATATCCTATCCTCTATCCTATCATATTCTCTATCATATCCTATCCTCTATCCTATCCTATCCTCTATCCTATCCTATCCTCTATCCTATCCTACCCTCTATCCTATCCTTTCGTATCCTCTATCGTATCCTATGCTCTATCCTATCCTATCCTCTATCCTATCCTATCCTCTATACTATCCTATCCTCTATTATATCCTATCCTCTATCCTATCCTATCCTCTATCCTATCCTATCCTCTATCCTATCCTATCCTCTATCATATCCTATCCTCTATACTATCCTATCCTCTATCCTACCCTATCCTCTATCCTATCCTATCCTCTATCATATCCTATCCTCTATCCTCTCCAATCCTCTATCCTATCCTATACTCTATCCTATCCTATCGTATCCTCTATCCTATCCTAACGTATCCTCTATCCTATCCTATCCTCTATCCTATCCTCTATCCTATCATATCCTATCCTCTATCCTATCCTATCCTCTATCCTATCCTATCCTCTATACTATCCTATCCTCTACAATATCGTATCCTCTATCATATCCTATCCTCTTTCCTATAATATCATCTATCCTATCCTATCCTCTATCCTATCCTATCCTCTATCATATCCTATCCTCTATCCTATCCTATCCTCTGTCCTGTCCTATCCTCTATCCTATCCTATTCTCTATCGTATCCTCTATCCTATCCTATCCTTTATAATATCCTATCCTCTATCTTATCCTATCCTCTATAATATCGTATCCTCCATCATATCCTTTCCTCTTTCCTATAATATCATCTATCCTATCCTATCCTCTGTCTTATCCTATCCTCTATCCTATCCTATCATCTACCCTATCGTATCCTCTATCCTATCCTATCCTCTATAATATCGTATCCTCTATCATATCCTTTCCTCTTTCCTATAATATCATCTATCCTATCCTATCCTCTATCCTATCCTATCCTCTATCGTCTCCTATCATCTATCCTATCCAATCCCCTACGATATCCTCTATCCAATCCTATCCTCTATCCTATCCTATCCTCTATCCTATCCTATCCTCTATCCTATCCTATCCTCTATCCTATCCTATCCTCTATCTTATCCTATCCTCTATCCTATCCAATCCTCTATCCTATCCTCTATCCGATCCTATCTTCTATCCTATCTTATCCTCTATCATATCCTATCCTCTATCCTATCCAATCCTCTGTCCTATCCTATCCTCTGTCCTGTCCTATCCTCTATCCTATCCTATTCTCTATCTTATCCTCTATCCTATCCTATCCTTTATAATATCCTATCCTCTATCTTATCCTATCCTCTATAATATCGTATCCTCCATCATATCCTTTCCTCTTTCCTATAATATCATCTATCCTATCCTATCCTCTATCCTATCCTATCCTCTACCCTATTCTATCCTCTATCCTATCCTATCCTCTATCCTAACCTATCCTCTATCCTATCCTACTCTCTATCCTATTATATCCTATCCTGTACCGCCTCCTATCCTGTATCCGATCCAATCCCCTATCGTCTACCGTATCATATTCTCTATCCTATCCTCTATCCTATCCAATCCTCTGTCCTATCCTATCCTCTATAATATCGTATCCTCTATCATATCCTTTCCTCTTTCCTATAATATCATCTATCCTATCCTATCCTCTATCCTATCCTATCCTCTATCGTCTCCTATCATCTATCCTATCCAATCCCCTATGATATCCTCTATCCAATCCTATCCTCTATCCTATCCTATCCTCTATCCTATCCTATCCTCTATCCTATCCTATCCTCTATCCTATCCTATCCTCTATCTTATCCTATCCTCTATCCTATCCAATCCTCTATCCTATCCTCTATCCGATCCTATCTTCTATCCTATCCTATCCTCTATCATATCCTATCCTCTATCCTATCCTATCCTCTATCCTATCCTATCCTCTATCCTATCCTATCCTCTATCCTATCCTATCCTCTATACTATCCTATCCTCTACAATATCGTATCCTCTATCATATCCTATCCTCTTTCCTATAATATCATCTATCCTATCCTATCCTCTATCCTATCCTATCCTCTATCATATCCTATCCTCTATCCTATCCTATCCTCTGTCCTGTCCTATCCTCTATCCTATCCTATTCTCTATCGTATCCTCTATCCTATCCTATCCTTTATAATATCCTATCCTCTATCTTATCCTATCCTCTATAATATCGTATCCTCCATCATATCCTTTCCTCTTTCCTATAATATCATCTATCCTATCCTATCCTCTGTCTTATCCTATCCTCTATCCTATCCTATCATCTACCCTATCGTATCCTCTATCCTATCCTATCCTCTATACTATCCTATCCTCTATCGTCTCCTATCCTGTATCCGATACAATCCCCAATCCTCTATCCTATCCTATTCTCTATCCTATCCTCATTCCTATCGTATCCTCTATCCTATCCTATCCTCTATCCTATCCTATCCTCTATCCTATCCTATCCTATCCTCTATCCTAACCTATCCTCTATCCTATCCTATTCTCCATCCTATCCTATCCTATCCTCTACCGCCTCCTATCCTGTATCCGATCCAATCCCCTATCGTCTACCGTATCATATTCTCTATCCTATCCAATCGTCTATCCTATCCGATCCACTATCATATCCTATCCTCTATCCTATCCTATCCTCTATCCTATCCTATCCTCTATCCTATCCTATCCTCTATTCTATCCTATCGTATCCTCTATCGTATCCTATCCTATATCCTATCCTATCGTATCCTCTATCGTATCCTGTCCTCTATCCTATCCTATCCTCTATCCTATCCAATCCCCTATCCTATCCTCTATCCTATCCTATCCTCTATCTTATCCTATCCTCCATCCTATCCTATCATCTATCCTATCCTATCCTCTATCCTATCCTATCCTCTATCCCATCCTATCCTCTATCCTATCCTATCCTCTATCCTATCCCATCGTCTATCCTATCCTATCCTCTATCCTATCCTATCCTCTATCCTATCCTATCCTCTATAATATCGTATCCTCTATCATATCCTATCCTCATTCCTATAATATCATCTGTCCTATCCTATCCTCTATCCTATCCAATCCCCTATCCTATCCTCTATCGTATCCTATGCTCTATCCTATCCTATCCTCTATCCTATCCTATCCTATCCTCTATCCTGACCTATCCTCTATCCTATCCTATTCTCCATCCTATCCTATCCTATCCTCTACCGCCTCCTATCCAGTATCCGATCCAATCCCCTATCGTCTACCCTATCATATTCTCTATCCTATCCAATCCTCTATCCTATCCGATCCACTATCATATCCTATCCTCTATCCTATCCTATCCTCTATCCTATCCTATCCTCTATCCTATCCTATCGTATCCTCTATCGTATCCTATCCTCTATCTTATCCTATCGTATCCTCTATCGTATCCTATCCTCTATCCTATCCTATCCTCTATCCTATCCAATCCCCTATCCTATCCTCTATCCTATCCTATCCTCTATCTTATCCTATCCTCTATCCTATCCTATCATCTATCCTATCCTCTATCCTATCCTATCGTATCCTCTATCCTATCCTAACGTGTCCTCTACCCTATCCTATCCTCTATCCTATCCTCTATCCTATGCTATCCTCTATCCTATCCTATTCTCTATCATATCCTATCCTCTATCCTATCCTATCCTCTATCCTATCCTATCCTCTATCCTATCCTATCGTATCCTCTATCGTATCCTATCCTCTATCTTATCCTATCGTATCCTCTATCGTATCCTATCCTCTATCCTATCCTATCCTCTATCCTATCCAATCCCCTATCCTATCCTCTATCCTATCCTATCCTCTATCTTATCCTATCCTCTATCCTATCCTATCATCTATCCTATCCTATCCTCTATCCTATCCTATCCTCTACCCTATCCTATCCTCTATCCTATCCTATCCTCTATCCTATCCTATCGTATCCTCTATCCTATCCTAACGTATCCTCTATCCTATCCTATCCTCTATCCTATCCTATTCTCTATCATATCCTATCCTCTATCCTATCCTATCCTCTATCATATCCTATCCTCTATCCTATCCTACCCTCTATCCTATCCTTTCGTATCCTCTATCGTATCCTATCCTCTATCCTATCCTATCCTCTATCCTATCCTATCCTCTATACTATCCTATCCTCTATCCTATCCTATCCTCTATCCTATCCTATCCTCTATCCTATCCTATCCTCTATAATATCGTATCCTCTATCATATCCTATCCTCATTCCTATAATATCATCTGTCGTATCCGATCCTCTATCTTATTCAATCCCCTATCCTATCCTCTATCGTATCCTATGCTGTATCCTATCCTATCCTCTATCCTATCCTATCCTATCCTCTATCCTATCCTATCCTCTATCCTATCCTATCCTATCCTCTATCCTATCCTATCCTATCATCTATCCTATGCTATCCTCTATCCTATCCTCTATCCTTTCCTATCATCTATCCTATCCTATCCTCTATCCTATCCTATCCTCTATCCTATCCTATCCTCTTTCCTATCCTATCCTCTATCCTATCCTATCCTCGATCCTATCCTATCGTATCCTCTATCCTATCCTAACGTATCCTCTATCCTATCCTATCCTCTACCCTATCCTCTATCCTATCCTATCCTCTATCCTATCATATTCTCTATCATATCCTATCCTCTATCCTATCATATTCTCTATCATATCCTATCCTCTATCCTATCCTATCCTCTATCCTATCCTATCCTTTATAATATCCTATCCTCTATCTTATCCTATCCTCTATAATATCGTATCCTCCATCATATCCTTTCCTCTTTCCTATAATATCATCTATCCTATCCTATCCTCTGTCTTATCCTATCCTCTATCCTATCCTATCATCTACCCTATCGTATCCTCTATCCTATCCTATCCTCTATACTATCCTATCCTCTATCGTCTCCTATCCTGTATCCGATACAATCCCCAATCCTCTATCCTATCCTATTCTCTATCCTATCCTCATTCCTATCGTATCCTCTATCCTATCCTATCCTCTATCCTATCCTATCCTCTATCCTATCCTATCCTATCCTCTATCCTAACCTATCCTCTATCCTATCCTATTCTCCATCCTATCCTATCCTATCCTCTACCGCCTCCTATCCTGTATCCGATCCAATCCCCTATCGTCTACCGTATCATATTCTCTATCCTATCCAATCGTCTATCCTATCCGATCCACTATCATATCCTATCCTCTATCCTATCCTATCCTCTATCCTATCCTATCCTCTATCCTATCCTATCCTCTATTCTATCCTATCGTATCCTCTATCGTATCCTATCCTATATCCTATCCTATCGTATCCTCTATCGTATCCTGTCCTCTATCCTATCCTATCCTCTATCCTATCCAATCCCCTATCCTATCCTCTATCCTATCCTATCCTCTATCTTATCCTATCCTCCATCCTATCCTATCATCTATCCTATCCTATCCTCTATCCTATCCTATCCTCTATCCCATCCTATCCTCTATCCTATCCTATCCTCTATCCTATCCTATCGTCTATCCTATCCTATCCTCTATCCTATCCTATCCTCTATCCTATCCTATCCTCTATAATATCGTATCCTCTATCATATCCTATCCTCATTCCTATAATATCATCTGTCCTATCCTATCCTCTATCCTATCCAATCCCCTATCCTATCCTCTATCGTATCCTATGCTCTATCCTATCCTATCCTCTATCCTATCCTATCCTATCCTCTATCCTGACCTATCCTCTATCCTATCCTATTCTCCATCCTATCCTATCCTATCCTCTACCGCCTCCTATCCAGTATCCGATCCAATCCCCTATCGTCTACCCTATCATATTCTCTATCCTATCCAATCCTCTATCCTATCCGATCCACTATCATATCCTATCCTCTATCCTATCCTATCCTCTATCCTATCCTATCCTCTATCCTATCCTATCGTATCCTCTATCGTATCCTATCCTCTATCTTATCCTATCGTATCCTCTATCGTATCCTATCCTCTATCCTATCCTATCCTCTATCCTATCCAATCCCCTATCCTATCCTCTATCCTATCCTATCCTCTATCTTATCCTATCCTCTATCCTATCCTATCATCTATCCTATCCTCTATCCTATCCTATCGTATCCTCTATCCTATCCTAACGTGTCCTCTACCCTATCCTATCCTCTATCCTATCCTCTATCCTATGCTATCCTCTATCCTATCCTATTCTCTATCATATCCTATCCTCTATCCTATCCTATCCTCTATCCTATCCTATCCTCTATCCTATCCTATCGTATCCTCTATCGTATCCTATCCTCTATCTTATCCTATCGTATCCTCTATCGTATCCTATCCTCTATCCTATCCTATCCTCTATCCTATCCAATCCCCTATCCTATCCTCTATCCTATCCTATCCTCTATCTTATCCTATCCTCTATCCTATCCTATCATCTATCCTATCCTATCCTCTATCCTATCCTATCCTCTACCCTATCCTATCCTCTATCCTATCCTATCCTCTATCCTATCCTATCGTATCCTCTATCCTATCCTAACGTATCCTCTATCCTATCCTATCCTCTATCCTATCCTATTCTCTATCATATCCTATCCTCTATCCTATCCTATCCTCTATCATATCCTATCCTCTATCCTATCCTACCCTCTATCCTATCCTTTCGTATCCTCTATCGTATCCTATCCTCTATCCTATCCTATCCTCTATCCTATCCTATCCTCTATACTATCCTATCCTCTATCCTATCCTATCCTCTATCCTATCCTATCCTCTATCCTATCCTATCCTCTATAATATCGTATCCTCTATCATATCCTATCCTCATTCCTATAATATCATCTGTCGTATCCGATCCTCTATCTTATTCAATCCCCTATCCTATCCTCTATCGTATCCTATGCTGTATCCTATCCTATCCTCTATCCTATCCTATCCTCTATCCTATCCTATCCTCTATCCTATCCTATCCTATCCTCTATCCTATCCTATCCTATCATCTATCCTATGCTATCCTCTATCCTATCCTCTATCCTTTCCTATCATCTATCCTATCCTATCCTCTATCCTATCCTATCCTCTATCCTATCCTATCCTCTTTCCTATCCTATCCTCTATCCTATCCTATCCTCGATCCTATCCTATCGTATCCTCTATCCTATCCTAACGTATCCTCTATCCTATCCTATCCTCTACCCTATCCTCTATCCTATCCTATCCTCTATCCTATCATATTCTCTATCATATCCTATCCTCTATCCTATCATATTCTCTATCATATCCTATCCTCTATCCTATCCTATCCTCTATCCTATCCTATCCTCTATCCTATCCTACCCTCTATCCTATCCTTTCGTATCCTCTATCGTATCCTATGCTCTATCCTATCCTATCCTCTATCCTATCCTATCCTCTATACTATCCTATCCTCTATTGTATCCTATCCTCTATCCTATCCTATCCTCTATCCTATCCTATCCTTTATCATACCCTATCCTCTATACTATCCTATCCTCTATCCTACCCTATCCTCTATCCTATCCTATCCTCTATCCTATCCTATCCTCTATCATATCCTATCCTCTATACTATCCTATCCTCTATCCTACCCTATCCTCTATCCTATCCTATCCTCTATCATATCCTATCCTCTATCCTCTCCAATCCTCTATCCTATCCTATCCTCTATCCTATCCTATCGTATCCTCTATCCTATCCTAACGTATCCTCTATCCTATCCTATCCTCTATCCTATCCTCTATCCTATCATATCCTATCCTCTATCCTATCCTATCCTCTATCCTATCCTATCCTCTATACTATCCTATCCTCTACAATATCGTATCCTCTATCATATCCTATCCTCTTTCCTATAATATCATCTATCCTATCCTATCCTCTATCCTATCCTATCCTCTATCATATCCTATCCTCTATCCTATCCTATCCTCTGTCCTGTCCTATCCTCTATCCTATCCTATTCTCTATCGTATCCTCTATCCTATCCTATCCTTTATAATATCCTATCCTCTATCTTATCCTATCCTCTATAATATCGTATCCTCCATCATATCCTTTCCTCTTTCCTATAATATCATCTATCCTATCCTATCCTCTGTCTTATCCTATCCTCTATCCTATCCTATCATCTACCCTATCGTATCCTCTATCCTATCCTATCCTCTATAATATCGTATCCTCTATCATATCCTTTCCTCTTTCCTATAATATCATCTATCCTATCCTATCCTCTATCCTATCCTATCCTCTATCGTCTCCTATCATCTATCCTATCCAATCCCCTACGATATCCTCTATCCAATCCTATCCTCTATCCTATCCTATCCTCTATCCTATCCTATCCTCTATCCTATCCTATCCTCTATCCTATCCTATCCTCTATCTTATCCTATCCTCTATCCTATCCAATCCTCTATCCTATCCTCTATCCGATCCTATCTTCTATCCTATCCTATCCTCTATCATATCCTATCCTCTATCCTATCCAATCCTCTGTCCTATCCTATCCTCTGTCCTGTCCTATCCTCTATCCTATCCTATTCTCTATCGTATCCTCTATCCTATCCTATCCTTTATAATATCCTATCCTCTATCTTATCCTATCCTCTATAATATCGTATCCTCCATCATATCCTTTCCTCTTTCCTATAATATCATCTATCCTATCCTATCCTCTATCCTATCCTATCCTCTACCCTATTCTATCCTCTATCCTATCCTATCCTCTATCCTAACCTATCCTCTATCCTATCCTACTCTCTATCCTATTATATCCTATCCTGTACCGCCTCCTATCCTGTATCCGATCCAATCCCCTATCGTCTACCGTATCATATTCTCTATCCTATCCTCTATCCTATCCAATCCTCTGTCCTATCCTATCCTCTATAATATCGTATCCTCTATCATATCCTTTCCTCTTTCCTATAATATCATCTATCCTATCCTATCCTCTATCCTATCCTATCCTCTATCGTCTCCTATCATCTATCCTATCCAATCCCCTATGATATCCTCTATCCAATCCTATCCTCTATCCTATCCTATCCTCTATCCTATCCTATCCTCTATCCTATCCTATCCTCTATCCTATCCTATCCTCTATCTTATCCTATCCTCTATCCTATCCAATCCTCTATCCTATCCTCTATCCGATCCTATCTTCTATCCTATCCTATCCTCTATCATATCCTATCCTCTATCCTATCCTATCCTCTATCCTATCCTATCCTCTATCCTATCCTATCCTCTATCCTATCCTATCCTCTATACTATCCTATCCTCTACAATATCGTATCCTCTATCATATCCTATCCTCTTTCCTATAATATCATCTATCCTATCCTATCCTCAATCCTATCCTATCCTCTATCATATCCTATCCTCTATCCTATCCTATCCTCTGTCCTGTCCTATCCTCTATCCTATCCTATTCTCTATCGTATCCTCTATCCTATCCTATCCTTTATAATATCCTATCCTCTATCTTATCCTATCCTCTATAATATCGTATCCTCCGTCATATCCTTTCCTCTTTCCTATAATATCATCTATCCTATCCTATCCTCTGTCTTATCCTATCCTCTATCCTATCCTATCATCTACCCTATCGTATCCTCTATCCTATCCTATCCTCTATACTATCCTATCCTCTATCGTCTCCTATCCTGTATCCGATACAATCCCCAATCCTCTATCCTATCCTATTCTCTATCCTATCCTCATTCCTATCGTATCCTCTATCCTATCCTATCCTCTATCCTATCCTATCCTCTATCCTATCCTATCCTATCCTCTATCCTAACCTATCCTCTATCCTATCCTATTCTCCATCCTATCCTATCCTATCCTCTACCGCCTCCTATCCTGTATCCGATCCAATCCCCTATCGTCTACCGTATCATATTCTCTATCCTATCCAATCGTCTATCCTATCCGATCCACTATCATATCCTATCCTCTATCCTATCCTATCCTCTATCCTATCCTATCCTCTATCCTATCCTATCCTCTATTCTATCCTATCGTATCCTCTATCGTATCCTATCCTATATCCTATCCTATCGTATCCTCTATCGTATCCTGTCCTCTATCCTATCCTATCCTCTATCCTATCCAATCCCCTATCTTATCCTCTATCCTATCCTATCCTCTATCTTATCCTATCCTCCATCCTATCCTATCATCTATCCTATCCTATCCTCTATCCTATCCTATCCTCTATCCCATCCTATCCTCTATCCTATCCTATCCTCTATCCTATCCTATCGTCTATCCTATCCTATCCTCTATCCTATCCTATCCTCTATCCTATCCTATCCTCTATACTATCCTATCCTCTATCCTATCCTATCCTCTATCGTCTCCTATCCTGTATCCGATCCAATCCCCTATCCTCTATCCTATCCTATTCTCTATCCTATCCTCATTCCTATCGTATCCTCTATCCTATCCTATTATCTATCCTATCCTATCCTCTATCCTATCCTATCCTATCCTCTATCCTATCCTATCCTCTATCCTATCCAATCCTCTATCCTATCCGATCCACTATCATATCCTATCCTCTATCCTATCCTAACCTCTATCCTATCCTATCCTCTATCCTATCCTATCCTCAATCCTATCCTATCCTCTATCCTATCCTATCCTCTATCCTCTATCCTATCCTATCCTCTATCCTATCCTCTATCCTCTATCCTCTATCCTATCCTATCCTCTATCCTATCCTATCCTCTATCCTATCCTATCGTATCCTCTATCGTATCCTATCCTCTATCCTATCCTATCCTCTATCCTATTCAATCCCCTATCCTATCCTCTATCCTATCCTATCCTCTATCTTATCCTATCCTCTATCCTATCCTATCATCTATCCTATCCTATCCTCTATCCTATCCTATCCTCTACCCTATCCTATCCTCTATCCTATCCTATCCTCTATCCTATCGTATCCTCTATCCTATCCAATCCCCTATCCTATGCTCTATCCTATCCTATCCTCTATCTTATCCTATCCTCCATCCTATCCTATCATCTATCCTATCCTATCCTCTATCCTATGCTATCCTCTACCCTATCCTATCCTCTATCCTATCCTATCCTCTATCCTATCCTATCCTCTATCTTATCATATCCTCTATCCTATCCTATCCTCTATCCTATCCTATCCTCTATCCTTTCCTATCCTCTATCCTATCCTATCCTGTATCCTATCCTATCCTCTATCCTATCCAATCCCCTATCATATCCTCTACCCGATCCTATCCTCTATCCTATCCTATCCTCTACCCTATTCTATCCTCTATCCTATCCTATCCTCTATCCTAACCTATCCTCTATCCTATCCTACTCTCTATCCTATTATATCCTATCCTGTACCGCCTCCTATCCTGTATCCGATCCAATCCCCTATCGTCTACCGTATCATATTCTCTATCCTATCCTCTATCCTATCCAATCCTCTGTCCTATCCTATCCTCTATAATATCGTATCCTCTATCATATCCTTTCCTCTTTCCTATAATATCATCTATCCTATCCTATCCTCTATCCTATCCTATCCTCTATCGTCTCCTATCATCTATCCTATCCAATCCCCTATGATATCCTCTATCCAATCCTATCCTCTATCCTATCCTATCCTCTATCCTATCCTATCCTCTATCCTATCCTATCCTCTATCCTATCCTATCCTCTATCTTATCCTATCCTCTATCCTATCCCATCCTCTATCCTATCCTCTATCCGATCCTATCTTCTATCCTATCCTATCCTCTATCATATCCTATCCTCTATCCTATCCTATCCTCTATCCTATCCTATCCTCTATCCTATCCTATCCTCTATACTATCCTATCCTCTACAATATCGTATCCTCTATCATATCCTTTCCTCTTTCCTATAATATCATCTATCCTATCCTATCCTCTATCCTATCCTATCCTCTATCTTATCCTATCCTCTATCCTATCCTATCATCTACCCTATCCTATTCTCTATCCTATCCTCATTCCTATCGTATCCTCTAGCCTATCCTATCCTCCATCCTATCCTATCCTCTACCCTATTCTATCCTCTATCCTATCCTATCCTCTATCCTAACCTATCCTCTATCCTATCCTACTCTCTATCCTATTATATCCTATCCTGTACCGCCTCCTACCCTGTATCCGATCCAATCCCCTATCGTCTACCGTATCATATTCTCTATCCTATCCTCTATCCTATCCAATCCTCTGTCCTATCCTATCCTCTATAATATCGTATCCTCTATCATATCCTTTCCTCTTTCCTATAATATTATCTATCCTATCCTATCCTCTATCCTATCCTATCCTCTATCGTCTCCTATCATCTATCCTATCCAATCCCCTATGATATCCTCTATCCAATCCTATCCTCTATCCTATCCTATCCTCTATCCTATCCTATCCTTTATCCTATTCAATCCCCTATCCTATCCTCTATCCTATCCTATCCTCTATCTTATCCTATCCTCTATCCTATCCTATCATCTATCCTATCCTATCCTCTATCCTATCCTATCCTCTACCCTATCCTATCCTCTATCCTATCCTATCCTCTATCCTATCCTATCCTCTATCCTATCCTCTATCCGATCCTATCTTCTATCCTATCCTATCCTCTATCATATCCTATCCTCTATCCTATCCTATCCGCTATCCTATCCTATCCTCTATCCTATCCTATCCTCTATCCTATCCTATCCTCTATACTATCCTATCCTCTACAATATCGTATCCTCTATCATATCCTTTCCTCTTTCCTATAATATCATCTATCCTATCCTATCCTCTATCCTATCCTATCCTCTATCCCATCTTATCCTCTATCATATCCTATCCTCTATCCTATCCTATCCTCTATCCTATCTTATCCTCTATCTTATCCTATGCTCTATCCTATCCTATCATCTATCCTATCCTATCCTCTATCCTATCCTATCCTCTACCCTATCCTATCCTCTATCCTATCCTATCCTCTATCCTATCCTATCCTCTATCTCATCCTATTCTCTATCGTATCCTCTATCCTATCCTATCCTCTATCCTATCCTATCCTTTATAATATCCTATCCTCTATCCTATCCTATCCTCTATAATATCGTATCCTCCATCATATCCTTTCCTCTTTCCTATAATATCATCTATCCTATCCTATCCTCTATCTTATCCTATCCTCTATCCTATCCTATCATCTATCCTATCCTATCCTCTATCCTATCCTATCCTCTACCCTATCGTATCCTCTATCCTATCCTATCCTCTATCCTATCCTATCCTTTATAATATCCTATCCTCTATCCTATCCTATCCTCTATAATATCGTATCCTCCATCATATCCTTTCCTCTTTCCTATAATATCATCTATCCTATCCTATCCTCTATCTTATCCTATCCCCTATCCTATCCTATCATCTATCCTATCCTATTCTCTATCCTATCCTCATTCCTATCGTATCCTCTAGCCTATCCTATCCTCCATCCTATCCTATCCTCTACCCTGTTCTATCCTCTATCCTATCCTATCCTCTATCCTAACCTATCCTCTATCCTATCCTACTCTCTATCCTATTATATCCTATCCTGTACCGCCTCCTATCCTGTATCCGATCCAATCCCCTATCGTCTACCGTATCATATTCTCTATCCTATCCTCTATCCTATCCAATCCTCTGTCCTATCCTATCCTCTATCCTTTCCTATCCTCTATCCTATCCTATCCTGTATCCTATCCTATCCTCTATCCTATCCAATCCCCTATCACATCCTCTATCCGATCCTATCCTCTATCCTATCCTATCCTCTACCCTATTCTATCCTCTATCCTATCCTATCCTCTATCCTAACCTATCCTCTATCCTATCCTACTCTCTATCCTATTATATCCTATCCTGTACCGCCTCCTATCCTGTATCCGATCCAATCCCCTATCGTCTACCGTATCATATTCTCTATCCTATCCTCTATCCTATCCAATCCTCTGTCCTATCCTATCCTCTATAATATCGTATCCTCTATCATATCCTTTCCTCTTTCCTATAATATCATCTATCCTATCCTATCCTCTATCCTATCCTATCCTCTATCGTCTCCTATCATCTATCCTATCCAATCCCCTATGATATCCTCTATCCAATCCTATCCTCTATCCTATCCTATCCTCTATCCTATCCTATCCTCTATCCTATCCTATCCTCTATCCTATCCTATCCTCTATCTTATCCTATCCTCTATCCTATCCCATCCTCTATCCTATCCTCTATCCGATCCTATCTTCTATCCTATCCTATCCTCTATCATATCCTATCCTCTATCCTATCCTATCCTCTATCCTATCCTATCCTCTATCCTATCCTATCCTCTATACTATCCTATCCTCTACAATATCGTATCCTCTATCATATCCTTTCCTCTTTCCTATAATATCATCTATCCTATCCTATCCTCTATCCTATCCTATCCTCTATCTTATCCTATCCTCTATCCTATCCTATCATCTACCCTATCCTATTCTCTATCCTATCCTCATTCCTATCGTATCCTCTAGCCTATCCTATCCTCCATCCTATCCTATCCTCTACCCTATTCTATCCTCTATCCTATCCTATCCTCTATCCTAACCTATCCTCTATCCTATCCTACTCTCTATCCTATTATATCCTATCCTGTACCGCCTCCTACCCTGTATCCGATCCAATCCCCTATCGTCTACCGTATCATATTCTCTATCCTATCCTCTATCCTATCCAATCCTCTGTCCTATCCTATCCTCTATAATATCGTATCCTCTATCATATCCTTTCCTCTTTCCTATAATATTATCTATCCTATCCTATCCTCTATCCTATCCTATCCTCTATCGTCTCCTATCATCTATCCTATCCAATCCCCTATGATATCCTCTATCCAATCCTATCCTCTATCCTATCCTATCCTCTATCCTATCCTATCCTTTATCCTATTCAATCCCCTATCCTATCCTCTATCCTATCCTATCCTCTATCTTATCCTATCCTCTATCCTATCCTATCATCTATCCTATCCTATCCTCTATCCTATCCTATCCTCTACCCTATCCTATCCTCTATCCTATCCTATCCTCTATCCTATCCTATCCTCTATCCTATCCTCTATCCGATCCTATCTTCTATCCTATCCTATCCTCTATCATATCCTATCCTCTATCCTATCCTATCCTCTATCCTATCCTATCCTCTATCCTATCCTATCCTCTATCCTATCCTATCCTCTATACTATCCTATCCTCTACAATATCGTATCCTCTATCATATCCTTTCCTCTTTCCTATAATATCATCTATCCTATCCTATCCTCTATCCTATCCTATCCTCTATCCCATCTTATCCTCTATCATATCCTATCCTCTATCCTATCCTATCCTCTATCCTATCTTATCCTCTATCTTATCCTATGCTCTATCCTATCCTATCATCTATCCTATCCTATCCTCTATCCTATCCTATCCTCTACCCTATCCTATCCTCTATCCTATCCTATCCTCTATCCTATCCTATCCTCTATCCCATCCTATTCTCTATCGTATCCTCTATCCTATCCTATCCTCTATCCTATCCTATCCTTTATAATATCCTATCCTCTATCCTATCCTATCCTCTATAATATCGTATCCTCCATCATATCCTTTCCTCTTTCCTATAATATCATCTATCCTATCCTATCCTCTATCTTATCCTATCCTCTATCCTATCCTATCATCTATCCTATCCTATCCTCTATCCTATCCTATCCTCTACCCTATCGTATCCTCTATCCTATCCTATCCTCTATCCTATCCTATCCTTTATAATATCCTATCCTCTATCCTATCCTATCCTCTATAATATCGTATCCTCCATCATATCCTTTCCTCTTTCCTATAATATCATCTATCCTATCCTATCCTCTATCTTATCCTATCCCCTATCCTATCCTATCATCTATCCTATCCTATTCTCTATCCTATCCTCATTCCTATCGTATCCTCTAGCCTATCCTATCCTCCATCCTATCCTATCCTCTACCCTGTTCTATCCTCTATCCTATCCTATCCTCTATCCTAACCTATCCTCTATCCTATCCTACTCTCTATCCTATTATATCCTATCCTGTACCGCCTCCTATCCTGTATCCGATCCAATCCCCTATCGTCTACCGTATCATATTCTCTATCCTATCCTCTATCCTATCCAATCCTCTGTCCTATCCTATCCTCTATAATATCGTATCCTCTATCATATCCTTTCCTCTTTCCTATAATATCATCTATCCTATCCTATCCTCTATCCTATCCTATCCTCTATCGTCTCCTATCATCTATCCTATCCAATCCCCTATGATATCCTCTATCCAATCCTATCCTCTATCCTATCCTATCCTCTATCCTATCCTATCCTCTATCCTATCCTATCCTCTATCCTATCCTATCCTCTATCTTATCCTATCCTCTATCCTATCCAATCCTCTATCCTATCCTCTATCCGATCCTATCTTCTATCCTATCCTATCCTCTATCATATCCTATCCTCTATCCTATCCTATCCTCTATCCTATCCTATCCTCTATCCTATCCTATCCTCTATCCTATCCTATCCTCTATACTATCCTATCCTCTACAATATCGTATCCTCTATCATATCCTTTCCTCTTTCCTATAATATCATCTATCCTATCCTATCCTCTATCCTATCCTATCCTCTATCCTATCTTATCCTCTATCATATCCTATCCTCTATCCTATCCTATCCTCTATCCTATCTTATCCTCTATCTTATCCTATCCTCTATCCTATCCTATCATCTATCCTATTCTATTTTCTATCCTATCCTATCCTCTATCATATCCTATCCTCTATCCTATCCTATCCTCTGTCCTGTCCTATCCTCTATCCTATCCTATTCTCTATCGTATCCTCTATCCTATCCTATCCTCTATCCTATCCTATCCTTTATAATACCCTATCCTCTATCCTATCCTATCCTCTATAATATCGTATCCTCCATCATATCCTTTCCTCTTTCCTATAATATCATCTATCCTATCCTATCCTCTATCTTATCCTATCCTCTATCCTATCCTATCATCTACCCTATCGTATCCTCTATCCTATCCTATCCTCTATACTATCCTATCCTCTATACTATCCTATCCTCTATCGTCTCCTATCCTGTATCCGATACAATCCCCTATCCTCTATCCTATCCTATTCTCTATCCTATCCTCATTCCTATCGTATCCTCTATCCTATCCTATCCTCTATCCTATCCTATCCTCTATCCTATCCTATCCTATCCTCTATCCTAACCTATCCTCTATCCTATCCTATTCTCCATCCTATCCTATCCTATCCTCTACCGCCTCCTATCCTGTATCCGATCCAATCCCCTATCGTCTACCGTATCATATTCTCTATCCTATCCAATCCTCTATCCTATCCGATCCACTATCATATCCTATCCTCTATCCTATCCTATCCTCTATCCTATCCTATCCTCTATCCTATCCTATCCTCTATTCTATCCTATCGTATCCTCTATCGTATCCTGTCCTCTATCCTATCCTATCCTCTATCCTATCCAATCCCCTATCCTATCCTCTATCTTATCCTATCCTCCATCCTATCCTATCATCTATCCTATTCTATTTTCTATCCTATCCTATCCTCTATCATATCCTATCCTCTATCCTATCCTATCCTCTGTCCTGTCCTATCCTCTATCCTATCCTATTCTCTATCGTACCCTCTATCCTATCCTATCCTCTATCCTATCCTATCCTTTATAATATCCTATCCTCTATCCTATCCTATCCTCTATAATATCGTATCCTCCATCATATCCTTTCCTCTTTCCTATAATATCATCTATCCTATCCTATCCTCTATCTTATCCTATCCTCTATCCTAACCTATCCTCTATCCTATCCTACTCTCTATCCTATTATATCCTATCCTGTACCGCCTCCTACCCTGTATCCGATCCAATCCCCTATCGTCTACCGTATCATATTCTCTATCCTATCCTCTATCCTATCCAATCCTCTGTCCTATCCTATCCTCTATAATATCGTATCCTCTATCATATCCTTTCCTCTTTCCTATAATATCATCTATCCTATCCTATCCTCTATCCTATCCTATCCTCTATCGTCTCCTATCATCTATCCTATCCAATCCCCTATGATATCCTCTATCCAATCCTATCCTCTATCCTATCCTATCCTCTATCCTATTCAATCCCCTATCCTATTCTCTATCCTATCCTATCCTCTATCTTATCCTATCCTCTATCCTATCCTATCATCTATCCTATCCTATCCTCTATCGTATCCTATCCTCTACCCTATCCTATCCTCTATCCTATCCTATCCTCTATCCTATCCTATCCTCTATCCTATCCAATCCCCTATCCTATCCTCTATCCTATCCTATCCTCTATCCTATCCTATCCTCTATCCTATCCTATCCTCTATCCTATCCTATCCTCTATCCTATCCTATCCTCTATCTTATCCTATCCTCTATCCTATCCAATCCTCTATCCTATCCTCTATCCGATCCTATCTTCTATCCTATCCTATCCTCTATCATATCCTATCCTCTATCCTATCCTATCCTCTATCCTATCCTATCCTCTATCCTATCCTATCCTCTATCCTATCCTATCCTCTATACTATCCTATCCTCTACAATATCGTATCCTCTATCATATCCTTTCCTCTTTCCTATAATATCATCTATCCTATCCTATCCTCTATCCTATCCTATCCTCTATCCCATCTTATCCTCTATCATATCCTATCCTCTATCCTATCCTATCCTCTATCCTATCTTATCCTCTATCTTATCCTATCCTCTATCCTATCCTATCATCTATCCTATCCTATCCTCTATCCTATCCTATCCTCTACCCTATCCTATCCTCTATCCTATCCTATCCTCTATCCTATCCTATCCTCTATCCCATCCTATTCTCTATCGTATCCTCTATCCTATCCTATCCTCTATCCTATCCTATCCTTTATAATATCCTATCCTCTATCCTATCCTATCCTCTATAATATCGTATCCTCCATCATATCCTTTCCTCTTTCCTATAATATCATCTATCCTATCCTATCCTCTATCTTATCCTATCCTCTATCCTATCCTATCATCTATCCTATCCTATCCTCTATCCTATTATATCCTCTACCCTATCGTATCCTCTATCCTATCCTATCCTCTATCCTATCCTATCCTTTATAATATCCTATCCTCTATCCTATCCTATCCTCTATAATATCGTATCCTCCATCATATCCTTTCCTCTTTCCTATAATATCATCTATCCTATCCTATCCTCTATCTTATCCTATCCCCTATCCTATCCTATCATCTATCCTATCCTAATCTCTATCCTATCCTCATTCCTATCGTATCCTCTAGCCTATCCTATCCTCCATCCTATCCTATCCTCTACCCTGTTCTATCCTCTATCCTATCCTATCCTCTATCCTAACCTATCCTCTATCCTATCCTACTCTCTATCCTATTATATCCTATCCTGTACCGCCTCCTATCCTGTATCCGATCCAATCCCCTATCGTCTACCGTATCATATTCTCTATCCTATCCTCTATCCTATCCAATCCTCTGTCCTATCCTATCCTCTATAATATCGTATCCTCTATCATATCCTTTCCTCTTTCCTATAATATCATCTATCCTATCCTATCCTCTATCCTATCCTATCCTCTATCGTCTCCTATCATCTATCCTATCCAATCCCCTATGATATCCTCTATCCAATCCTATCCTCTATCCTATCCTATCCTCTATCCTATCCTATCCTCTATCCTATCCTATCCTCTATCCTATCCTATCCTCTATCTTATCCTATCCTCTATCCTATCCAATCCTCTATCCTATCCTCTATCCGATCCTATCTTCTATCCTATCCTATCCTCTATCATATCCTATCCTCTATCCTATCCTATCCTCTATCCTATCCTATCCTCTATCCTATCCTATCCTCTATCCAATCCAATCCTCTGTCCTATCCTATCCTCTATAATATCGTATCCTCTATCATATCCTTTCCTCTTTCCTATAATATCATCTATCCTATCCTATCCTCTATCCTATCCTATCCTCTATCGTCTCCTATCATCTATCCTATCCAATCCCCTATGATATCCTCTATCCAATCCTATCCTCTATCCTATCCTATCCTCTATCCTATCCTATCCTCTATCCTATCCTATCCTCTATCCTATCCTATCCTCTATCTTATCCTATCCTCTATCCTATCCAATCCTCTATCCTATCCTCTATCCGATCCTATCTTCTATCCTATCCTATCCTCTATCATATCCTATCCTCTATCCTATCCTATCCTCTATCCTATCCTATCCTCTATCCTATCCTATCCTCTATCCAATCCTATCCTCTATACTATCCTATCCTCTACAATATCGTATCCTCTATCATATCCTTTCCTCTTTCCTATAATATCATCTATCCTATCCTATCCTCTATCCTATCCTATCCTCTATCCTATCTTATCCTCTATCCTATCCTATCCTATCCTCTATCCTAACCTATCCTCTATCCTATCCTATTCTCCATCCTATCCTATCCTATCCTCTACCGCCTCCTATCCTGTATCCGATCCAATCCCCTATCGTCTACCGTATCATATTCTCTATCCTATCCAATCCTCTATCCTATCCGATCCACTATCATATCCTATCCTCTATCCTATCCTATCCTCTATCCTATCCTATCCTCTATCCTATCCTATCCTCTATTCTATCCTATCGTATCCTCTATCGTATCCTATCCTATATCCTATCCTATCGTATCCTCTATCGTATCCTGTCCTTTATCCTATCCTATCCTCTATCCTATCCAATCCCCTATCCTATCCTCTATCCTATCCTATCCTCTATCTTATCCTATCCTCCATCCTATCCTATCATCTATCCTATTCTATTTTCTATCCTATCCTATCCTCTATCATATCCTATCCTCTATCCTATCCTATCCTCTGTCCTGTCCTATCCTCTATCCTATCCTATTCTCTATCCTATCCTATCCTATCCTCTACCGCCTCCTATCCTGTATCCGATCCAATCCCCTATCGTCTACCGTATCATATTCTCTATCCTATCCAATCCTCTATCCTATCCGATCCACTATCATATCCTATCCTCTATCCTATCCTATCCTCTATCCTATCCTATCCTCTATCCTATCCTATCCTCTATTCTATCCTATCGTATCCTCTATCGTATCCTATCCTATATCCTATCCTATCGTATCCTCTATCGTATCCTGTCCTCTATCCTATCCTATCCTCTATCCTATCCAATCCCCTATCCTATCCTCTATCCTATCCTATCCTCTATCTTATCCTATCCTCCATCCTATCCTATCATCTATCCTATCCTATCCTATCCTATCCTCTACCCTATCCTATCCTTTATCCTATCCTATCCTCTATCCTATCCTATCCTCTATCTTATCCTATCCTCTATCCTATCCTATCCTCTATCCTATCCTATCCTCTATCCTTTCCTATCCTCTATCCTATCCTATCCTGTATCCTATCCTATCCTCTATCCTATCCAATCCCCTATCATATCCTCTATCCGATCCTATCCTCTATCCTATCCTATCCTCTACCCTATTCTATCCTTTATCCTATCCTATCCTCTATCCTAACCTATCCTCTATCCTATCCTACTCTCTATCCTATTATATCCTATCCTGTACCGCCTCCTATCCTGTATCCGATCCAATCCCCTATCGTCTACCGTATCATATTCTCTATCCTATCCTCTATCCTATCCAATCCTCTGTCCTATCCTATCCTCTATAATATCGTATCCTCTATCATATCCTTTCCTCTTTCCTATAATATCATCTATCCTATCCTATCCTCTATCCTATAATATCCTCTATCCTATCTTATCCTCTATCATATCCTATCCTCTATCCTATCCTATCCCCTATCCTATCTTATCCTCTATCTTATCCTATCCTCTATCCTATCCTATCATCTATCCTATCCTATTTTCTATCCTATCCTATCCTCTATCATATCCTATCCTCTATCCTATCCTATCCTCTATCCTATCCTATCCTCTATCCTATCCTATCCTCTATCCTATCCTATCCTCTATCCTATCCTATCCTCTATCCTATCCTATCCTCTATCCTATCCTCTATCCTAACCTATCCTCTATCATATCCTATCGTATCCCCTATCGTATCCTATCCTCTATCCTATCCTATCCTCTATTATATCCTATCCTCTATACTATCCTATCCTCTATCCTATTCTATCCTCTATCCTATCCTATCCTCTATCCTATCCAATCCTCTGTCCTATCCTATCCTCTATAATATCGTATCCTCTATCATATCCTTTCCTCTTTCCTATAATATCATCTAGCCTATCCTATCCTCTATCCTATCCTATCCTCTATCGTCTCCTATCATCTATCCTATCCAATCCCTTATGATATCATCTATCCTATCCTATCCTCTATCCTATCCTATCCTCTATCCTATCCTATCCTCTATCCTATCCTATCCTCTATCCTATCTTATCCTCTATCATATCCTATCCTCTATCCTATCCTATCCTCTATCCTATCCTATCCTCTATCCTATCCTATCCTCTATCCTATCCTATCCTCTATCCTATCCTATCCTCTATCCTATCCTATCCTCTATCCTATCCTCTATCCTAACCTATCCTCTATCATATCCTATCGTATCCCCTATCGTATCCTATCCTCTATCCTATCCTATCCTCTATTATATCCTATCCTCTATACTATCCTATCCTCTATCCTATTCTATCCTCTATCCTATCCTATCCTCTATCCTATCCTATCCTCTATCCTATCCTATCCTCTATCTTATCCTATCCTCTATCCTATCCTATCCTCTATCCTATCCTATCCTCTATCCTTTCCTATCCTCTATCCTATCCTATCCTGTATCCTATCCTATCCTCTATCCTATCCAATCCCCTATCATATCCTCTATCCGATCCTATCCTCTATCCTATCCTATCCTCTACCCTATTCTATCCTTTATCCTATCCTATCCTCTATCCTAACCTATCCTCTATCCTATCCTACTCTCTATCCTATTATATCCTATCCTGTACCGCCTCCTATCCTGTATCCGATCCAATCCCCTATCGTCTACCGTATCATATTCTCTATCCTATCCTCTATCCTATCCAATCCTCTGTCCTATCCTATCCTCTATAATATCGTATCCTCTATCATATCCTTTCCTCTTTCCTATAATATCATCTATCCTATCCTATCCTCTATCCTATAATATCCTCTATCCTATCTTATCCTCTATCATATCCTATCCTCTATCCTATCCTATCCTCTATCCTATCTTATCCTCTATCTTATCCTATCCTCTATCCTATCCTATCATCTATCCTATCATATCCTCTATCTTATCCTATCCTCTATACTATCCTATCCTCTATCCTATCCTATCCTCTATCCTACCCTATCCTCTATCCTATCCTATCCTCTATGCTATCCTATCCTCTATCATATCCTATCCTCTATCCTATCCTATCCTCTATCCTATCCTACCCTCTATCCTATCCTCTCGTATCCTCTATCGCATCCTATCCTCTATCCTATCCTATCCTCTATCCTATCCTATACTCTATCCTATCCTATCCTCTATCCGATCCTATCCTCTATCCTATCCTATCCTCTATCCTATCCTATCCTCTATACTAACCTATCCTCTATCCTATCCTATCCTCTATCCTATCCTATCCTTTATCCTATCCTATCCTCTATCCTATCCTATCCTCTATAATATCGTATCCTCTATGATATCCTATCCTCATTCCTATAATATCATCTGTCCTATCCTATCCTCTATCCTATCCAATCCCCTATCCTATCCTCTATCGTATCCTATGCTCTATCCTATCCTATCCTCTATCCTATCCTATCCTCTATCCTAACCTATCCTCTATCCTATCCTATTCTCCATCCTATCCTATCCTATCCTCTACCGCCTCCTATCCTGTATCCGATCCAATCCGCTATCGTCTACCCTATCATATTCTCTATCCTATCCAATCCTCTATCCTATCCGATCCACTATCATATCCTATCCTCTATCCTATCCTATCCTCTATCTTATCCTATCCTCTATCCTATCCTATCATCTATCCTATCCTATCCTCTATCCTATCCTATCCTCTACCCTATCCTATCCTCTATCTTATCCTATCCTCTATCCTATCCAATCCTCTATCCTATCCTATCCTTTATCCTATCATATCGTATCCTCTATCCTATCCTAACGTATCCTCTATCCTATCCTATCCTCTATCCTATCCTCTATCCTATCCTATCCTCTATCCTATCCTATTCTCTATCATATCCTATCCTATCCTCTATCCTATCCTATCCTCTATCCTATCCTACCCTCTATCCTATCCTTTCGTATCCTCTATCGTATCCTATCCTCTATCCTATCCTATCATCTATCCTATCCTATCCTCTATACTATCCTATCCTCTATCCTATCCTATCCTCTATCCTATCCTATCCTCTATACTATCCTATCCTCTATCCTATCCTATCCTCTATCCTATCCTATCCTCTATAATATCGTATCCTCTATCATATCCTATCCTCATTCCTATAATATCATCTGTCCTATCCTATCCTCTATCCTATCCAATCCACTATCCTATCCTCTTTCGTATCCTATGCTCTATCCTATCCTATCCTCTATCCTATCCTATCCTCTATCCTGTCCTATCCTATCCTCTATCATATCCTATCCTCTATCCTATCCTATCCTCTATCCTATCCTATCCTCTATCCTATCCTACCCTCTATCCTATCCTTTCGTATCCTCTATCGCATCCTATCCTCTATCCTATCCTATACTCTATCCTATCCTATCCTCTATAATATCGTATCCTCTATCATATCCTATCCTCATTCCTATAATATCATCTGTCCTATCCTATCCTCTATCCTATCCAATCCCCTATCCTATCCTCTATCGTATCCTATGCTCTATCCTATCCTATCCTCTATCTTATCCTATCCTCTATCCTATCCTATCCTCTATAATATCGTATCCTCTATGATATCCTATCCTCATTCCTATAATATCATCTGTCCTATCCTATCCTCTATCCTATCCAATCCCCTATCCTATCCTCTATCGTATCCTATGCTCTATCCTATCCTATCCTCTATCCTATCCTATCCTCGATCCTATCCTATCCTCTATCCTATCCTATCCTCTACCGTCTCCTATCCTGTATCCGATCCAATCCCCTATCGTCTACAGTATCATATTCTCTATCCTATCCTATCCTCTATCCTATCCTCACCTCTATCATATCCTATCCTCTATCATATCCTATCCTCTATCCTATCCAATCCTCTATCCTATCCTATCCTCTATCCTATCCTATCGTATCCTCTATCCTATCCTAACGTATCCTCTATCCTATCCTATCCTCTATCCTATCCTCTATCCTATCCTATCCTCTATCCTATCATATTCTCTATCATATCCTATCCTCTATCCTATCATATTCTCTATCATATCCTATCCTCTATCCTATCCTATCCTCTATCCTATCCTATCCTCTATCCTATCCTACCCTCTATCCTATCCTTTCGTATCCTCTATCGTATCCTATGCTCTATCCTATCCTATCCTCTATCCTATCCTATCCTCTATACTATCCTATCCTCTATTATATCCTATCCTCTATACTATCCTATCCTCTATCCTACCCTATCCTCTATCCTATCCTATCCTCTATGCTATCCTATCCTTTATCATACCCTATCCTCCATACTATCCTATCCTCTATCCTACCCTATCCTCTATCCTATCCTATCCTCTATCCTATCCTATCCTCTATCATATCCTATCCTCTATACTATCCTATCCTCTATCCTACCCTATCCTCTATCCTATCCTATCCTCTATCATATCCTATCCTCTATCCTCTCCAATCCTCTATCCTATCCTATCCTCTATCCTATCCTATCGTATCCTCTATCCTATCCTAACGTATCCTCTATCCTATCCTATCCTCTATCCTATCCTCTATCCTATCATATCCTATCCTCTATCCTATCCAATCCTCTGTCCTATCCTATCCTCTATAATATCGTATCCTCTATCATATCCTTTCCTCTTTCCTATAATATCATCTATCCTATCCTATCCTCTATCCTATAATATCCTCTATCCTATCTTATCCTCTATCATATCCTATCCTCTATCCTATCCTATCCTCTATCCTATCTTATCCTCTATCTTATCCTATCCTCTATCCTATCCTATCATCTATCCTATCATATCCTCTATCTTATCCTATCCTCTATACTATCCTATCCTCTATCCTATCCTATCCTCTATCCTACCCTATCCTCTATCCTATCCTATCCTCTATGCTATCCTATCCTCTATCATATCCTATCCTCTATCCTATCCTATCCTCTATCCTATCCTACCCTCTATCCTATCCTCTCGTATCCTCTATCGCATCCTATCCTCTATCCTATCCTATCCTCTATCCTATCCTATACTCTATCCTATCCTATCCTCTATCCGATCCTATCCTCTATCCTATCCTATCCTCTATCCTATCCTATCCTCTATACTAACCTATCCTCTATCCTATCCTATCCTCTATCCTATCCTATCCTTTATCCTATCCTATCCTCTATCCTATCCTATCCTCTATAATATCGTATCCTCTATGATATCCTATCCTCATTCCTATAATATCATCTGTCCTATCCTATCCTCTATCCTATCCAATCCCCTATCCTATCCTCTATCGTATCCTATGCTCTATCCTATCCTATCCTCTATCCTATCCTATCCTCTATCCTAACCTATCCTCTATCCTATCCTATTCTCCATCCTATCCTATCCTATCCTCTACCGCCTCCTATCCTGTATCCGATCCAATCCGCTATCGTCTACCCTATCATATTCTCTATCCTATCCAATCCTCTATCCTATCCGATCCACTATCATATCCTATCCTCTATCCTATCCTATCCTCTATCTTATCCTATCCTCTATCCTATCCTATCATCTATCCTATCCTATCCTCTATCCTATCCTATCCTCTACCCTATCCTATCCTCTATCTTATCCTATCCTCTATCCTATCCAATCCTCTATCCTATCCTATCCTTTATCCTATCATATCGTATCCTCTATCCTATCCTAACGTATCCTCTATCCTATCCTATCCTCTATCCTATCCTCTATCCTATCCTATCCTCTATCCTATCCTATTCTCTATCATATCCTATCCTATCCTCTATCCTATCCTATCCTCTATCCTATCCTACCCTCTATCCTATCCTTTCGTATCCTCTATCGTATCCTATCCTCTATCCTATCCTATCATCTATCCTATCCTATCCTCTATACTATCCTATCCTCTATCCTATCCTATCCTCTATCCTATCCTATCCTCTATACTATCCTATCCTCTATCCTATCCTATCCTCTATCCTATCCTATCCTCTATAATATCGTATCCTCTATCATATCCTATCCTCATTCCTATAATATCATCTGTCCTATCCTATCCTCTATCCTATCCAATCCACTATCCTATCCTCTTTCGTATCCTATGCTCTATCCTATCCTATCCTCTATCCTATCCTATCCTCTATCCTGTCCTATCCTATCCTCTATCATATCCTATCCTCTATCCTATCCTATCCTCTATCCTATCCTATCCTCTATCCTATCCTACCCTCTATCCTATCCTTTCGTATCCTCTATCGCATCCTATCCTCTATCCTATCCTATACTCTATCCTATCCTATCCTCTATAATATCGTATCCTCTATCATATCCTATCCTCATTCCTATAATATCATCTGTCCTATCCTATCCTCTATCCTATCCAATCCCCTATCCTATCCTCTATCGTATCCTATGCTCTATCCTATCCTATCCTCTATCTTATCCTATCCTCTATCCTATCCTATCCTCTATAATATCGTATCCTCTATGATATCCTATCCTCATTCCTATAATATCATCTGTCCTATCCTATCCTCTATCCTATCCAATCCCCTATCCTATCCTCTATCGTATCCTATGCTCTATCCTATCCTATCCTCTATCCTATCCTATCCTCGATCCTATCCTATCCTCTATCCTATCCTATCCTCTACCGTCTCCTATCCTGTATCCGATCCAATCCCCTATCGTCTACAGTATCATATTCTCTATCCTATCCTATCCTCTATCCTATCCTCACCTCTATCATATCCTATCCTCTATCATATCCTATCCTCTATCCTATCCAATCCTCTATCCTATCCTATCCTCTATCCTATCCTATCGTATCCTCTATCCTATCCTAACGTATCCTCTATCCTATCCTATCCTCTATCCTATCCTCTATCCTATCCTATCCTCTATCCTATCATATTCTCTATCATATCCTATCCTCTATCCTATCATATTCTCTATCATATCCTATCCTCTATCCTATCCTATCCTCTATCCTATCCTATCCTCTATCCTATCCTACCCTCTATCCTATCCTTTCGTATCCTCTATCGTATCCTATGCTCTATCCTATCCTATCCTCTATCCTATCCTATCCTCTATACTATCCTATCCTCTATTATATCCTATCCTCTATACTATCCTATCCTCTATCCTACCCTATCCTCTATCCTATCCTATCCTCTATGCTATCCTATCCTTTATCATACCCTATCCTCCATACTATCCTATCCTCTATCCTACCCTATCCTCTATCCTATCCTATCCTCTATCCTATCCTATCCTCTATCATATCCTATCCTCTATACTATCCTATCCTCTATCCTACCCTATCCTCTATCCTATCCTATCCTCTATCATATCCTATCCTCTATCCTCTCCAATCCTCTATCCTATCCTATCCTCTATCCTATCCTATCGTATCCTCTATCCTATCCTAACGTATCCTCTATCCTATCCTATCCTCTATCCTATCCTCTATCCTATCATATCCTATCCTCTATCCTATCCTATCCTCTATCCTATCCTATCCTCTATCCTATCCTGCCCTCTATCCTATCCTATCGTATCCTTTCTCCTATCCTATCCTCTATCCTATCCTATCCTCTATTATATCCTATCCTCTATACTATCCTATCCTCTATCCTATCCTATCCTCTATCCTATCCTATCCTCTATCCTATCCTGCCCTCTATCCTATCCTATCGTATCCTTTATCGTATCCTATCCTCTATCCTATCCTATCCTCTATCCTATCCTATCCTCTATCATATCCTATCCTCTATACTATCCTATCCTCTATCCTATCCTATCCTCTATCCTATCCTATCCTCTATCCTATCCTCTATCCTATCCTATCCTCTATCCTATCCTATTCTCTATCATATCCTATCCTCTATCCTATCCTATCCTCTATGCTATCCTATCCTCTATCCTATCCTACCCTCTATCCTATCCTTTCGTATCCTCTATCGTATCCTATTCTCTATCATATCCTATCCTCTATCCTATCCTATCCTCTATCCTATCCTATCCTCTATCCTATCCTACCCTCTATCCTATCCTTTCGTATCCTCTATCGTATCCTATCCTCTATCCTATCCTACCCTCTATCCTATCCTTTCGTATCCTCTATCGTATCCTATCCTCTATCATATCCTATGCTCTATCCTATCCTATCCTCTATACTATCCTATCCTCTATCCTATCCTATCCTGTATCCTATCCTATCCTCTATCCTATCCTATCCTCTATAATATCGTATCCTCTATCATATCCTATCCTCATTCCTATAATATCATCTGTCCTATCCGATCCTCTATCTTATTCAATCCCCTATCCTATCCTCTATCGTATCCTATGCTGTATCCTATCCTATCCTCTATCCTATCCTATCCTCTATCCTATCCTATCCTATCCTCTATCCTATCCTATCCTATCATCTATCCTATGCTATCCTCTATCCTATCCTCTATCCTTTCCTATCATCTATCCTATCCTATCCTCTATCCTATCCTATGCTTTATCCTATCCTATCCTCTATCCTATCCTATCCTCTACCGTCTCCTATCCTGTATCCGATCCAATCCCCTATCGTCTACAGTATCATATTCTCTATCCTATCCTATCCTCTATCCTATCCTATCCTCTATCATATCCTATCCTCTATCATATCCTATCCTCTATCCTATCCAATCCTCTATCCTATCCTATCCTCTATCCTATCCTATCGTATCCTCTATCCTATCCTATCCTCTATCCTATCCTCTATCCTATCCTATCCTCTATCCTATCCTATTCTCTATCATATCCTATCCTCTATCCTATCTTATCCTCTATCCTATCCTATCCTCTATCCTATCCTACCCTCTATCCTATCCTTTCGTATCCTCTATCGTATCCTATGCTCTATCCTGTCCTATCCTCTATCCCATCCTATCCTCTATACTATCCTATCCTTTATCCTCTCCCATCCTCTATCCTATCCTATCCTCTATCCTATCCTATCCTCTATAATATCGTATCCTCTATCATATCCTATCCTCTATACTATCCTATCCTCTATCCTATCCTATCATCTATCCTATCCTATCCTCTATCATATCCTATCCTCTATCCTCACCAATCCTCTATCCTATCCTATCCTCTATCCTATCCTATCGTATCCTCTATCCTATCCTAACGTATTCTCTATCCTATCCTATCCTCTATCCTATCCTCTATCCTATCATATCCTATCCTCTATCCTATCCTATCCTCTATCCTATCCTATCCTCTATCCTATCCTGCCCTCTATCCTATCCTATCGTATCCTTTATCGTATCCTATCCTCTATCCTATCCTATCCTCTATTATATCCTATCCTCTATACTATCCTATCCTCTATCCTACCCTACCCTCTATCCTATCCTATTCTCTATCCTATCCTATCCTCTATCATATCCTATCCTCTATACTATCCTATCCTCTATCCTATCCTATCCTCTATCCTATCCTATCCTCTATCATATCCTATCCTCTATCCTCTCCAATCCTCTATCCTATCCTATCCTCTATCCTATCCTATCGTATCCTCTATCCTATCCTAACGTATCCTCTATCCTATCCTATCCTCTATCCTATCCTCTATCCTATCATATCCTATCCTCTATCCTATCCTATCCTCTATCCTATCCTATCCTCTATCCTATCCTACCCTCTATCCTATCCTTTCGTATCCTCTATCGTATCCTATCCTCTATCCTATCCTATCCTCTATCCTATCCTATCCTCTATACTATCCTATCCTCTATCCTATCCTATCCTCTATCCTATCCTATCCTCTATCCTATCCTATCCTCTATAATATCGTATCCTCTATCACATCCTATCCTCATTCCTATAATATCATCTGTCCTATCCGATCCTCTATCCTTTCCAATCCCCTATCCTATCCTCTATCGTATCCTATGCTCTATCCTATCCTATCCTCTATCCTATCCTATCCTCTATCCTATCCTATCCTATCCTCTATCCTATCCTATCCTATCCTATCCTCTATCCTATGCTATCCTCTATCCTATCCTCTATCCTTTCCTATCATCTATCCTATCCTATCCTCTATCCTATCCTATGCATTATCCTATCCTATCCTCTATCCTATCCTATCCTCTATCCTATCCTATCCTCAATCCTATCCTATCCTCTATCCTATCCTATCCTCGATCCTATCCTATCCTCTATCCTATCCTATCCTCTATCCTATCCTATCCTCTACCCTATCCTATCCTCTATCCTATCCTATCCTCTATTCTAACCTATCCTCTATCCTATCCTATCCTCTATCCTTTCCTATCATCTATCCTATCCTATCCTCTATCCTATCCTATGCTTTATCCTATCCTATCCTCTATCCTATCCTATCCTCTACCGTCTCCTATCCTGTATCCGATCCAATCCCCTATCGTCTACAGTATCATATTCTCTATCCTATCCAATCCACTATCCTATCCGATCCTCTATCATATCCTATCCTCTTTCCTATAATATCATCTATCCTATCCTATCCTCTATCCTATCCTATGCTTTATCCTATCCTATCCTCTATCCTATCCTATCCTCTATCCTATCATATCCTCTATCCTATCCTATCCTCTATCCTGTCCTATCCTCTATCCTATCCTATCCTCGATCCTATCCTATCCTCGATCCTATCCTATCCTCTATACTATCCTATCCTCTATCCTATCCTATCCTCTATAATATCGTATCCTCTATCATATCCTCTCCTCATTCCAATAATATCATCTGTCCTATCCTATCCTCTATCCTATCCAATCTACTATCCTATTCTCTATCGTATCCTATGCTCTATACTATCCTATCCTCTATCCTATTCTATCCTCTATCCTGTCCTATCCTATCCTCTATCCTATGCTATCCTCTATCCTATCCTATCCTCTATCCTTTCCTATCCTCTATCCTATTATATCCTCTATCGTATCCTATCCTCTATTCTATCCTATCCTCTATCCTATCCTATGCTCTATCCTATCATATCCTCTATCTTATCCTATAATCTATCCTATCCTATCCTCTATCATATTCTATCCTCTATCGTCTCCAATCTTCTATCCTATCGCATTCCCTATCCTATCCTCTATCCCGTCCTAATCTCTATCCTATCCTCTATCCTATCCTATCCTCTATCCTATCCTCTATCCGATCCTATCCTCTATCCTATTCTATACTCTATCCTATCCTATCGTATCCTCTATCCTATCCTATTCTCTATCCTATCCTCTATCCTATTCTATCCTCTATAGTCTCCTGTCCTCTATCCTATCCAATCCCCTATCCTATGCTCTATCCGATCCTATTCTCTATCCTATCCTCTATCCTATCCTATCCTCTATAATATCGTATCCTCTATCACATCCTATCCTCATTCCTATAATATCATCTGTCCTATCCGATCCTCTATCCTTTCCAATCCCCTATCCTATCCTCTATCGTATCCTATGCTCTATCCTATCCTATCCTCTATCCTATCCTATCCTCTATCCTATCCTATCCTATCCTCTATCCTATCCTATCCTATCCTATCCTCTATCCTATGCTATCCTCTATCCTATCCTCTATCCTTTCCTATCATCTATCCTATCCTATACTCTATCCTATCCTCTCCTCTATCCTGTCCTATCCTCTATCCTATTCTATCCGCTATCCTATCCTATTCTCTATCCTATCCTCTATCCTATCCTATCCTCTATCCTATCCGATCCTCTATCCTATCCTATCCTCGATCCTATCCTATCCTCGATCCTATCCTATCCTCTATCCTATCCTATCCTCTATCCTATCCTATCCTCTATACTATCCTATCCTCTATCCTATCCTCTCCTCTATAATATCGTATCCTCTATCATATCCTATCCTCATTCCAATAATATCATCTGTCCTATCCTATCCTCTATCCTATCCATTCTACTATCCTATCCTCTATCGTATCCTATGCTCTATACTATCCTATCCTCTATCCTATTCTATCCTCTATCCTGTCCTATCCTATCCTCTATCCTATGCTATCCTCTATCCTATCCTATCCTCTATCCTTTCCTATCCTCTATCGTATTATATCCTCTATCGTATCCTATCCTCTATCCTATCCTATCCTCTATCCTATCCTATGCTCTATCCTATCATATCCTCTATCTTATCCTATCCTCTATCCTATCCTATCCTCTATCATATTCTATCCTCTATCGTCTCCAATCTTCTATCCTATCGCATTCCCTATCCTATCCTCTATCCCGTCCTAATCTCTATCCTATCCTCTATCCTATCCTATCCTCTATCCTATCATCTACTCAATCCTATCATATCCTCTATCCTATCCTACCCTCTATCCTATCCTTTCGTATCCTCTATCGTATCCTATCCTCTATCCTATCCTATCCTCTATCCTATCCTATCCTCTATACTATCCTATCCTCTATCCTATCCTATCCTCTATCCTATCCTATCCTCTATCCTATCCTATCCTCATTCCAATAATATCATCTGTCCTATCCTATCCTCTATCCTATCCATTCTACTATCCTATCCTCTATCGTATCCTATGCTCTATCCTATCCTATCCTCTATCCTATCCTATCCTCTATCCTATCCTATCCTATCCTCTATCCTATCCTATCCTATCCTAACCTCTATCCTATGCTATCCTCTATCCTATCCTCTATCCTTTCCTATCATCTATCCTATCCTATCCTCTATCCTATCCTATGCATTATCCTATCCTATCCTCTATCCTATCCTATCCTCTATCCTATCCTATCCTCAATCCTATCCTATCCTCCATCCTATCCTATCCTCGATCCTATCCTATCCTCTATCCTATCCTATCCTCTATCCTATCCTATCCTCGATCCTATCCTATCCTCGATCCTATCCTACCCTCTATCCTATCCTTTCGTATCCTCTATCGTATCCTATCCTCTATCCTATCCTATCCTCTATCCTATCCTATCCTCTATACTATCCTATCCTCTATCCTATCCTATCCTCTATCCTATCCTATCCTCTATCATATCCTATCCTCATTCCAATAATATCATCTGTCCTATCCTATCCTCTATCCTATCCATTCTACTATCCTATCCTCTATCGTATCCTATGCTCTATACTATCCTATCCTCTATCCTATTCTATCCTCTATCCTGTCCTATCCTATCCTCTATCCTATGCTATCCTCTATCCTATCCTATCCTCTATCCTTTCCTATCCTCTATCGTATTATATCCTCTATCGTATCCTATCCTCTATCCTATCCTATCCTCTATCCTATCCTATGCTCTATCCTATCATATCCTCTATCTTATCCTATCCTCTATCCTATCCTATCCTCTATCATATTCTATCCTCTATCGTCTCCAATTTTCTATCCTATCGCATTCCCTATCCTATCCTCTATCCCGTCCTAATCTCTATCCTATCCTCTATCCTATCCTATCCTCTATCCTATCATCTACTCAATCCTATCATATCCTCTATCCTATCCTACCCTCTATCCTATCCTTTCGTATCCTCTATCGTATCCTATCCTCTATCCTATCCTATCCTCTATCCTATCCTATCCTCTATACTATCCTATCCTCTATCCTATCCTATCCTCTATCCTATCCTCTACCCTATCCTATCCTCTATCCTATCCTATCCTCTATCCTAACCTATCCTCTATCCTATCCTATTCTCTATCCTATCCTATCCTATCCTATCCTCTACCGTCTCCTATCCTGTATCCAATCCAATCCCCTATCGTCTACAGTATCATATTCTCTATCCTATCCAATCCACTATCCTATCCGATCCTCTATCATATCCTATCCTCTTTCCTATAATATCATCTATCCTATCCTATCCTCTATCCTATCCTATGCTTTATCCTATCCTATCCTCTATCCTATCCTATCCTCTATCCTATCATATCCTCTATCCTATCCTATCCTCTATCCTATCCTATCCTCTATCCTATCCTATCCTCGATCCTATCCGATCCTCGATCCTATCCTATCCTCGATCCTATCCTATCCTCTATCCTATCCTATACTCTATCCTATCCTATCCTCTATCGTATCCTATCCTCTATCCTATCCAATCCTATATCCTATACTCTATCCTATCCTATCCTATCCTCTATCCTATCCTATCCTCTATCCTATCCTATCCTCTTTCCTATCCTATCCTCTATCCTATCCTATCCTCTATCCTATCCTCTATCCGATCCTATCCTCTATCCTATTCTATACTCTATCCTATCCTATGCTATCCTCTATCCTATCCTATCCTCTATCCTATCCTACCCTCTATCCTATCCTTTCGTATCCTCTATCGCATCCTATCCTCTATCCTATCCTACGCTCTATCCTATCATATCCTCTATCTTATCCTATCCTCTATCCTATCCTATCCTCTATCCTATCCTATCCTCTATACTATCCTATCCTATCCTCTATCCTATAATATCATCTGTCCTATCCTATCCTCTATCCTATCCAATCGCCTATCCTATCCTCTATCGGATCCTATGCTCTATCCTATCCTATCCTCTATCCTATCCTTTCCTCTATCCAATCCTATCCTATCCTCTATCCTATGCTATCCTCTATCCTATCCTATCCTCTATCCTATCCTATCCCCTATCCTATCCTACCCTCTATCCTATCCTATCGTATTCTTTATCGTATCCTATCCTCTATCCTATCCTATCCTCTATTATATCCTATCCTCTATACTATCCTATCCTCTATCCTCCCCTATCCTCTATCCTATCCTATCCTCTATCCTATCCTATCCTCTATCATATCCTATCCTCTATCCTATTCTATCCTCTATCCTATCCTATCCTCTATCCTATCCTATCCTCTATCCTATCCTATCCTCTATCATATCCTATCCTCTATCCTATCCTATCCTCTATCCTATCCTATCCTCTATCCTATCCAATCCCCTATGATATCCTCTATCCTATCCTATCCTCTATCGTATCCTATCCTCTATCGTATCCTATGCTCTATCCTATCCTATCCTCTATCCTATCCTATCCTCTATCCTATCCTATCCTATCCTCAATCCTATGCTATCCTCTATCCTATCCTATCCTCTATCCTATCCTATCCTCTATCCTATCCTACCCTCTATCCTATCCTATCGTATCCTCTATCGTATTCTATCCTCTATCCTATCCTATCCTCTATTATATCCTATCCTCTATACTATCCTATCCTCCATCCTACCCTATCCTCTATCCTATCCTATCCTCTATCCTATCCTATCCTCTATCCTATCCTATCCTCTATCCTATCCTATCCTCGATCCTATCCTATCCTCTATCCTATCCTATCCTCAATCCTATCCTATCCTCCATCCTATCCTATCCTCGATCCTATCCTATCCTCTATCCTATCCTATCCTCTATCCTATCCTATCCTCGATCCTATCCTATCCTCGATCCTATCCTATCCTCTATCCTATCCTATCCTCTATCCTATCCTATCCTCTATACTATCCTATCCTCTATCCTATCCTCTCCTCTATAATATCGTATCCTCTATCATATCCTATCCTCATTCCAATAATATCATCTGTCCTATCCTATCCTCTATCCTATCCATTCTACTATCCTATCCTCTATCGTATCCTATGCTCTATACTATCCTATCCTCTATCCTATTCTATCCTCTATCCTGTCCTATCCTATCCTCTATCCTATGCTATCCTCTATCCTATCCTATCCTCTATCCTTTCCTATCCTCTATCGTATTATATCCTCTATCGTATCCTATCCTCTATCCTATCCTATCCTCTATCCTATCCTATGCTCTATCCTATCATATCCTCTATCTTATCCTATCCTCTATCCTATCCTATCCTCTATCATATTCTATCCTCTATCGTCTCCAATTTTCTATCCTATCGCATTCCCTATCCTATCCTCTATCCCGTCCTAATCTCTATCCTATCCTCTATCCTATCCTATCCTCTATCCTATCATCTACTCAATCCTATCATATCCTCTATCCTATCCTACCCTCTATCCTATCCTTTCGTATCCTCTATCGTATCCTATCCTCTATCCTATCCTATCCTCTATCCTATCCTATCCTCTATACTATCCTATCCTCTATCCTATCCTATCCTCTATCCTATCCTATCCTCTATCCTATCCTATCCTCTATAATATCGTATCCTCTATCACATCCTATCCTCATTCCTATAATATCATCTGTCCTATCCGATCCTCTATCCTATCCAATCCCCTATCCTATCCTCTATCGTATCCTATGCTCTATCCTATCCTATCCTCTATCCTATCCTATCCTATCCTCTATCCTATCCTATCCTATCCTATCCTCTATCCTATGCTATCCTCTATCCTATCCTCTATCCTTTCCTATCATCTATCCTATCCTATCCTCTATCCTATCCTATGCATTATCCTATCCTATCCTCTATCCTATCCTATCCTCTATCCTATCCTATCCTCAATCCTATCCTATCCTCCATCCTATCCTATCCTCGATCCTATCCTATCCTCTATCCTATCCTATCCTCTATCCTATCCTATCCTCTACCCTATCCTATCCTCTATCCTATCCTATCCTCTATCCTAACCTATCCTCTATCCTATCCTATTCTCTATCCTATCCTATCCTATCCTATCCTCTACCGTCTCCTATCCTGTATCCAATCCAATCCCCTATCGTCTACAGTATCATATTCTCTATCCTATCCAATCCACTATCCTATCCGATCCTCTATCATATCCTATCCTCTTTCCTATAATATCATCTATCCTATCCTATCCTCTATCCTATCCTATGCTTTATCCTATCCTATCCTCTATCCTATCCTATCCTCTATCCTATCATATCCTCTATCCTATCCTATCCTCTATCCTATCCTATCCTCTATCCTATCCTATCCTCGATCCTATCCGATCCTCGATCCTATCCTATCCTCGATCCTATCCTATCCTCTATCCTATCCTATACTCTATCCTATCCTATCCTCTATCGTATCCTATCCTCTATCCTATCCAATCCTATATCCTATACTCTATCCTATCCTATCCTATCCTCTATCCTATCCTATCCTCTATCCTATCCTATCCTCTTTCCTATCCTATCCTCTATCCTATCCTATCCTCTATCCTATCCTCTATCCGATCCTATCCTCTATCCTATTCTATACTCTATCCTATCCTATGCTATCCTCTATCCTATCCTATCCTCTATCCTATCCTACCCTCTATCCTATCCTTTCGTATCCTCTATCGCATCCTATCCTCTATCCTATCCTACGCTCTATCCTATCATATCCTCTATCTTATCCTATCCTCTATCCTATCCTATCCTCTATCCTATCCTATCCTCTATACTATCCTATCCTATCCTCTATCCTATAATATCATCTGTCCTATCCTATCCTCTATCCTATCCAATCGCCTATCCTATCCTCTATCGGATCCTATGCTCTATCCTATCCTATCCTCTATCCTATCCTTTCCTCTATCCAATCCTATCCTATCCTCTATCCTATGCTATCCTCTATCCTATCCTATCCTCTATCCTATCCTATCCCCTATCCTATCCTACCCTCTATCCTATCCTATCGTATTCTTTATCGTATCCTATCCTCTATCCTATCCTATCCTCTATTATATCCTATCCTCTATACTATCCTATCCTCTATCCTCCCCTATCCTCTATCCTATCCTATCCTCTATCCTATCCTATCCTCTATCATATCCTATCCTCTATCCTATTCTATCCTCTATCCTATCCTATCCTCTATCCTATCCTATCCTCTATCCTATCCTATCCTCTATCATATCCTATCCTCTATCCTATCCTATCCTCTATCCTATCCTATCCTCTATCCTATCCAATCCCCTATGATATCCTCTATCCTATCCTATCCTCTATCGTATCCTATCCTCTATCGTATCCTATGCTCTATCCTATCCTATCCTCTATCCTATCCTATCCTCTATCCTATCCTATCCTATCCTCAATCCTATGCTATCCTCTATCCTATCCTATCCTCTATCCTATCCTATCCTCTATCCTATCCTACCCTCTATCCTATCCTATCGTATCCTCTATCGTATCCTATCCTCTATCCTATCCTATCCTCTATTATATCCTATCCTCTATACTATCCTATCCTCCATCCTACCCTATCCTCTATCCTATCCTATCCTCTATCCTATCCTATCCTCTATCCTATCCTATCCTCTATCCTATCCTATCCTCGATCCTATCCTATCCTCGATCCTATCCTATCCTCTATCCTATCCTATCCTCTATCCTATCCTATCCTCTATACTATCCTATCCTCTATCCTATCCTATCCTCTATAATATCGTATCCTCTATCATATCCTGTCCTCATTCCAATAATATCATCTGTCCTATCCTATCCTCTATCCTATCCAATCTACTATCCTATCCTCTATCGTATCCTATGCTCTATACTATCCTATCCTCTATCCTATTCTATCCTCTATCCTGTCCTATCCTATCCTCTATCCTATGCTATCCTCTATCCTATCCTATCCTCTATCCTTTCCTATCCTCTATCCTATCATCTACACAATCCTATCATATCCTCTATCCTATCCTGTCCTCTATCCTATTCAATACTCTATCCTATCCTATCCGCTATCATACCCTATCCTCTATCGTATCATATCCTCTATCCTATCCAATCCTATATCCTATACTCTATCCTATCCTATCCTCTATCGTATCCTATCCTCTATCCTATCCAATCCTATATCCTATACTCTATCCTATCCTATCCTATCCTCTATCCTATTCTATACTCTATCCTATCCTATGCTATCCTCTATCCTATCCTATCCTCTATCCTATCCTACCCTCTATCCTATCCTTTCGTATCCTCTATCGCATTCTATCCTCTATCCTATCCTACGCTCTATCCTATCATATCCTCTATCTTATCCTATCCTCTATCCTATCCTATCCTCTATCCTATCCTATCCTCTATACTATCCTATCCTATCCTCTATCCTATAATATCATCTGTCCTATCCTATCCTCTATCCTATCCTTTCCTCTATCCAATCCTATCCTATCCTCTATCCTATGCTATCCTCTATCCTATCCTATCCTCTATCCTATCCTATCCCCTATCCTATCCTACCCTCTATCCTATCCTATCGTATTCTTTATCGTATCCTATCCTCTATCCTATCCTATCCTCTATTATATCCTATCCTCTATACTATCCTATCCTCTATCCTCCCCTATCCTCTATCCTATCCTATCCTCTATCCTATCCTATCCTCTATCATATCCTATCCTCTATCCTATTCTATCCTCTATCCTATCCTATCCTCTATCCTATCCTATCCTCTATCCTATCCTATCCTCTATCATATCCTATCCTCTATCCTATCCTATCCTCTATCCTATCCTATCCTCTATCCTATCCAATCCCCTATGATATCCTCTATCCTATCCTATCCTCTATCGTATCCTATCCTCTATCGTATCCTATGCTCTATCCTATCCTATCCTCTATCCTATCCTATCCTCTATCCTATCCTATCCTATCCTCAATCCTATGCTATCCTCTATCCTATCCTATCCTCTATCCTATCCTATCCTCTATCCTATCCTACCCTCTATCCTATCCTATCGTATCCTCTATCGTATCCTATCCTCTATCCTATCCTATCCTCTATTATATCCTATCCTCTATACTATCCTATCCTCCATCCTACCCTATCCTCTATCCTATCCTATCCTCTATCGTATCCTATCCTCTATCGTATCCTATGCTCTATCCTATCCTCTCCTCTATCCTATCCTATCCTCTATCCTATCCTATCCTATCCTCAATCCTATGCTATCCTCTATCCTATCCTATCCTCTATCCTATCCTATCCTCTATCCTATCCTATCCTCTATCCTATCCTATCCTATCCTCTATCCTATCCTATCCTATCCTATCCTCTATCCTATGCTATCCTCTATCCTATCCTCTATCCTTTCCTATCATCTATCCTATCCTATACTCTATCCTATCCTCTCCTCTATCCTGTCCTATCCTCTATCCTATTCTATCCGCTATCCTATCCTATTCTCTATCCTATCCTCTATCCTATCCTATCCTCTATCCTATCCTATCCTCTATCCTATCCTACCCTCTATCCTATCCTATCGTATCCTCTATCGTATCCTATCCTCTATCCTATCCTATCCTCTATCCTATCCTATCCTCTATCCTATCCTATCCTCTATCCTATCCTATCCTCTATCCTATCCTATCCTATCCTCTATCCTATCCTATCCTATCCTATCCTCTATCCTATGCTATCCTCTATCCTATCCTCTATCCTTTCCTATCATCTATCCTATCCTATCCTCTATCCTATCCTATCCTCTATCCTATCCTATCCTCTATCCTATCCTATCCTCTATCCTATCCTATCCTATCCTCTATCCTATCCTATCCTATCCTATCCTCTATCCTATTCTATCCTCTATCCTGTCCTATCCTATCCTCGATCCTATGCTATCCTCTATCCTATCCTATCCTCTATCCTTTCCTATCCTCTATCGTATTATATCCTCTATCGTATCCTATCCTCTATCCTATCCTATCCTCTATCCTATCCTATGCTCTATCCTATCATATCCTCTATCTTATCCTATCCTCTATCCTATCCTATCCTCTATCATATTCTATCCTCTATCGTCTCCAATCTTCTATCCTATCGCATTCCCTATCCTATCCTCTATCCCGTCCTAATCTCTATCCTATCCTCTATCCTATCCTATCCTCTATCCTATCATCTACTCAATCCTATCATATCCTCTATCCTATCCTACCCTCTATCCTATCCTTTCGTATCCTCTATCGTATCCTATCCTCTATCCTATCCTATCCTCTATCCTATCCTATCCTCTATACTATCCTATCCTCTATCCTATCCTATCCTCTATCCTATCCTATCCTCTATCCTATCCTATCCTCTATAATATCGTATCCTCTATCACATCCTATCCTCATTCCTATAATATCATCTGTCCTATCCGATCCTCTATCCTATCCAATCCCCTATCCTATCCTCTATCGTATCCTATGCTCTATCCTATCCTATCCTCTATCCTATCCTATCCTCTATCCTATCCTATCCTATCCTCTATCCTATCCTATCCTATCCTATCCTCTATCCTATGCTATCCTCTATCCTATCCTCTATCCTTTCCTATCATCTATCCTATCCTATCCTCTATCCTATCCTATGCATTATCCTATCCTATCCTCTATCCTATCCTATCCTCTATCCTATCCTATCCTCAATCCTATCCTATCCTCCATCCTATCCTATCCTCGATCCTATCCTATCCTCTATCCTATCCTATCCTCTATCCTATCCTATCCTCTACCCTATCCTATCCTCTATCCTATCCTATCCTCTATCCTAACCTATCCTCTATCCTATCCTATTCTCTATCCTATCCTATCCTATCCTCTACCGTCTCCTATCCTGTATCCAATCCAATCCCCTATCGTCTACAGTATCATATTCTCTATCCTATCCAATCCACTATCCTATCCGATCCTCTATCATATCCTATCCTCTTTCCTATAATATCATCTATCCTATCCTATCCTCTATCCTATTCTATGCTTTATCCTATCCTATCCTCTATCCTATCCTATCCTCTATCCTATCATATCCTCTATCCTATCCTATCCTCTATCCTATCCTATCCTCTATCCTATCCTATCCTCGATCCTATCCGATCCTCGATCCTATCCTATCCTCGATCCTATCCTATCCTCTATCCTATCCTATCCTCTATACTATCCTATCCTCTATAATATCGTATCCTCTATCATATCCTATCCTCATTCCAATAATATCATCTGTCCTGTCCTATCCTCTATCCTATGCTCTATCCGATCCTATTCTCTACCCTATCCTCTATCCTATTCTATCCTCTATCGTCTCCTGTCCTCTATCCTATCCTATCCTCTATCCTAGCCTATCCTCTATCCTATCCTATCCTATCCTCTATCCTATCCTATCCTATCCTCTATCCTATCCTATCCTCTATCCTATCCTATCCTATTCTCTATCCTATCCTCTATCCTATTCTATCCTCTATCGTTTCCTGTCCTCTATCCGATCCTATCCTCTATCCTATCCTATCCTCTATAATATCGTATCCTCTATCCTATAATATCATCTATCCTATCCTATTCTTTATCCTATCCTATCCTCTATCCTATCCTATTCTCTATCGTCTCCTATCTTCTATCCTATCCAATCCCCTATCCTATCCTCTATCCAGTCCTATTCTCAATCGTATACTCTATCCTATCCTATCCTCTATCCTGTCCTATCCTCTATCCTATTCTATCCGCTATCCTATCCTATTCTCTATCCTATCCTCTATCCTATCCTATCCTTTATCCTATCCTATCCTCTATCCTATCCTATCCTCGATCCTATCCTATCCTCGATCCTATCCTATCCTCTATCCTATCCTATCCTCTATCCTATCCTATCCTCTATACTATCCTATCCTCTATCCTATCCTATCCTCTATAATATCGTATCCTCTATCATATCCTGTCCTCATTCCAATAATATCATCTGTCCTATCCTATCCTCTATCCTATCCAATCTACTATCCTATCCTCTATCGTATCCTATGCTCTATACTATCCTATCCTCTATCCTATTCTATCCTCTATCCTGTCCTATCCTATCCTCTATCCTATGCTATCCTCTATCGTATCCTATCCTCTATCCTATCCAATCCTATATCCTATACTCTATCCTATCCTATCCTATCCTCTATCCTATCCTATCCTCTATCCTATCCTATCCTCTATCCTATCCTATCCTCTATCCTATCCTATCCTCTATCCTATCCTCTATCCGATCCTATCCTCTATCCTATTCTATACTCTATCCTATCCTATGCTATCCTCTATCCTATCCTATCCTCTATCCTATCCTACCCTCTATCCTATCCTTTCGTATCCTCTATCGCATCCTATCCTCTATCCTATCCTACGCTCTATCCTATCATATCCTCTATCTTATCCTATCCTCTATCCTATCCTATCCTCTATCCTATCCTATCCTCTATACTATCCTATCCTATCCTCTATCCTATAATATCATCTGTCCTATCCTATCCTCTATCCTATCCAATCGCCTATCCTATCCTCTATCGGATCCTATGCTCTATCCTATCCTATCCTCTATCCTATCCTTTCCTCTATCCAATCCTATCCTATCCTCTATCCTATGCTATCCTCTATCCTATCCTATCCTCTATCCTATCCTATCCCCTATCCTATCCTACCCTCTATCCTATCCTATCGTATTCTTTATCGTATCCTAACCTCTATCCTATCCTATCCTCTATTATATCCTATCCTCTATACTATCCTATCCTCTATCCTCCCCTATCCTCTATCCTATCCTATCCTCTATCCTATCCTATCCTCTATCATATCCTATCCTCTATCCTATTCTATCCTCTATCCTATCCTATCCTCTATCCTATCCTATCCTCTATCCTATCCTATCCTCTATCATATCCTATCCTCTATCCTATCCTATCCTCTATCCTATCCTATCCTCTATCCTATCCAATCCCCTATGATATCCTCTATCCTATCCTATCCTCTATCGTATCCTATCCTCTATCGTATCCTATGCTCTATCCTATCCTATCCTCTATCCTATCCTATCCTCTATCCTATCCTATCCTATCCTCAATCCTATGCTATCCTCTATCCTATCCTATCCTCTATCCTATCCTATCCTCTATCCTATCCTACCCTCTATCCTATCCTATCGTATCCTCTATCGTATCCTATCCTCTATCCTATCCTATCCTCTATTATATCCTATCCTCTATACTATCCTATCCTCCATCCTACCCTATCCTCTATCCTATCCTATCCTCTATCGTATCCTATCCTCTATCGTATCCTATGCTCTATCCTATCCTCTCCTCTATCCTATCCTATCCTCTATCCTATCCTATCCTATCCTCAATCCTATGCTATCCTCTATCCTATCCTATCCTCTATCCTATCCAATCCACTATCCTATCCTCTTTCGTATCCTATGCTCTATCCTATCCTATCCTCTATCCTATTGTATCCTCTATCCTGTCCTATCCTATCCTCTATCCTATGCTATCCTCTATCCTATCCTATCCTCTATCCTTTCCTATCCTCTATCCTATTATATCCTCTATAGTATCCTATCCTCTATCCTATCCTATCCTCTATCCTATCCTATGCTCTATCCTATCATATCCTCTATCTTATCCTATCCTCTATCCTACCCTATCCTCTATCCTATCCTATCCTCTATGCTATCCTATCCTCTATCATATCCTATCCTCTATCCTATCCTATCCTCTATCCTATCCTATCCTCTATCCTATCCTACCCTCTATCCTATCCTTTCGTATCCTCTATCGCATCCTATCCTCTATCCTATCCTATCCTCTATAATATCGTATCCTCTATCATATCCTATCCTCATTCCAATAATATCATCTGTCCTGTCCTATCCTCTATCCTATGCTCTATCCGATCCTATTCTCTATCCTATCCTCTATCCTATTCTATCCTCTATCGTCTCCTGTCCTCTATCCTATCCTATCCTCTATCCTAGCCTATCCTCTATCCTATCCTATCCTATCCTCTATCCTATCCTATCCTCTATCCTATCCTATCCTATTCTCTATCCTATCCTCTATCCTATTCTATCCTCTATCGTTTCCTGTCCTCTATCCGATCCTATCCTCTATCCTATCCTATCCTCTATCCTATCATATCCTCTATCCTATCCTATCGTATCCTCTATCGTATCCTATCCTCTATCCTATCCTATACTCTATCCTATCCTATCTTCTATCCGATCCTATCTTCTATCCGATCCTATCCTCTATCCTATCCTATCCTCTATCCTATCCTATCCTCTATACTAACCTATCCTCTATAATATCCTATCCTCTATCCTATCCTATCCTCTATCATATCCTATCCTCTATCCTATCCTATCCTCTATCCTATCCTATCCTCTATCCTATCCTACCCTCTTTCCAGCCTTTCGTATCCTCTATCGCATCCTATCCTCTATCCTATCCTATCCTCTATCCTATCCTATCCTCTATAATATCGTATCCTCTATCATATCCTATCCTCATTCCTATAATATCATCTGTACTATCTATCCTCTATCCTATCCAATCCCCTATCCTATCCTCTATCGTATCCTATGCTCTATCCTATCCTATCCTCTATCCTATCCTATCCTATCCTCTATCCTATCCTATCCTCTATCCTATCCTATCCTCTATCCTATCCTATCGTATCCTCTATCGTATCCTATCCTCTATCTTATCCTATCGTATCCTCTATCGTATCCTATCCTCTATCCTATCCTATCCTCTATCCTATCCAATCCCCTATCCTATCCTCTATCCTATCCTATCCTCTATCTTATCCTATCCTCTATCCTATCCTATCATCTATCCTATCCTATCCTCTATCCTATCCTATCCTCTACCCTATCCTATCCTCTGTCCTATCCTATCCTCTATCCTATCCTATCGTATCCTCTATCCTATCCTAACGTGTCCTCTATCCTATCCTATCCTCTATCCTATCCTCTATCCTATGCTATCCTCTATCCTATCCTATTCTCTATCATATCCTATCCTCTATCCTATCCTATCCTCTATCCTATCCTATCCTCTATCCTATCCTATCGTATCCTCTATCGTATCCTATCCTCTATCTTATCCTATCGTATCCTCTATCGTATCCTATCCTCTATCCTATCCTATCCTCTATCCTATCCAATCCCCTATCCTATCCTCTATCCTATCCTATCCTCTATCTTATCCTATCCTCTATCCTATCCTATCATCTATCCTATCCTATCCTCTATCCTATCCTATCCTCTACCCTATCCTATCCTCTATCCTATCCTATCCTCTATCCTATCCTATCGTATACTCTATCCTATCCTAACGTATCCTCTATCCTATCCTATCCTCTATCCTATCCTCTATCCTATCCTATCCTCTATCCTATCCTATTCTCTATCATATCCTATCCTCTATCCTATCCTATCCTCTATCCAATCCTATCCTCTATCCTATCCTACCCTCTATCCTATCCTTTCGTATCCTCTATCGTATCCTATCCTCTATCCTATCCTATCCTCTATCCTATCCTATCCTCTATACTATCCTATCCTCTATCCTATCCTATCCTCTATCCTATCCTATCCTCTATCCTATCCTATCCTCTATAATATCGTATCCTCTATCATATCCTATCCTCATTCCTATAATATCATCTGTCGTATCCGATCCTCTATCTTATTCAATCCAGTATCCTATCCTCTATCGTATCCTATGCTGTATCCTATCCTATGCTGTATCCTATCCTATCCTCTATCCTATCCTATCCTCTATCCTATCCTATCCTCTATCCTATCCTATCGTATCCTCTATCGTATCCTATCCTCTATCCTATCCTATCCTCTATTATATCCTATCCTCTATACTATCCTATCCTCCATCCTACCCTATCCTCTATCCTATCCTATCCTCTATCGTATCCTATCCTCTATCGTATCCTATGCTCTATCCTATCCTATCCTCTATCCTATCCTATCCTCTATCCTATCCTATCCTATCCTCAATCCTATGCTATCCTCTATCCTATATTATCCTCTATCCTATCCAATCCACTATCCTATCCTCTTTCGTATCCTATGCTCTATCCTATCCTATCCTCTATCCTATTGTATCCTCTATCCTGTCCTATCCTATCCTCTATCCTATGCTATCCTCTATCCTATCCTATCCTCTATCCTTTCCTATCCTCTATCCTATTATATCCTCTATAGTATCTTATCCTCTATCCTATCCTATCCTCTATCCTATCCTATGCTCTATCCTATCATATCCTCTATCTTATCCTATCCTCTATCCTACCCTATCCTCTATCCTATCCTATCCTCTATGCTATCCTATCCTCTATCATATCCTATCCTCTATCCTATCCTATCCTCTATCCTATCCTATCCTCTATCCTATCCTACCCTCTATCCTATCCTTTCGTATCCTCTATCGCATCCTATCCTCTATCCTATCCTTTCCTCTATCCTATCCTATCCTCTATAATATCGTATCCTCTATCATATCCTATCCTCATTCCTATAATATCATCTGTCCTATCCTATCCTCTATCCTATCCAATCCCCTATCCTATCCTCTATCGTATCCTATGCTCTATTCTATCCTATCCTCTATCCTATCCTATCCTCTATCCTATCCAATCCCCTATCCTATCCTCTATCGTATCCTATGCTCTATCCTATCCTATCCTCTATCCTATCCTACCCTCTATCCTATCCTATCCTCTATCCTATCCTATCCTCTATCCTATCCTATCCTCTATCCTATCCTATCCTCTATCCTATCCTATCCTCTATCCTATCCTATCCTCTATCCTATCATATCCTCTATCCTACCCTATCGTATCCTCTATCGTATCCTATCCTCTATCCTATCCTATACTCTATCCTATCCTATCTTCTATCCGATCCTAACCTCTATCCTATCCTATCCTCTATCCTATCCTATCCTCTATCCTATCCAATCCCCTATCCTATCCTCTATCGTATCCTATGCTCTATCCTATCCTATCCTCTATCCTATCCTACCCTCTATCCTATCCTATCCTCTATCCTACCCTATCCTCTATCCTATCCTATCCTCTATCGTATCCTATCCTCTATCGTATCCTATGCTCTATCCCATCCTATCCTCTATCCTATCCTATCCTCTATCCTATCCTATCCTATCCTCAATCCTATGCTATCCTCTATCCTATCCTATCCTCTATCCTATCCAATCCACTATCCTATCCTCTTTCGTATCCTATGCTCTATCCTATCCTATCCTCTATCCTGTCCTATCCTATCCTCTATCCTATGCTATCCTCTATCCTATCCTATCCTCTATCCTTTCCTATCCTCTATCCTATTATATCCTCTATAGTATCCTATCCTCTATCCTATCCTATCCTCTATCCTATCCTATGCTCTATCCTATCATATCCTCTATCTTATCCTATCCTCTATCCTATCCTATCCTCTATCCAATCCTATCGTATCCTCTATCGTATCCTATCCTCTATCTTATCCTATCGTATCCTCTATCGTATCCTATCCTCTATCCTATCCTATCCTCTATCCTATCCAATCCCCTATCCTATCCTCTATCCTATCCTATCCTCTATCTTATCCTATCCTCTATCCTATCCTATCATCTATCCTATCCTATACTCTATCCTATCCTATCCTCTACCCTATCCTATCCTCTGTCCTATCCTATCCTCTATCCTATCCTATCGTATCCTCTATCCTATCCTAACGTGTCCTCTATCCTATCCTATCCTCTATCCTATCCTCTATCCTATGCTATCCTCTATCCTATCCTATTCTCTATCATATCCTATCCTCTATCCTATCCTATCCTCTATCCTATCCTATCCTCTATCCTATCCTATCGTATCCTCTATCGTATCCTATCCTCTATCTTATCCTATCGTATCCTCTATCGTATCCTATCCTCTATCCTATCCTATCCTCTATCCTATCCAATCCCCTATCCTATCCTCTATCCTATCCTATCCTCTATCTTATCCTATCCTCTATCCTATCCTATCATCTATCCTATCCTATCCTCTATCCTATCCTATCCTCTACCCTATCCTATCCTCTATCCTATCCTATCCTCTATCCTATCCTATCGTATACTCTATCCTATCCTAACGTATCCTCTATCCTATCCTATCCTCTATCCTATCCTCTATCCTATCCTATCCTCTATCCTATCCTATTCTCTATCATATCCTATCCTCTATCCTATCCTATCCTCTATCCTATCCTATCCTCTATCCTATCCTACCCTCTATCCTATCCTTTCGTATCCTCTATCGTATCCTATCCTCTATCCTATCCTATCCTCTATCCTATCCTATCCTCTATACTATCCTATCCTCTATCCTATCCTATCCTCTATCCTATCCTATCCTCTATCCTATCCTATCCTCTATCCTATCCTATCCTCTATAATATCGTATCCTCTATCATATCCTATCCTCATTCCTATAATATCATCTGTCGTATCCGATCCTCTATCTTATTCAATCCCCTATCCTATCCTCTATCGTATCCTATGCTGTATCCTATCCTATCCTCTATCCTATCCTATCCTCTATCCTATCCTAGCCTATCCTATCATCTATCCTATGCTATCCTCCATCCTATCCTCTATCCTTTCCTATCATCTATCCTATCCTATCCTCTATCCTATCCTATCCTCTATCCTATCCTATCCTCTTTCCTATCCTATCCTCTATCCTATCCTATCCTCGATCCTATCCTATCCTCTATCCTATCCTATCCTCTATCCTATCCTATCCTCTACCGTCTCCTATCCTGTATATGATCCAATCCCCTATCGTCTACAGTATCATATTCTCTATCCTATCCTATCCTCTATCATATCCTATCCTCTATCCTATCCAATCCTCTATCCTATCCTATCCTCTATCCTATCCTATCGTATCCTCTATCCTATCCTAACGTATCCTCTATCCTATCCTATCCTCTATCCTATCCTCTATCCTATCCTATCCTCTATCCTATCATATTCTCTATCATATCCTATCCTCTATCCTATCCTATCCTCTATCCTATCCTATCCTCTATCCTATCCTACCCTCTATCCTATCCTTTCGTATCCTCTATCGTATCCTATGCTCTATCCTATCCTATCCTCTATCCTATCCTATCCTCTATACTATCCTATCCTCTATCCTCTCCCATCCTTTATCCTACCCTATCCTCTATCCTATCCTATCCTCTATAATATCGTATATTCTATCATATCCTATACTCTATACTATCCTATCCTCTATCCTATCCTATCCTCTATCCTATCCTATCCTCTATCATATCCTATCCTCTATCCTCTCCAATCCTCTATCCTATCCTATCTTCTATCCTATCCTATTGTATCCTCTATCCTATCCTAACGTATCCTCTATCCTATCCTATCCTCTATCCTATCCTCTATCCTATCATATCCTATCCTCTATCCTATCCTATCCTCTATCCTATCCTATCCTCTATCCTATCCTGCCCTCTATCCTATCCTATCGTATCCTTTATCGTATCCTATCCTCTATCCTATCCTATCCTCTATTATATCCTATCCTCTATACTATCCTATCCTCTATCCTACCCTATCCTCTATCCTATCCTATCCTCTATCCTATCCTATCCTCTATCATATCCTATCCTCTATACTATCCTATCCTCTATCCTATCCTATCCTCTATCCTATCCTATCCTCTATCCTATCCTGCCGTCTATCCTATCCTATCGTATCCTTTATCGTATCCTATCCTCTATCCTATCCTATCCTCTATCCTATCCTATCCTCTATCATATCCTATCCTCTATACTATCCTATCCTCTATCCTGTCCTATCCTCTATCCTATCCTATCCTCTATCCTATCCTCTATCCTATCCTATCCTCTATCCTATCCTATTCTCTATCATATCCCATCCTCTATCCTATCCTATCCTCTATCCTATCCTATCCTCTATCCTATCCTACCCTCTATCCTATCCTTTCGTATCCTCTATCGTATCCTATTCTCTATCATATCCTATCCTCTATCCTATCCTATCCTCTATCCTATCCTATCCTCTATCCTATCCTACCCTCTATCCTATCCTTTCGTATCCTCTATCGTATCCTATACTCTATCCTATCCTATCCTCTATCCTATCCTATCCTCTATACTATCCTATCCTCTATCCTATCCTATCCTCTATCCTATCCTATCCTCTATCCTATCCTATCCTCTATAATATCGTATCCTCTATCACATCCTATCCTCATTCCTATAATATCATCTGTCCTATCTGATCCTCTATCCTATCCAATCCCCTATCCTATCCTCTATCGTATCCTATGCTCTATCCTATCCTTCCTCTATCCTATCCTATCCTCTATCCTATCCTATCCTCTATCCTATCCAATCCCCTATCCTATCCTCTATCCTATCCTATACTCTATCTTATCCTATCCTCTATCCTATCCTATCATCTATCCTATCCTATCCTCTATCCTATCCTATCCTCTACCCTATCCTATCCTATCCTCTATCCTATCCTATCGTATCCTCTATCCTATCCTTTCGTATCCTCTATCGTATCCTATGCTCTATCCTATCCTATCCTCTATCCTATCCTATCCTCTATACTATCCTATCCTCTATCCTCTCCCATCCTCTATCCTATCCTATCCTCTATCCTATCCTATCCTCTATAATATCGTATCCTCTATCATATCCTATCCTCTATACTATCCTATCCTCTATCCTATCCTATCCTCTATCCTATCCTATCCTCTATCATATCCTATCCTCTATCCTCTCCAATCCTCTATCCTATCCTATCCTCTATCCTATCCTATCGTATCCTCTATCCTATCCTAACGTATCCTCTATCCTATCCTATCCTCTATCCTATCCTCTATCCTATCCTATCCTCTATCCTATCCTCTATCCTATCCTATCCTCTATCCTATCCTATCCTCTATCCTATCCTATCCTCTATCCTATCCTACCCTCTATCCTATCCTTTCGTATGCTCTATCGTATCCTATCCTCTATCCTATCCTATCCTCTATCCTATCCTATCCTCTATACTATCCTATCCTCTATCCTATCCTTTCGTATCCTCTATCGTATCCTATCCTCTATCATATCCTATCCTCTATCCTATCCTATCCTCTATACTATCCTATCCTCTATCCTATCGTATCCTCTATAATATCGTATCCTCTATCACATCCTATCCTCATTCCTATAATATCATCTGTCCTATCCGATCCTCTATCCTATCCAATCCCCTATCCTATCCTCTATCGTATCCTATGCTCTATCCTATCCTATCCTCTATCCTATCCTATCCTCTATCCTATCCTATCCTCTATCCTATCCAATCCCCTATCCTATCCTCTATCCTATCCTATACTCTATCTTATCCTATCCTCTATCCTATCCTATCCTCTATCCTATCCTATCGTATCCTCTATCCTATCCTAACGTATCCTCTATCCTATCCTATCCTCTATCCTATCCTCTTTCCTATCCTATCCTCTATCCTATCCTCTATCCTATCCTATCCTCTATCCTATCCTATTCTCTATCATATCCTATCCTCTATCCTATCCTATCCTCTATCCTATCCTATCCTCTATCCTATCCTACCCTCTATCCTATCCTTTCGTATCCTCTATCGTATCCTATCCTCTATCATATCCTATCCTCTATCCTATCCTATCCTCTATACTATCCTATCCTCTATCCTATCCTATCCTGTATCCTATCCTATCCTATCCTCTATCCTATCCTATCCTCTATAATATCGTATCCTCTATCATATCCTATCCTCATTCCTATAATATCATCTGTCCTATCCGATCCTCTATCTTATTCAATCCCCTATCCTATCCTCTATCGTATCCTATGCTGTATCCTATCCTATCCTCTATCCTATCCTATCCTCTATCCTATCCTATCCTATCCTCTATCCTATCCTATCCTATCATCTATCCTATGCTATCCTCTATCCTATCCTCTATCCTTTCCTATCATCTATCCTATCCTATCCTCTATCCTATCCTATGCTTTATCCTATCCTATCCTCTATCCTATATTATCCTCTATCCTATCCTATCCTCTTTCCTATCCTATCCTCTATCCTATCCTATCCTCGATCCTATCCTATCCTCTATCCTATCTATCCTCTATCCTATCCTATCCTCTACCGTCTCCTATCCTGTATCCGATCCAATCCCCTATCGTCTACAGTATCATATTCTCTATCCTATCCTATCCTCTATCCTATCCTATCCTCTATCATATCCTATCCTCTATCATATCCTATCCTCTATCCTATCCAATCCTCTATCCTATCCTATCCTCTATCCTATCCTATCGTATCCTCTATCGTATCCTAACGTATCCTCTATCCTATCCTATCCTCTATCCTATCCTCTATCCTATCCTATCCTCTATCCTATCCTATTCCCTATCATATCCTATCCTCTATCCTATCTTATCCTCTATCCTATCCTATCCTCTATCCTATCCTACCCTCTATCCTATCCTTTCGTATCCTCTATGGTATCCTATGCTCTATCCTGTCCTATCCTCTATCCTATCCTATCCTCTATACTATCCTATCCTCTATCCTCTCCCATCCTCTATACTATCCTATCCTCTATCCTATCCTATCCTGTATCCTATCCTATCCTCTATCATATCCTATCCTCTATCCTCTCCAATCCTCTATCCTATCCTATCCTCTATCCTATATTATCCTCTATCCTATCCTATCCTCTTTCCTATCCTATCCTCTATCCTATCCTATCCTCGATCCTATCCTATCCTCTATCCTATCTATCCTCTATCCTATCCTATCCTCTACCGTCTCCTATCCTGTATCAGATCCAATCCCCTATCGTCTACAGTATCATATTCTCTATCCTATCCTATCCTCTATCCTATCCTATCCTCTATCATATCCTATCCTCTATCATATCCTATCCTCTATCCTATCCAATCCTCTATCCTATCCTATCCTCTATCCTATCCTATCGTATCCTCTATCGTATCCTAACGTATCCTCTATCCTATCCTATCCTCTATCCTATCCTCTATCCTATCCTATCCTCTATCCTATCCTATTCCCTATCATATCCTATCCTCTATCCTATCTTATCCTCTATCCTATCCTATCCTCTATCCTATCCTACCCTCTATCCTATCCTTTCGTATCCTCTATCGTATCCTATGCTCTATCCTGTCCTATCCTCTATCCTATCCTATCCTCTATACTATCCTATCCTCTATCCTCTCCCATCCTCTATCCTATCCTATCCTCTATCCTATCCTATCCTCTATAATATCGTATCCTCTATCATATCCTATCCTCTATACTATCCTATCCTCTATCCTATCCTATCCTGTATCCTATCCTATCCTCTATCATATCCTATCCTCTATCCTCTCCAATCCTCTATCCTATCCTATCCTCTATCCTATCCTATCGTATCCTCTATCCTATCCTAACGTATCCTCTATCCTATCCTATCCTCTATCCTATCCTCTATCCTATCATATCCTATCCTCTATCCTATCCTATCCTCTATCCTATCCTATCCTCTATCCTATCCTGCCCTCTATCCTATCCTATCGTATCCTTTATCGTATCCTATCCTCTATCCTATCCTATCCTCTATCATATCCTATCCTCTATACTATCCTATCCTCTATCCTATCCTATCCTCTATCCTATCCTATCCTCTATCATATCCTATCCTCTATCCTCTCCAATCCTCTATCCTATCCTATCCTCTATCCTATCCTATCGTATCCTCTATCCTATCCTATCCTCTATCCTATCCTATCCTCTATCCTATCCTGCCCTCTATCCTATCCTATCGTATCCTTTATCGTATCCTATCCTCTATCCTATCCTATCCTCTATCCTATCCTATCCTCTATCCTATCCTGCCCTCTATCCTATCCTATCGTATCCTTTATCGTATCCTATCCTCTATCCTATCCTATCCTCTATCCTATCCTATCCTCTATCCTATCCTACCCTCTATCCTATCCTTTCGTATCCTCTATCGTATCCTATCCTCTATCCTATCCTATCCTCTATCCTCTCCAATCCTCTATCCTATCCTATCCTCTATCCTATCCTATCGTATCCTCTATCCTATCCTAACGTATCCTCTATCCTATCCTATCCTCTATACTATCCTATCCTCTATCCTATCCTATCCTCTATAATATCGTATCCTCTATCATATCCTATCCTCATTCCAATAATATCATCTGTCCTATCCTATCCTCTATCCTATCCAATCTACTATCCTATCCTCTATCGTATCCTATGCTCTATACTATCCTATCCTCTATCCTATTCTATCCTCTATCCTGTCCTATCCTATCCTCTATCCTATGCCATCCTCTATCCTATCCTATCCTCTATCCTTTCCTATCCTCTATCCTATTATATCCTCTATCGTATCCTATCCTCTATTCTATCCTATCCTCTATCCTATCCTATGCTCTATCCTATCATATCCTCTATCTTATCCTATAATCTATCCTATCCTATCCTCTATCATATTCTATCCTCTATCGTCTCCAATCTTCTATCCTATCGCATTCCCTATCCTATCCTCTATCCCGTCCTAATCTCTATCCTATCCTCTATCCTATCCTATCCTCTATCCTATTCTATCCTCTATCGTCTCCTGTCCTCTATCCTATCCAATCCCCTATCCTATGCTCTATCCGATCCTATTCTCTATCTTATCATGTATCCTATTCTATCCTCTATCGTCTCCAGTCCTCTATCCTATCCTATCCTCTATCCTAGCCTATCCTCTATCCTATCCTATCCTATCCTCTATCCTATCCTATCCTCTATCCTATCCTATCCTCTATCCTATCCTATCCTCTATCCTATCCTATCCTCGATCCTATCCTATCCTCGATCCTATCCTATCCTCTATCCTATCCTATCCTCTATCCTATCCTATCCTCTATACTATCCTATCCTCTATCCTATCCTATCCTCTATAATATCGTATCCTCTATCATATCCTATCCTCATTCCAATAATATCATCTGTCCTATCCTATCCTCTATCCTATCCAATCTACTATCCTATCCTCTATCGTATCCTATGCTCTATACTATCCTATCCTCTATCCTATTCTATCCTCTATCCTGTCCTATCCTATCCTCTATCCTATGCTATCCTCTATCCTATCCTATCCTCTATCCTTTCCTATCCTCTATCCTATTATATCCTCTATCGTATCCTATCCTCTATCCTATCCTATCCTCTATCCTATCCTATGCTCTATCCTATCATATCCTCTATCTTATCCTATCCTCTATCCTATCCTATCCTCTATCATATTCTATCCTCTATCGTCTCCAATCTTCTATCCTATCGCATTCCCTATCCTATCCTCTATCCCGTCCTAATCTCTATCCTATCCTCTATCCTATCCTATCCTCTATCCTATCATCTACACAATCCTATCATATCCTCTATCCTATCCTGTCCTCTATCCTATTCAATACTCTATCCTATCCTATCCGCTATCATACCCTATCCTCTATCGTATCATATCCTCTATCCTATCTAATCCTATATCCTATACTCTATCCTATCCTATCCTCTATCGTATCCTATCCTCTATCCTATCCAATCCTATATCCTATACTCTATCCTATCCTATCCTATCCTCTATCCTATCCTATACTCTATCCTATCCTATCCTCTAACCTATCCTATCCTCTATCCTATCCTCTATCCGATCCTATCCTCTATCCTATTCTATACTCTATCCTATCCTATCGTATCCTCTATCCTATCCTATTCTCTATCCTATCCTCTATCCTATTCTATCCTCTATCGTCTCCTGTCCTCTATCCTATCCAATCCCCTATCCTATGCTCAATCCGATCCTATTCTCTATCCTATCCTCTATCCTATTCTATCCTCTATCGTCTCCTGTCCTCTATCCTATCCTATCCTCTATCCTATCCTATCCTCTATCCTATCCTATCCTCTATCCTATCCTATCCTATTCTCTATCCTATCCTCTATCCTATTCTATCCTCTATCGTTTCCTGTCCTCTATCCTATCCAATCCCCTGTCCTGTCCTCTATCCGATCCTATCCTTTATCCTATCCTATCCTCTATAATATCGTATCCTCTATCCTATAATATCATCTATCCTATCCTATTCTTTATCCTATCCTATCCTCTATCCTATCCTATAATCTATCGTCTCCTATCTTCTATCCTATCCAATCCCCTATCCTATCCTCTATCCAGTCCTGTTCTCAATCCTATACTCTATCCTATCCTATCCTCTATCCTGTCCTATCCTCTATGATATTCTATCCGCTATCCTATCCTATTCTCTATCCTATCTTCTATCCTATTCTATCCTCTATCGTCTCCTGTCCTCTAACCTATCCAATCCCCTATCCTATCCTCTATCCTGTCCTATTCTCAATCCTATACTCTATCCTATCGAATCCTCTATCCCATCCTATCCTCTATCTTATCCTATCCTCTATCCTATCCTATCCTCTATCCTATCCTATCCTCTATCGTCTCCTATCTTCTATCCTATCCAATCCCCTATCCTATCCTCTATCCTGTCCTATTCTCGATCGTATCCTATCCTCTATCCTATCCAATCCTATATCCTGTACTCTATCCTATCCTATCCTCTATCCTATCCTATCCTCTATCCCATCCTATCCTCTATCCTATCCTATCCTCTATCGTATCCTATCCTCTATCCTATCCTATCCTCTATCCTAACCTATCCTCTATCCTATCCTATTCTCTATCCTATCCAATCCCCTATCCTATCCTCTATCCGATCCTATCCTCTATCCTATCCTAACCTCTATCCTAACGTATCCTCTATCCTATCCTATTCTCTATCCTATCCAATCCCCTATCCTATCCTCTATCCGATCCTATCCTCTATCCTATCCTAACCTCTATCCTATCCAATCCCCTATCCTATCCTCTATCCGATCCTATCCTCTATCCTATACTATCCTCTATCCTATCCTGTCCTCTACCCTATCCTGTCCTCTATCCTATCCTATCCTCTATCCTAACCTATCCTCTATCCTAACCTATACTCTATCCTATCCTATCCTATCCTCTACCGCCTCCTATCCTGTATCCGATCCAATCCCCTATCGTCTACCGTATCATATTCTCTATCCTATCCAATCCTCTATCCTATCCGATCCACTATCATATCCTATCCTCTATCCTATCCTATCCTCTATCCTATCCTATCGCATCCTCTATCGTATCCTATCCTCTATCCTATCCTATCCTCTATCCTATCCAATCCCCTATCCTATCCTCTATCCTATCCTATCCTCTATCTTATCCTATCCTCTATCCTATCCTATCATCTATCCTATCCTATCCTCTATCCTATCCTATCCTCTATCATATCCTATCCTCTATCCTATCCTATCCTCTATCCTATCTTATCCTCAATCTTATCCTATCCTTTATCCTATCCTATCCTCTGCCCTATCCTATCCTCTATCCTATCCAATCCCCTATCCTATCCTCTATCCTATCCTATCCTCTATCTTATCCTATCCTCTATCCTATCCAATCATCTATCCTATCCTATCCTCTATCCTATCCTATACTCTATCATATCCTATCCTCTATCCTATCCTATCCTCTATCCTATCTTATCCTCAATCTTATCCTATCCTCTATCCTATCCTATCCTCTGCCCTATCCTATCCTCTATCCTATCCAATCCCCTATCCTATCCTCTATCCTATCCTATCCTCTATCCTATCCTATCATCTATCCTATTCTATCCTCTATCCTATCCTATCCTCTATCATATCCTATCCTCTATCCTATTCTATCCTCTATCCTATCTTATCCTCTATCTTATCCTATCCTCTATCATATTCTATCCTCTATCCTATCCTATCCTCTATCCTATCTTATCCTCTATCTTATCCTATCCTCTATCCTATCCTATACTCTACCCTATCCTATCCTATCCTATCCTCTATCCTATCCTATCCTCTATCCTATCCTATCCTCTATCATATCCTATCCTCTATACTATCCTATCCTCTATCCTATCCTATCCTCTATCCTATCCTATCCTCTATCATATCCTATCCTCTATCCTCTCCAATCCTCTATCCTATCCTATCCTCTATCCTATCCTATCGTATCCTCTATCCTATCCTAACGTATCCTCTATCCTATCCTATCCTCTATCCTATCCTCTATCCTATCCTATCCTCTATCCTATCCTCTATCCTATCCTATCCTCTATCCTATCCTATCCTCTATCCTATCCTATCCTCTATCCTATCCTACCCTCTATCCTATCCTTTCGTATGCTCTATCGTATCCTATCCTCTATCCTATCCTATCCTCTATCCTATCCTATCCTCTATACTATCCTATCCTCTATCCTATCCTTTCGTATCCTCTATCGTATCCTATCCTCTATCATATCCTATCCTCTATCCTATCCTATCCTCTATACTATCCTATCCTCTATCCTATCGTATCCTCTATAATATCGTATCCTCTATCACATCCTATCCTCATTCCTATAATATCATCTGTCCTATCCGATCCTCTATCCTATCCAATCCCCTATCCTATCCTCTATCGTATCCTATGCTCTATCCTATCCTATCCTCTATCCTATCCTATCCTCTATCCTATCCTATCCTCTATCCTATCCAATCCCCTATCCTATCCTCTATCCTATCCTATACTCTATCTTATCCTATCCTCTATCCTATCCTATCCTCTATCCTATCCTATCGTATCCTCTATCCTATCCTAACGTATCCTCTATCCTATCCTATCCTCTATCCTATCCTCTTTCCTATCCTATCCTCTATCCTATCCTCTATCCTATCCTATCCTCTATCCTATCCTATTCTCTATCATATCCTATCCTCTATCCTATCCTATCCTCTATCCTATCCTATCCTCTATCCTATCCTACCCTCTATCCTATCCTTTCGTATCCTCTATCGTATCCTATCCTCTATCATATCCTATCCTCTATCCTATCCTATCCTCTATACTATCCTATCCTCTATCCTATCCTATCCTGTATCCTATCCTATCCTATCCTCTATCCTATCCTATCCTCTATAATATCGTATCCTCTATCATATCCTATCCTCATTCCTATAATATCATCTGTCCTATCCGATCCTCTATCTTATTCAATCCCCTATCCTATCCTCTATCGTATCCTATGCTGTATCCTATCCTATCCTCTATCCTATCCTATCCTCTATCCTATCCTATCCTATCCTCTATCCTATCCTATCCTATCATCTATCCTATGCTATCCTCTATCCTATCCTCTATCCTTTCCTATCATCTATCCTATCCTATCCTCTATCCTATCCTATGCTTTATCCTATCCTATCCTCTATCCTATATTATCCTCTATCCTATCCTATCCTCTTTCCTATCCTATCCTCTATCCTATCCTATCCTCGATCCTAACCTATCCTCTATCCTATCTATCCTCTATCCTATCCTATCCTCTACCGTCTCCTATCCTGTATCCGATCCAATCCCCTATCGTCTACAGTATCATATTCTCTATCCTATCCTATCCTCTATCCTATCCTATCCTCTATCATATCCTATCCTCTATCATATCCTATCCTCTATCCTATCCAATCCTCTATCCTATCCTATCCTCTATCCTATCCTATCGTATCCTCTATCGTATCCTAACGTATCCTCTATCCTATCCTATCCTCTATCCTATCCTCTATCCTATCCTATCCTCTATCCTATCCTATTCCCTATCATATCCTATCCTCTATCCTATCTTATCCTCTATCCTATCCTATCCTCTATCCTATCCTACCCTCTATCCTATCCTTTCGTATCCTCTATGGTATCCTATGCTCTATCCTGTCCTATCCTCTATCCTATCCTATCCTCTATACTATCCTATCCTCTATCCTCTCCCATCCTCTATACTATCCTATCCTCTATCCTATCCTATCCTGTATCCTATCCTATCCTCTATCATATCCTATCCTCTATCCTCTCCAATCCTCTATCCTATCCTATCCTCTATCCTATATTATCCTCTATCCTATCCTATCCTCTTTCCTATCCTATCCTCTATCCTATCCTATCCTCGATCCTATCCTATCCTCTATCCTATCTATCCTCTATCCTATCCTATCCTCTACCGTCTCCTATCCTGTATCAGATCCAATCCCCTATCGTCTACAGTATCATATTCTCTATCCTATCCTATCCTCTATCCTATCCTATCCTCTATCATATCCTATCCTCTATCATATCCTATCCTCTATCCTATCCAATCCTCTATCCTATCCTATCCTCTATCCTATCCTATCGTATCCTCTATCGTATCCTAACGTATCCTCTATCCTATCCTACCCTCTATCCTATCCTTTCGTATCCTCTATCGTATCCTATGCTCTAACCTGTCCTATCCTCTATCCTATCCTATCCTCTATACTATCCTATCCTCTATCCTCTCCCATCCTCTATCCTATCCTATCCTCTATCCTATCCTATCCTCTATAATATCGTATCCTCTATCATATCCTATCCTCTATACTATCCTATCCTCTATCCTATCCTATCCTGTATCCTATCCTATCCTCTATCATATCCTATCCTCTATCCTCTCCAATCCTCTATCCTATCCTATCCTCTATCCTATCCTATCGTATCCTCTATCCTATCCTAACGTATCCTCTATCCTATCCTATCCTCTATCCTATCCTCTATCCTATCATATCCTATCCTCTATCCTATCCTATCCTCTATCCTATCCTATCCTCTATCCTATCCTGCCCTCTATCCTATCCTATCGTATCCTTTATCGTATCCTATCCTCTATCCTATCCTATCCTCTATCATATCCTATCCTCTATACTATCCTATCCTCTATCCTATCCTATCCTCTATCCTATCCTATCCTCTATCATATCCTATCCTCTATCCTCTCCAATCCTCTATCCTATCCTATCCTCTATCCTATCCTATCGTATCCTCTATCCTATCCTATCCTCTATCCTATCCTATCCTCTATCCTATCCTGCCCTCTATCCTATCCTATCGTATCCTTTATCGTATCCTATCCTCTATCCTATCCTATCCTCTATCCTATCCTATCCTCTATCCTATCCTGCCCTCTATCCTATCCTATCGTATCCTTTATCGTATCCTATCCTCTATCCTATCCTATCCTCTATCCTATCCTATCCTCTATCCTATCCTACCCTCTATCCTATCCTTTCGTATCCTCTATCGTATCCTATCCTCTATCCTATCCTATCCTCTATCCTCTCCAATCCTCTATCCTATCCTATCCTCTATCCTATCCTATCGTATCCTCTATCCTATCCTAACGTATCCTCTATCCTATCCTATCCTCTATACTATCCTATCCTCTATCCTATCCTATCCTCTATAATATCGTATCCTCTATCATATCCTATCCTCATTCCAATAATATCATCTGTCCTATCCTATCCTCTATCCTATCCAATCTACTATCCTATCCTCTATCGTATCCTATGCTCTATACTATCCTATCCTCTATCCTATTCTATCCTCTATCCTGTCCTATCCTATCCTCTATCCTATGCTATCCTCTATCCTATCCTATCCTCTATCCTTTCCTATCCTCTATCCTATTATATCCTCTATCGTATCCTATCCTCTATTCTATCCTATCCTCTATCCTATCCTATGCTCTATCCTATCATATCCTCTATCTTATCCTATAATCTATCCTATCCTATCCTCTATCATATTCTATCCTCTATCGTCTCCAATCTTCTATCCTATCGCATTCCCTATCCTATCCTCTATCCCGTCCTAATCTCTATCCTATCCTCTATCCTATCCTATCCTCTATCCTATTCTATCCTCTATCGTCTCCTGTCCTCTATCCTATCCAATCCCCTATCCTATGCTCTATCCGATCCTATTCTCTATCTTATCATCTATCCTATTCTATCCTCTATCGTCTCCAGTCCTCTATCCTATCCTATCCTCTATCCTAGCCTATCCTCTATCCTATCCTATCCTATCCTCTATCCTATCCTATCCTCTATCCTATCCTATCCTCTATCCTATCCTATCCTCTATCCTATCCTATCCTCGATCCTATCCTATCCTCGATCCTATCCTATCCTCTATCCTATCCTATCCTCTATCCTATCCTATCCTCTATACTATCCTATCCTCTATCCTATCCTATCCTCTATAATATCGTATCCTCTATCATATCCTATCCTCATTCCAATAATATCATCTGTCCTATCCTATCCTCTATCCTATCCAATCTACTATCCTATCCTCTATCGTATCCTATGCTCTATACTATCCTATCCTCTATCCTATTCTATCCTCTATCCTGTCCTATCCTATCCTCTATCCTATGCTATCCTCTATCCTATCCTATCCTCTATCCTTTCCTATCCTCTATCCTATTATATCCTCTATCGTATCCTATCCTCTATCCTATCCTATCCTCTATCCTATCCTATGCTCTATCCTATCATATCCTCTATCTTATCCTATCCTCTATCCTATCCTATCCTCTATCATATTCTATCCTCTATCGTCTCCAATCTTCTATCCTATCGCATTCCCTATCCTATCCTCTATCCCGTCCTAATCTCTATCCTATCCTCTATCCTATCCTATCCTCTATCCTATCATCTACACAATCCTATCATATCCTCTATCCTATCCTGTCCTCTATCCTATTCAATACTCTATCCTATCCTATCCGCTATCATACCCTATCCTCTATCGTATCATATCCTCTATCCTATCTAATCCTATATCCTATACTCTATCCTATCCTATCCTCTATCGTATCCTATCCTCTATCCTATCCAATCCTATATCCTATACTCTATCCTATCCTATCCTATCCTCTATCCTATCCTATACTCTATCCTATCCTATCCTCTAACCTATCCTATCCTCTATCCTATCCTCTATCCGATCCTATCCTCTATCCTATTCTATACTCTATCCTATCCTATCGTATCCTCTATCCTATCCTATTCTCTATCCTATCCTCTATCCTATTCTATCCTCTATCGTCTCCTGTCCTCTATCCTATCCAATCCCCTATCCTATGCTCAATCCGATCCTATTCTCTATCCTATCCTCTATCCTATTCTATCCTCTATCGTCTCCTGTCCTCTATCCTATCCTATCCTCTATCCTATCCTATCCTCTATCCTATCCTATCCTCTATCCTATCCTATCCTATTCTCTATCCTATCCTCTATCCTATTCTATCCTCTATCGTTTCCTGTCCTCTATCCTATCCAATCCCCTGTCCTGTCCTCTATCCGATCCTATCCTTTATCCTATCCTATCCTCTATAATATCGTATCCTCTATCCTATAATATCATCTATCCTATCCTATTCTTTATCCTATCCTATCCTCTATCCTATCCTATTCTCTATCGTCTCCTATCTTCTATCCTATCCAATCCCCTATCCTATCCTCTATCCAGTCCTGTTCTCAATCCTATACTCTATCCTATCCTATCCTCTATCCTGTCCTATCCTCTATGATATTCTATCCGCTATCCTATCCTATTCTCTATCCTATCTTCTATCCTATTCTATCCTCTATCGTCTCCTGTCCTCTAACCTATCCAATCCCCTATCCTATCCTCTATCCTGTCCTATTCTCAATCCTATACTCTATCCTATCGAATCCTCTATCCCATCCTATCCTCTATCTTATCCTATCCTCTATCCTATCCTATCCTCTATCGTCTCCTATCTTCTATCCTATCCAATCCCCTATCCTATCCTCTATCCTGTCCTATTCTCGATCGTATCCTATCCTCTATCCTATCCAATCCTATATCCTGTACTCTATCCTATCCTATCCTCTATCCTATCCTATCCTCTATCCCATCCTATCCTCTATCCTATCCTATCCTCTATCGTATCCTATCCTCTATCCTATCCTATCCTCTATCCTAACCTATCCTCTATCCTATCCTATTCTCTATCCTATCCAATCCCCTATCCTATCCTCTATCCGATCCTATCCTCTATCCTATCCTAACCTCTATCCTAACGTATCCTCTATCCTATCCTATTCTCTATCCTATCCAATCCCCTATCCTATCCTCTATCCGATCCTATCCTCTATCCTATCCTAACCTCTATCCTATCCAATCCCCTATCCTATCCTCTATCCGATCCTATCCTCTATCCTATACTATCCTCTATCCTATCCTGTCCTCTACCCTATCCTGTCCTCTATCCTATCCTATCCTCTATCCTAACCTATCCTCTATCCTAACCTATACTCTATCCTATCCTATCCTATCCTCTACCGCCTCCTATCCTGTATCCGATCCAATCCCCTATCGTCTACCGTATCATATTCTCTATCCTATCCAATCCTCTATCCTATCCGATCCACTATCATATCCTATCCTCTATCCTATCCTATCCTCTATCCTATCCTATCGCATCCTCTATCGTATCCTATCCTCTATCCTATCCTATCCTCTATCCTATCCAATCCCCTATCCTATCCTCTATCCTATCCTATCCTCTATCTTATCCTATCCTCTATCCTATCCTATCATCTATCCTATCCTATCCTCTATCCTATCCTATCCTCTATCATATCCTATCCTCTATCCTATCCTATCCTCTATCCTATCTTATCCTCAATCTTATCCTATCCTTTATCCTATCCTATCCTCTGCCCTATCCTATCCTCTATCCTATCCAATCCCCTATCCTATCCTCTATCCTATCCTATCCTCTATCTTATCCTATCCTCTATCCTATCCAATCATCTATCCTATCCTATCCTCTATCCTATCCTATACTCTATCATATCCTATCCTCTATCCTATCCTATCCTCTATCCTATCTTATCCTCAATCTTATCCTATCCTCTATCCTATCCTATCCTCTGCCCTATCCTATCCTCTATCCTATCCAATCCCCTATCCTATCCTCTATCCTATCCTATCCTCTATCCTATCCTATCATCTATCCTATTCTATCCTCTATCCTATCCTATCCTCTATCATATCCTATCCTCTATCCTATTCTATCCTCTATCCTATCTTATCCTCTATCTTATCCTATCCTCTATCATATTCTATCCTCTATCCTATCCTATCCTCTATCCTATCTTATCCTCTATCTTATCCTATCCTCTATCCTATCCTATACTCTACCCTATCCTATCCTATCCTATCCTCTATCCTATCCTATCCTCTATCCTATCCTATCCTCTATCCTATCCTATCCTCTATCCTATCCTATCCTCTATCCTATCCTATCCTCTATCCTATCCTATCCTCTATCCTATCCTATCCTCTATCCTATCCTATCCTCTATCCTATCCTATCCTATTCTCTATCCTATCCTCTATCCTATTCTATCCTCTATCGTTTCCTGTCCTCTATCCTATCCAATCCCCTGTCCTGTCCTCTATCCGATCCTATCCTCTATCCTATCCTATCCTCTATAATATCGTATCCTCTATCCTATAATATCATCTATCCTATCCTATTCTTTATCCTATCCTATCCTCTATCCTATCCTATTCTCTATCGTCTCCTATCTTCTATCCTATCCAATCCCCTATCCTATCCTCTATCCAGTCCTATTCTCAATCCTCTACTCTATCCTATCCTATCCTCTATCCTGTCCTATCCTCTATGATATTCTATCCGCTATCCTATCCTATTCTCTATCCTATCTTCTATCCTATTCTATCCTCTATCGTCTCCTGTCCTCTAACCTATCCAATCCCCTATCCTATCCTCTATCCTGTCCTATTCTCAATCCTACCCTCTATCCTATCCTATCCTCTATCCCATCCTATCCTCTATCCTATCCTATCCTCTATCCTATCCTATCCTCTATCCTATCCTATCCTCTATCCTAACCTATCCTCTATCCTATCCTATTCTCTATCCTATCCAATCCCCTATCCTATCCTCTATCCGATCCTATCCTCTATCCTATCCTAACCTCTATCCTATCCAATCCCCTATCCTATCCTCTATCCTGTCCTATTCTCGATCGTATCCTATCCTCTATCCTATCCAATCCTATATCCTGTACTCTATCCTATCCTATCCTCTATCCTATCCTATCCTCTATCCCATCCTATCCTCTATCCTATCCTATCCTCTATCGTATCCTATCCTCTATCCTATCCTATCCTCTATCCTAACCTATCCTCTATCCTATCCTATTCTCTATCCTATCCAATCCCCTATCCTATCCTCTATCCGATCCTATCCTCTATCCTATCCTAACCTCTATCCTAACGTATCCTCTATCCTATCCTATTCTCTATCCTATCCAATCCCCTATCCTATCCTCTATCCGATCCTATCCTCTATCCTATCCTAACCTCTATCCTATCCAATCCCCTATCCTATCCTCTATCCGATCCTATCCTCTATCCTATCCTATCCTCTATCCTATCCTGTCCTCTACCCTATCCTGTCCTCTATCCTATCCTATCCTCTATCCTAACCTATCCTCTATCCTAACCTATACTCTATCCTATCCTATCCTATCCTCTACCGCCTCCTATCCTGTATCCGATCCAATCCCCTATCGTCTACCGTATCATATTCTCTATCCTATCCAATCCTCTATCCTATCCGATCCACTATCATATCCTATCCTCTATCCTATCCTATCCTCTATCCTATCCTATCGCATCCTCTATCGTATCCTATCCTCTATCCTATCCTATCCTCTATCCTATCCAATCCCCTATCCTATCCTCTATCCTATCCTATCCTCTATCTTATCCTATCCTCTATCCTATCCTATCATCTATCCTATCCTATCCTCTATCCTATCCTATCCTCTATCATATCCTATCCTCTATCCTATCCTATCCTCTATCCTATCTTATCCTCAATCTTATCCTATCCTTTATCCTATCCTATCCTCTGCCCTATCCTATCCTCTATCCTATCCAATCCCCTATCCTATCCTCTATCCTATCCTATCCTCTATCCTATCCTATCATCTATCCTATTCTATCCTCTATCCTATCCTATCCTCTATCCTATCCTATACTCTATCATATCCTATCCTCTATCCTATCCTATCCTCTATCCTATCTTATCCTCAATCTTATCCTATCCTCTATCCTATCCTATCCTCTGCCCTATCCTATCCTCTATCCTATCCAATCCCCTATCCTATCCTCTATCCTATCCTATCCTCTATCCTATCCTATCATCTATCCTATTCTATCCTCTATCCTATCCTATCCTCTATCATATCCTATCCTCTATCCTATTCTATCCTCTATCCTATCTTATCCTCTATCTTATCCTATCCTCTATCATATTCTATCCTCTATCCTATCCTATCCTCTATCCTATCTTATCCTCTATCTTATCCTATCCTCTATCCTATCCTATACTCTACCCTATCCTATCCTATCCTATCCTCTATCCTATCCTATCCTCTATCCTATCCTATCCTCTATCCTATCCTATCCTCTATCCTATCCTATCCTCTATCCTATCCTATCCTCTATCCTATCCTATCCTCTATCCTATCCTATCCTCTATCCTATCCTATCCTCTATCCTATCCTATCCTATTCTCTATCCTATCCTCTATCCTATTCTATCCTCTATCGTTTCCTGTCCTCTATCCTATCCAATCCCCTGTCCTGTCCTCTATCCGATCCTATCCTCTATCCTATCCTATCCTCTATAATATCGTATCCTCTATCCTATAATATCATCTATCCTATCCTATTCTTTATCCTATCCTATCCTCTATCCTATCCTATTCTCTATCGTCTCCTATCTTCTATCCTATCCAATCCCCTATCCTATCCTCTATCCAGTCCTATTCTCAATCCTCTACTCTATCCTATCCTATCCTCTATCCTGTCCTATCCTCTATGATATTCTATCCGCTATCCTATCCTATTCTCTATCCTATCTTCTATCCTATTCTATCCTCTATCGTCTCCTGTCCTCTAACCTATCCAATCCCCTATCCTATCCTCTATCCTGTCCTATTCTCAATCCTACCCTCTATCCTATCCTATCCTCTATCCCATCCTATCCTCTATCCTATCCTATCCTCTATCCTATCCTATCCTCTATCCTATCCTATCCTCTATCCTAACCTATCCTCTATCCTATCCTATTCTCTATCCTATCCAATCCCCTATCCTATCCTCTATCCGATCCTATCCTCTATCCTATCCTAACCTCTATCCTATCCAATCCCCTATCCTATCCTCTATCCTGTCCTATTCTCGATCGTATCCTATCCTCTATCCTATCCAATCCTATATCCTGTACTCTATCCTATCCTATCCTCTATCCTATCCTATCCTCTATCCCATCCTATCCTCTATCCTATCCTATCCTCTATCGTATCCTATCCTCTATCCTATCCTATCCTCTATCCTAACCTATCCTCTATCCTATCCTATTCTCTATCCTATCCAATCCCCTATCCTATCCTCTATCCGATCCTATCCTCTATCCTATCCTAACCTCTATCCTAACGTATCCTCTATCCTATCCTATTCTCTATCCTATCCAATCCCCTATCCTATCCTCTATCCGATCCTATCCTCTATCCTATCCTAACCTCTATCCTATCCAATCCCCTATCCTATCCTCTATCCGATCCTATCCTCTATCCTATCCTATCCTCTATCCTATCCTGTCCTCTACCCTATCCTGTCCTCTATCCTATCCTATCCTCTATCCTAACCTATCCTCTATCCTAACCTATACTCTATCCTATCCTATCCTATCCTCTACCGCCTCCTATCCTGTATCCGATCCAATCCCCTATCGTCTACCGTATCATATTCTCTATCCTATCCAATCCTCTATCCTATCCGATCCACTATCATATCCTATCCTCTATCCTATCCTATCCTCTATCCTATCCTATCGCATCCTCTATCGTATCCTATCCTCTATCCTATCCTATCCTCTATCCTATCCAATCCCCTATCCTATCCTCTATCCTATCCTATCCTCTATCTTATCCTATCCTCTATCCTATCCTATCATCTATCCTATCCTATCCTCTATCCTATCCTATCCTCTATCATATCCTATCCTCTATCCTATCCTATCCTCTATCCTATCTTATCCTCAATCTTATCCTATCCTTTATCCTATCCTATCCTCTGCCCTATCCTATCCTCTATCCTATCCAATCCCCTATCCTATCCTCTATCCTATCCTATCCTCTATCCTATCCTATCATCTATCCTATTCTATCCTCTATCCTATCCTATCCTCTATCATATCCTATCCTCTATCCTATTCTATCCTCTATCCTATCTTATCCTCTATCTTATCCTATCCTCTATCATATTCTATCCTCTATCCTATCCTATCCTCTATCCTATCTTATCATCTATCTTATCCTATCCTCTATCCTATCCTATACTCTACCCTATCCTATCCTATCCTATCCTCTATCCTATCCTATCCTCTATCCTATCCTATCCTCTATCCTATCCTATCCTCTATCCTATCCTATCCTCTATCCTATCCTATCCTATTCTCTATCCTATCCTCTATCCTATTCTATCCTCTATCGTTTCCTGTCCTCTATCCTATCCAATCCCCTGTCCTGTCCTCTATCCGATCCTATCCTCTATCCTGTCCTATCCTCTATAATATCGTATCCTCTATCCTATAATATCATCTATCCTATCCTATTCTTTATCCTATCCTATCCTCTATCCTATCCTATTCTCTATCGTCTCCTATCTTCTATCCTATCCAATCCCCTATCCTATCCTCTATCCTGTCCTATTCTCGATCGTATCCTATCCTCTATCCTATACAATCCTATATCCTGTACTCTATCCTATCCTACCCTCTATCCTATCCTATCCTCTATCCCATCCTATCCTCTATCCTATCCTATCCTCTATCCTATCCTATCCTCTATCCTATCCTATCCTCTATCCTATCCTATCCTCTATCCTATCCTATCATCTATCCTATCCTATCCTATCCTCTATCCTATCCTATCCTCTATCATATCCTATCCTCTATCCTATCGTATCCTCTATCCTATCTTATCCTCTATCTTATCCTATCCTCTATCCTATCCTATCCTCTGCCCTATCCTATCCTCTATCCTATCCAATCCCCTATCCTATCCTCTATCCTATCCTATCCTATTCTCTATCCTATCCTCTATCCTATTCTATCCTCTATCGTTTCCTGTCCTCTATCCTATCCAATCCCCTGTCCTGTCCTCTATCCGATCCTATCCTCTATCCTGTCCTATCCTCTATAATATCGTATCCTCTATCCTATAATATCATCTATCCTATCCTATTCTTTATCCTATCCTATCCTCTATCCTATCCTATTCTCTATCGTCTCCTATCTTCTATCCTATCCAATCCCCTATCCTATCCTCTATCCAGTCCTATTCTCAATCCTATACTCTATCCTATCCTATCCTCTATCCTGTCCTATCCTCAACCCTATACTCTATCCTATCGAATCCTCTATCCCATCCTATCCTCTATCTTATCCTATCCTCTATCCTATCCTATCCTCTATCCTATCCCATCCTCTATCGTCTCCTATCTTCTATCCTATCCAATCCCCTATCCTATCCTCTATCCTGTCCTATTCTCGATCGTATCCTATCCTCTATCCTATACAATCCTATATCCTGTACTCTATCCTATCCTACCCTCTATCCTATCCTATCCTCTATCCCATCCTATCCTCTATCCTATCCTATCCTCTATCCTATCCTATCCTCTATCCTATCCTATCCTCTATCCTATCCTATCCTATCATCTATCCTATCCTATCCTATCCTCTATCCTATCCTATCCTCTATCATATCCTATCCTCTATCCTATCGTATCCTCTATCCTATCTTATCCTCTATCTTATCCTATCCTCTATCCTATCCTATCCTCTGCCCTATCCTATCCTCTATCCTATCCAATCCCCTATCCTATCCTCTATCCTATCCTACCCTCTATCCTATCCTATCCTCTATCCCATCCTATCCTCTATCCTATCCTATCCTCTATCCTATCCTATCCTCTATCCTATCCTATCCTCTATCCTATCCTATCATCTATCCTATCCTATCCTATCCTCTATCCTATCCTATCCTCTATCCTGTCCTATCCTCTATGATATTCTATCCGCTATCCTATCCTATTCTCTATCCTATCTTCTATCCTATTCTATCCTCTATCGTCTCCTGTCCTCTAACCTATCCAATCCCCTATCCTATCCTCTATCCTGTCCTATTCTCAATCCTATACTCTATCCTATCGAATCCTCTATCCCATCCTATCCTCTATCTTATCCTATCCTCTATCCTATCCTATCCTCTATCTTATCCTATCCTCTATCCTATCCTATACTCTACCCTATCCTATCCTCTATCCTATCCTATCCCATCCTCTACCGCCTCCTATCCTGTATCGGATCCAATCCCCTATCGTCTACCGTATCATATTCTCTATCCTATCCAATCCTCTATCCTATCCGACGCACTATCATATCCTATCCTCTATCCTATCCTATCCTCTATCCTATCCTATCCTCTATCCCATCCTATCCTCTATCCTATCCTATCCTCTATCCAATCCTATCCTCTATCCTATCCTATCCTCTATCCTATCGTATCCTCTATCCTATCCTATCTTATCCTCTATCATAACCTATCCTCTATCCTATCCTATCCTCTATCCTATCTTATCCTCTATCTTATCCTATCCTCTATCCTATCCTATCCTCTGCCCTATCCTATCCTCTATCCTATCCAATCCCCTATCCTATCCTCTATCCTATCCTATCCTCTATCCTATCCTATCATCTATCCTATTCTATCCTCTATCCTATCCTATCCTCTATCATATCCTATCCTCTATCCTTTTCTATCCTCTAGCCTATCCTATCCTCTATCCTATCATCTACTCAATCCTATCATATCCTCTATCCTATCCTGTCCTCTATCCTATTCAATACTCTATCCTATCCTATCCGCTATCATACCCTATCCTCTATCGTATCATATCCTCTATCCTATCCAATCCTATATCCTATACTCTATCCTATCCTATCCTCTATCGTATCCTATCCTCTATCCTATCCAATCCTATATCCTATACTCTATCCTATCCTATCCTATCCTCTATCCTATCCTATCCACTATCCTATCCTATCCTCTATCCTATCCTATCCTCTATCCTATCCTCTATCCGATCCTATCCTCTATCCCATCCTATCCTCTATCCTATCCTATCCTCTATCCAATCCTATCCTCTATCCTATCCTATCCTCTATCCTATCGTATCCTCTATCCTATCCTATCTTATCCTCTATCATAACCTATCCTCTATCCTATCCTATCCTCTATCCTATCTTATCCTCTATCTTATCCTATCCTCTATCCTATCCTATCCTCTGCCCTATCCTATCCTCTATCCTATCCAATCCCCTATCCTATCCTCTATCCTATCCTATCCTCTATCCTATCCTATCATCTATCCTATCCTATCCTCTATCCTATCCTATCCTCTATCCTATCCTATCCTCTATCGTATCCTATCCTCAATCCGATCCTATTCTCTATCCTATCCTCTATCCTATTCTATCCTCTATCGTCTCCTGTCCTCTATCCTATCCTATCCTCTATCCTATCCTATCCTCTATCCTAGCCTATCCTCTATCCTATCCTATCCTATCCTCTATCCTATCCTATCCTCTATCCTATCCTATCCTCTATCCTATCCTATCCTCTATCCTATCCTATCCTCTATCCTATCCTATCCTCTATCCTATCCTATCCTCTATCCTATCCTATCCTCTATCCTATCCTATCCTCTATCCTATCCTATCCTCTATCCTATCCTATCCTCTATCCTATCCTATCCTCTATCCTATCCTATCCTATTCTCTATCCTATCCTCTATCCTATTCTATCCTCTATCCTATCCTGTCCTCTATCCTATCCAATCCCCTGTCCTGTCCTCTATCCGATCCTATCCTCTATCCTATCCTATCCTCTATAATATCGTATCCTCTATCCTATAATATCATCTATCCTATCCTATTCTTTATCCTATCCTATCCTCTATCCTATCCTATTCTCTATCGTCTCCTATCTTCTATCCTATCCAATCCCCTATCCTATCCTCTATCCAGTCCTATTCTCAATCCTATACTCTATCCTATCCTATCCTCTATCCTGTCCTATCCTCTATCCTATTCTATCCGCTATCCTATCCTCTATCCTATTCTATCCTCTATCCTATCCTATCTTATCCTCTATCGTATCCTATCCTCTATCCTATCCAATCCCCTATCCTATCCTCTAACCTATCCTATCCTCTATCCTATCCTACCCTCTATCCTATCCTTTCGTATCCTCTATCGTATCCTATCCTCTATCCTATCCTATCCTCTATCCTATCCTATCCTCTATACTATCCTATCCTCTATCCTATCCTATCCTCTATCCTATCCTATCCTCTATCCTATCCAATCCCCTATCCTATCCTCTATCCTATCCTATCCTCTATCCTATCCTATTATCTATCGTCTCCTATCTTCTATCCTATCCAATCCCCTATCCTATCCTCTATCCAGTCCTATTCTCAATCCTATACTCTATCCTAGCCTATCCTCTATCCTAACCTATACTCTATCCTATCCTATCCTATCCTCTACCGCCTCCTATCCTGTATCCGATCCAATCCCCTATCGTCTACCGTATCATATTCTCTATCCTATCCAATCCTCTATCCTATCCGATCCACTATCATATCCTATCCTCTATCCTATCCTATCCTCTATCCTATCCTATCCTCTGTCCTATCCTATCCTCTATCCTATCCTATCCTCTATCCTATCCTACCGTATCCTCTATCGTATCCTATCCTCTATCCTATCCTATCCTCTATCCTATCCAATCCCCTATCCTATCCTCTATCCTATCCTATCCTCTATCCTATCCTATCCTCTATCCTATCCTACCGTATCCTCTATCGTATCCTATCCTCTATCCTATCCTATCCTCTATCCTATCCAATCCCCTATCCTATCCTCTACCCTTTCCTATCCTCTATCCTATCCTACCCTCTATCCTATCCTTTCGTATCCTCTATCGTATCCTATCCTCTATCCTATCCTATCCTCTTTCCTATCCTATCCTCTATACTATCCTATCCTCTATCCTATCCTATCCTCTATCTTATCCTATCCTCTATCCTATCCTTTCGTATCCTCTATCGTATCATATCCTCTATCCTATCCTATCCTCTATCCTATCCTATCCTCTATCTTATCCTATCCTCTATCCTATCCTATCCTCTGTCCTATCCTATCCTCTATCCTATCCTATCCTCTATCTTATCCTATACTCTATCCTATCCTATCATCTATCCTATCCTATCCTATCCTCTATCGTATCCTATCCTCTATCCTATCCTATCCTCTATTTCATCCTATCCTCTATCATATCCTATCCTCTATCCTATCCAATCCCCTATCCTATCCTCTATCGTATCCTATCCTCTATCCTATCCTATCCTCTATTTTATCCTATCCTCTATCCTATCCTATCCTCTATCCTATCCAATCCCCTATCCTATCCTCTATCCTATCCTATCCTATCCTCTATCGTATCCTATCCTCTATCCTATCCTATCCTCTATTTTATCCTATCCTCTATCATATCCTATCCTCTATCCTATCCAATCCCCTATCCTATCCTCTATCAGATCCTATCCTCTATCCTATCCTATCCTCTATCCTATTCTATCCTCTATCCTATCCTATCCTCTATCTTATCCTATACTCTATCCTATCCTATCATCTATCCTATCCTATCCTCTATCCTATCCTATCCTATCCTCTATCGTATCCTATCCTCTATCCTATCCTATCCTCTATCCTATCCTATCCTCTATCCTATCCTATCATCTATCATATCCTATCCTCTATCCTATCCTATCCTCTATCCTATCGTATCGTATCCTCTATCGTATCCTATCCTCTATGCTATCCTATCCTCTATCCTATCGTATCCTCTATACTATCCTATCCTCTATCCTATCCTATCCTCTATCCTATCCTATCCTCTATCCTATCCAATCCCCTATCCTATCCTCTACCCTATCCTATCCTCTATCCTATCCAATCCCCTATCCTATCCTCTACCCTATCCAATCCCCTATCCTATCCTCTACCCTATCCTATCCTCTATCCTATCCTACCCTCTATCCTATCCTTTCGTATCCTCTATCGTATCTTATCCTCTATCCTATCCTATCCTCTTTCCTATCCTATCCTCTATACTATCCTATCCTCTATCCTATCCTATTCTCTATCTTATCCTATCCTCTATCCTATCCTTTCGTATCCTCTATCGTATCATATCCTCTATCCTATCCTATCCTCTATCCTATCCTATCCTCTATCTTATCCTATCCTCTATCCTATCCTATCCTCTATCCTAACCTATCCTCTATCCTATCCTCTATCCTATCCTATCATCTATCCTATCCTATCCTCTATCATCTCCTATCCTCTATCCTATCCTATCCTCTATCCCATCTTATCCTCTATCTTATCCTATCCTCTATCCTATCCTATCCTCTATCCTATCCTATCCTCTATTCTATCCTATCCTCTATCATATCCTATCCTCTATCCTATCCTATCCTCTATCCTATCCAATCCCCTGTCCTATCCTCTATCCTATCCTATCCTCTATCATATGCTATCCTCTATCCTATCCTATCCTATCCTCTATCCTATCCTATCCTATCCTCTATCGTATCCTATCCTCTATGCTATCCTATCCTCTATTATATCATCTATCCTATCCTCTATCCTATCCTATCCTCTATCCGATCCTATCCTCTATCCTATCCTATCATCTATCCTATCCAAACCCCTATCCTATCCTCTATCCGAACCTATCCTCTATCCTATCCTATCCTGTATCCTATCATATCCTCTACCCTATCTTATCCTCTATCCTAACCTATCCTCTATCCTATCCTATCCTCTATCCTATCCTATCCCCTATCCTATCCTATCCTCTATTCTATCCTATCGTATCCTCTATCGTATCCTATCCTCTATCCTATCCTATCCTCTATCCTATCCAATCCCCTATCCTATCCTCTATCCTATCCTATCCTCTATCTTATCCTATCCTCTATCCTATCCTATCATCTATCCTATCCTATCCTATCCTCTATCGTATCCTATCCTCTATCCTATCCTATCCTCTATCCTATCCAATCCCCTATCCTATCCTCTACCCTATCCTATCCTCTATCCTATCCTACCCTCTATCCTATCCTTTCGTATCCTCTATCGTATCCTATCCTCTATCCTATCCTATCCTCTATACTAACCTATCCTCTACCCTATCCTATCCTCTATCCTATCCTATCCTCTATCCTATCCAATCCCCTATCCTATCCTTCTCTCCTATCCTTTCCTCTATCCTATCATATCCTCTATCCTATCCTATCCTCTATCCTATCCAATCCCCTATCCTATCCTCTATCCGATCCTATCCTCTATCCTATCCTATCCTCTAACCTATAATATCCTCTATCCTATCCTATCCTCTATCCTATCCTATCGTATCCTCTATCGTATCCTATCCTCTATCCTATCCTATCCTCTATCCTATCCTATCCTCTATACTATCCTATCCTCTACCCTATTCTATCCTCTATCCTATCCTATCCTCTATCCTATCCTATCCTCTATCTTATCCTATCCTCTATCCTATCCAATCCCCTATCCTATCCTCTATCCTATGCTATCCTCTATCCTATCCTATCCTGTATCCTATCCTATCCTATCCTCTATCGTATCCTATCCTCTATCCTATCCTATCCTCTATCCTATCCTATCCTCTATCCTATCCTATCCTCTATCATATCCTATCCTCTATCCTATCCTATCCTCTATCCTATCCTATCGTATCCTCTATCGTATCCTATCCTCTATTCTATCCTATCCTCTATCCTATCCTATCCTCTATACTATCCTATCCTCTATCCTATCCTATCCTCTATCCTATCCTATCCTCTATCCTATCCAATCCCCTATCCTATCCTCTATCCGATCCTATCCTCTATCCTATCCTATCCTCTATCCTATCCTATCCTCTATCCTATCCTATCCTCTATCCTATCCTATCCTCTATCCTATCCTATCGTATCCTCTATCGTATCCTATCCTCTATCCTATCCTATCCTCTATCCTATCCAATCCCCTATCCTATCCTCTACCCTATCCTATCCTCTATCCTATCCTACCCTCTATCCTATCCTTTCGTATCCTCTATCGTATCCTATCCTCTATCCTATCCTATCCTCTTTCCTATCCTATCCTCTATACTATCCTATCCTCTATCCCATCCTATCCTCTATCTTATCCTATCCTCTATCCTATCCTTTCGTATCCTCTATCGTATCATATCCTCTATCCTATCCTATCCTCTATCCTATCCTATCGTATCCTCTATCGTATCCTATCCTCTATCCCATCTTATCCTCTATCTTATCCTATCCTCTATCCTATCCTATCCTCTATCCTATCCTATCCTCTATCCTATCCTATCCTCTATCATATCCTATCCTCTATCCTATCCTATCCTCTATCCCATCCAATCCCCTATCCTATCCTCTATCCTATCCTATTCTCTATCATATCCTATCCTCTTTCCTATCCTATCCTCTATACTATCCTCTACCCTATCCTATCCTCTATCCTATCCTATCCGCTATCCTATCCAATCCCCTATCCTATCCTCTATCATATCCTATCCTCTATCCTATCCTATCCTCTATCCTATCCTATCCTCTATCCTATCCAATCCCCTATCCTATCCTCTATCCGATCCTATCCTCTATCCGATCCTATCCTCTATCCTATCCTATCCTCTATCCTATCCTATCCTCTATCCTATCCTATCCTCTATCCTATCCTATCCTCTATCCTATCCTATCCTCTATCCTATCCTATCCTCTATCCTATCCTATCCTCTATCCTATCCTATCCTCTATCCTATCCTATCCTCTATCCTATCCTATCGTATCCTCTATCGTATCCTATCCTCTATCCTATCCTATCCTCTATCCTATCCAATCCCCTATCCTATCCTCTACCCTATCCTATCCTCTATCCTATCCTACCCTCTATCCTATCCTTTCGTATCCTCTATCGTATCCTATCCTCTATCCTATCCTATCCTCTATCCTATCTTATCCTCTATCCTATCCTATCCTCTATCCTATCCTATCCTCTATCCTATCCTATCGTATCCTCTATCGTATCCTATCCTCTATCCTATCCTATCCTCTATCCTATCCAATCCCCTATCCTATCCTCTACCCTATCCTATCCTCTATCCTATCCTACCCTCTATCCTATCCTTTCGTATCCTCTATCGTATCCTATGCTCTATCCTATCCTATCCTCTTTCCTATCCTATCCTCTTTCCTATCCTAACCTCTATACTATCCTATCCTCTACCCTATCCTATCCTCTATCCTATCCTATCCTGTATCCGATCCAATCCCCTATCCTATTCTCTATCCTATCGTATCCTCTATCCTCACCTATCCTCTATCCTATCCTATCCTATCCTCTATCCTATCCAATCCCCTATCCTATTCTCTATCCTATCCTATCCTCTATCCTCACCTATCCTCTATCCTATCCTATCCTATCCTATCCTATCCTATCCTCTATCCGATCCTATCCTCTACCCTATCCTATCCTCTATCCTATCCTATCGTATCCTCTATCGTATCCTATCCTCTATCCCATCTTATCCTCTATCTTATCCTATCCTCTATCCTATCCTATCCTCTATCCTATCCTATCCTCTATCCTATCCTATCCTCTATCATATCCTATCCTCTATCCTATCCTATCCTCTATCCTATCCTATCCTCTATCCTATCCTATCCTCTATCATATCCTATCCTCTATCCTATCCTATCCTCTATCCCATCCAATCCCCTATCCTATCCTCTATCCTATCCTATTCTCTATCATATCCTATCCTCTTTCCTATCCTATCCTCTATACTATCCTCTACCCTATCCTATCCTCTATCCTATCCTATCCTCTATCCTATCCAATCCCCTATCCTATCCTCTATCATATCCTATCCTCTATCCTATCCTATCCTCTATCCTATCCTATCCTCTATCCTATCCAATCCCCTATCCTATCCTCTATCCTATCCTATCCTCTATCCTATCCTATCCTCTATCCTATCCTATCCTCTATCCTATCCTATCCTCTATCCTATCCTATCCTCTATCCTATCCTATCGTATCCTCTATCGTATCCTATCCTCTATCCTATCCTATCCTCTATCCTATCCAATCCCCTATCCTATCCTCTACCCTATCCTATCCTCTATCCTATCCTACCCTCTATCCTATCCTTTCGTATCCTCTATCGTATCCTATCCTCTATCCTATCCTATCCTCTATCCTATCCTATCCTCTATCCTATCCTATCCTCTATCCTATCCTATCCTCTATCCTATCCTATCGTATCCTCTATCGTATCCTATCCTCTATCCTATCCTATCCTCTATCCTATCCAATCCCCTATCCTATCCTCTACCCTATCCTATCCTCTATCCTATCCTACCCTCTATCCTATCCTTTCGTATCCTCTATCGTATCCTATGCTCTATCCTATCCTATCCTCTTTCCTATCCTATCCTCTTTCCTATCTTAACCTCTATACTATCCTATCCTCTACCCTATCCTATCCTCTATCCTATCCTATCCTGTATCCGATCCAATCCCCTATCCTATTCTCTATCCTATCGTATCCTCTATCCTCACCTATCCTCTATCCTATCCTATCCTATCCTCTATCCTATCCAATCCCCTATCCTATCCTCTACCCTATCCTATCCTCTATCCTCACCTATCCTCTATCCTATCCTATCCTATCCTATCCTATCCTATCCTCTATCCGATCCTATCCTCTACCCTATCCTATCCTCTATCCTATCCTATCGTATCCTCTATCGTATCCTATCCTCTATCCCATCCTATTCTCTATCCTATCCTATCCTATCCTCTACCGCCTCCTATCCTGTATCCGATCCAACCCCCTGTCGTCTACCGTATCATATTCTCTATCCTATCCAATCCTCTACCCTATCCTATCCTCTATCCTATCCTACCCTCTATCCTATCCTATCGTATCCTCTATCGTATCCTATCCTCTATCCTATCCTATCCTCTATCCTATCCAATCCCCTATCCTATCCTCTATCCTATCCTATCCTCTATCCGATCCTATCCTCTATCCTATCCTATCCTCTATCCTATCCAATCCCCTATCCTATCCTCTACCCTATCCTATCCTCTATCCTATCCTACCCTCTATCCTATCCATTCGTATCCTCTATCGTATCCTATCCTCTATCCTATCCTATCCTCTATCTTATCCTATCCTCTATCCTATCCTATCCTCTATCTTATCCTATCCTCTATCCTATCCAATCCCCTATCCTATCCTCTATCCTATCCTATCCTCTATCATATGCTATCCTCTATCCTATCCTATCCTATCCTCTATCCTATCCTATCCTATCCTCTATCGTATCCTATCCTCTATGCTATCCTATCCTCTATTATATCCTCTATCCTATCCTATCCTCTATCTTATCCTATCCTCTATCCTATCCTATCCTGTATCTTATCCTATCCTCTATCCTATCCTATCCTCTATCCGATCCAAACCCCTATCCTATCCTCTATCCGAACCTATCCTCTATCCTATCCTATCCTGTATCCTATCATATCCTCTACCCTATCCTATCCTCTATCCTAACCTATCCTCTATCCTATCCTATCCTCTATCCTATCCTATCCCCTATCCGATCCTATCCTCTATCCTATCCTATCCTCTAACCTATAATATCCTCTATCCTATCCTATCCTCTATCCTATCCTATCGTATCCTCTATCGTATCCTATCCTCTATCCTATCCTATCCTCTATCCTATCCTATCCTCTATACTATCCTATCCTCTACCCTATCCTATCCTCTATCCTATCCTATCCTCTATCCTATGCTATCCTCTATCCTATCCTATCCTCTATCCTATCCAATCCCCTATCCTATCCTCTATCCTATGCTATCCTCTATCCTATCCTATCCTGTATCCTATCCTATCCTATCCTCTATCGTATCCTATCCTCTATCCTATCCTATCCTCTATCCTATCCTATCCTCTATCCTATCCTATCCTCTATCATATCCTATCCTCTATCCTATCCTATCCTCTATCCTATCCTATCGTATCCTCTATCGTATCCTATCCTCTATTCTATCCTATCCTCTATCCTATCCTATCCTCTATACTATCCTATCCTCTATCCTATCCTATCCTCTATCCTATCCTATCCTCTATCCTATCCAATCCCCTATCCTATCCTCTATCCGATCCTATCCTCTATCCTATCCTATCCTCTATCCTATCCTATCCTCTATCCTATCCTATCGTATCCTCTATCGTATCCTATCCTCTATTCTATCCTATCCTCTATCCTATCCTATCCTCTATACTATCCTATCCTCTATCCTATCCTATCCTCTATCCTATCCTATCCTCTATCCTATCCAATCCCCTATCCTATCCTCTATCCGATCCTATCCTCTATCCTATCCTATCCTCTATCCTATCCTATCCTCTATCCTATCCTATCGTATCCTCTATCGTATCCTATCCTCTATCCCATCTTATCCTCTATCTTATCCTATCCTCTATCCTATCCTATTCTCTATCCTATCCTATCCTCTATCCTATCCTATCCTCTATCATATCCTATCTTCTATCCTATCCTATCCTCTATCCCATCCAATCCCCTATCCTATCCTCTATCCTATCCTATTCTCTATCATATCCTATCCTCTTTCCTATCCTATCCTCTATACTATCCTCTACCCTATCCTATCCTCTATCCTATCCTATCCTCTATCCTATCCAATCCCCTATCCTATCCTCTATCATATCCTATCCTCTATCCTATCCTATCCTCTATCCTATCCTATCCTCTATCCTATCCAATCCCCTATCCTATCCTCTATCCGATCCTATCCTCTATCCGATCCTATCCTCTATCCTATCCTATCCTCTATCCTATCCTATCCTCTATCCTATCCTATCCTCTATCCTATCCTATCCTCTATGCTATCCTATCCTCTATTATATCCTCTATCCTATCCTATCCTCTATCCTATCCAATCCCCTATCCTATCCTCTACCCTATCCTATCCTCTATCCTATCCTACCCTCTATCCTATCCTTTCGTATCCTCTATCGTATCCTATCCTCTATCCTATCCTATCCTCTTTCCTATCCTATCCTCTATACTATCCTATCCTCTATCCTATCCTATCCTCTATCTTATCCTATCCTCTATCCTATCCTTTCGTATCCTCTATCGTATCATATCCTCTATCCTATCCTATCCTCTATCCTATCCTATCGTATCCTCTATCGTATCCTATCCTCTATCCTATCCTATCCTCTATCCTATCCTATCCTCTATACTATCCTATCCTCTACCCTATCCTATCCTCTACCCTATCCTATCCTCTATCCTATCCTACCCTCTATCCTATCCTTTCGTATCCTCTATCGTATCCTATCCTCTATCCTATCCTATCATCTATCCTATCCTATCCTCTATCCTATCCTATCCTCTATCATATCCTATCCTCTATCCTATCCTATCCTCTATCCCATCTTATCCTCTATCTTATCCTATCCTCTATCCTATCCTATCCTCTATCCTATCCTATCCTCTATCCTATCCTATCCTCTATCCTATCCTATCCTCTATCATATCCTATCCTCTATCCTATCCTATCCTCTATCCTATCCAATCCCCTATCCTATCCTCTATCCTATCCTATCCTCTATACTAACCTATCCTCTACCCTATCCTATCCTCTATCGTATCCTATCCTCTATCCTATCCAATCCCCTATCCTATCCTTCTCTCCTATCCTTTCCTCTATCCTATCATATCCTCTATCCTATCCTATCCTCTATCCTATCCAATCCCCTATCCTATCCTCTATCCGATCCTATCCTCTATCCTATCCTATCCTCTAACCTATAATATCCTCTATCCTATCCTATCCTCTATCCTATCCTATCGTATCCTCTATCGTATCCTATCCTCTATCCTATCCTATCCTCTATCCTATCCTATCCTCTATACTATCCTATCCTCTACCCTATCCTATCCTCTATCCTATCCTATCCTCTATCCTATCCTATCCTCTATCCTATCCTATCCTCTATCCTATCCAATCCCCTATCCTATCCTCTATCCTATGCTATCCTCTATCCTATCCTATCCTCTATCCTATCCTATCCTATCCTCTATCGTATCCTATCCTCTATCCTATCCTATCCTCTATCCTATCCTATCCTCTATCCTATCCTATCCTCTATCATATCCTATCCTCTATCCTATCCTATCCTCTATCCTATCCTATCGTATCCTCTATCGTATCCTATCCTCTATGCTATCCTATCCTCTATCCTATCCTATCCTCTATACTATCCTATCCTCTATCCTATCCTATCCTCTATCCTATCCTATCCTCTATCCTATCCAATCCCCTATCCTATCCTCTATCCGATCCTATCCTCTATCCTATCCTATCCTCTATCCTATCCTATCCTCTATCCTATCCTATCGTATCCTCTATCGTATCCTATCCTCTATCCTATCCTATCCTCTATCCTATCCAATCCCCTATCCTATCCTCTACCCTATCCTATCCTCTATCCTATCCTACCCTCTATCCTATCCTTTCGTATCCTCTATCGTATCCTATCCTCTATCCTATCCTATCCTCTTTCCTATCCTATCCTCTATACTATCCTATCCTCTATCCTATCCTATCCTCTATCTTATCCTATCCTCTATCCTATCCTTTCGTATCCTCTATCGTATCATATCCTCTATCCTATCCTATCCTCTATCCTATCCTATCGTATCCTCTATCGTATCCTATCCTCTATCCTATCCTATCCTCTATCCTATCCTATCCTCTATACTATCCTATCCTCTACCCTATCCTATCCTCTACCCTATCCTATCCTCTATCCTATCCTACCCTCTATCCTATCCTTTCGTATCCTCTATCGTATCCTATCCTCTATCCTATCCTATCATCTATCCTATCCTATCCTCTATCCTATCCTATCCTCTATCATATCCTATCCACTATCCTATCCTATCCTCTATCCCATCTTATCCTCTATCTTATTCTATCCTCTATCCTATCCTATCCTCTATCCTATCCTATCCTCTATCCTATCCTATCCTCTATCATATCCTATCCTCTATCCTATCCTATCCTCTATCCTATCCTATCCTCTATCCTATCCTATCCTATCCTCTATCCTATCCTATCCTATCCTCTATCGTATCCTATCCTCTATGCTATCCTATCCTCTATTATATCCTCTATCCTATCCTATCCTCTATCTTATCCTATGCTCTATCCTATCCTATCCTCTATCTTATCCTATCCTCTATCCTATCCTATCCTCTATCCTATCCTATCCTCTATCCTATCCTATCATCTATCCTATCCAAACCCCTATCCTATCCTCTATCCGATCCTATCCTCTATCCTATCCTATCCTCTATCCTATCCTATCCTCCACCCTATCCTATCCTCTATCCTAACCTATCCTCTATCCTATCCTATCCTCTATCCTATCCTATCCTCTATCCTATCCTATCCTCTATTCTATCCTATCGTATCCTCTATCGTATCCTATCCTCTATCCTATCCTATCCTCTATCCTATCAAATCCCCTATCCTATCCTCTATCCTATCCTATCCTCTATCTTATCCTATCCTCTATCCTATCCTATCCTCTATCCTATCCTATCCTCTATCCTATCCTATCGTATCCTCTATCGTATCCTATCCTCTATCCTATCCTATCCTCTATCCTATCCAATCCCCTATCCTATCCTCTACCCTATCCTATCCTCTATCCTATCCTACCCTCTATCCTATCATTTCGTATCCTCTATCGTATCCTATGCTCTATCCTATCCTATCCTCTTTCCTATCCTATCCTCTTTCCTATCCTAACCTCTATACTATCCTATCCTCTACCCTATCCTATCCTCTATCCTATCCTATCCTGTATCCGATCCAATCCCCTATCCTATTCTCTATCCTATCGTATCCTCTATCCTCACCTATCCTCTATCCTATCCTATCCTATCCTCTATCCTATCCAATCCCCTATCCTATTCTCTATCCTATCCTATCCTCTATCCTCACCTATCCTCTATCCTATCCTATCCTATCCTATCCTATCCTATCCTCTATCCGATCCTATCCTCTACCCTATCCTATCCTCTATCCTATCCTATCGTATCCTCTATCGTATCCTATCCTCTATCCCATCTTATCCTCTATCTTATCCTATCCTCTATCCTATCCTATCCTCTATCCTATCCTATCCTCTATCCTATCCTATCCTCTATCATATCCTATCCTCTATCCTATCCTATCCTCTATCCTATCCTATCCTCTATCCTATCCTATCCTCTATCATATCCTATCCTCTATCCTATCCTATCCTCTATCCCATCCAATCCCCTATCCTATCCTCTATCCTATCCTATTCTCTATCATATCCTATCCTCTTTCCTATCCTATCCTCTATACTATCCTCTACCCTATCCTATCCTCTATCCTATCCTATCCTCTATCCTATCCAATCCCCTATCCTATCCTCTATCATATCCTATCCTCTATCCTATCCTATCCTCTATCCTATCCTATCCTCTATCCTATCCAATCCCCTATCCTATCCTCTATCCGATCCTATCCTCTATCCTATCCTATCCTCTATCCTATCCTATCCTCTATCCTATCCTATCCTCTATCCTATCCTATCCTCTATCCTATCCTATCCTCTATCCTATCCTATCGTATCCTCTATCGTATCCTATCCTCTATCCTATCCTATCCTCTATCCTATCCAATCCCCTATCCTATCCTCTACCCTATCCTATCCTCTATCCTATCCTACCCTCTATCCTATCCTTTCGTATCCTCTATCGTATCCTATCCTCTATCCTATCCTATCCTCTATCCTATCCTATCCTCTATCCTATCCTATCCTCTATCCTATCCTATCGTATCCTCTATCGTATCCTATCCTCTATCCTATCCTATCCTCTATCCTATCCAATCCCCTATCCTATCCTCTACCCTATCCTATCCTCTATCCTATCCTACCCTCTATCCTATCCTTTCGTATCCTCTATCGTATCCTATGCTCTATCCTATCCTATCCTCTTTCCTATCCTATCCTCTTTCCTATCTTAACCTCTATACTATCCTATCCTCTACCCTATCCTATCCTCTATCCTATCCTATCCTGTATCCGATCCAATCCCCTATCCTATTCTCTATCCTATCGTATCCTCTATCCTCACCTATCCTCTATCCTATCCTATCCTATCCTCTATCCTATCCAATTCCCTATCCTATCCTCTACCCTATCCTATCCTCTATCCTCACCTATCCTCTATCCTATCCTATCCTATCCTATCCTATCCTATCCTCTATCCGATCCTATCCTCTACCCTATCCTATCCTCTATCCTATCCTATCGTATCCTCTATCGTATCCTATCCTCTATCCCATCCTATTCTCTATCCTATCCTATCCTATCCTCTACCGCCTCCTATCCTGTATCCGATCCAACCCCCTGTCGTCTACCGTATCATATTCTCTATCCTATCCAATCCTCTACCCTATCCTATCCTCTATCCTATCCTACCCTCTATCCTATCCTATCGTATCCTCTATCGTATCCTATCCTCTATCCCATCCTATTCTCTATCCTATCCTATCCTATCCTCTACCGCCTCCTATCCTGTATCCGATCCAACCCCCTGTCGTCTACCGTATCATATTCTCTATCCTATCCAATCCTCTACCCTATCCTATCCTCTATCCTATCCTACCCTCTATCCTATCCTATCGTATCCTCTATCGTATCCTATCCTCTATCCTATCCTATCCTCTATCCTATCCAATCCCCTATCCTATCCTCTATCCTATCCTATCCTCTATCCGATCCTATCCTCTATCCTATCCTATCCTCTATCCTATCCTATCCTCTATCCTATCCTATCCTCTATCCTATCCTATCGTATCCTCTATCGTATCCTATCCTCTATCCTATCCTATCCTCTATCCTATCCAATCCCCTATCCTATCCTCTATCCTATCCTATCCTCTATCCGATCCTATCCTCTATCCTATCCTATCCTCTATCCTATCCTATCCTCTATCCTATCCTATCCTCTATCCTATTCTATCGTATCCTCTATCCTATCCTATCCTCTATCTTATCCTATCCTCTATCCTATCCTATCCTATCCTCTATCCTATCCTATCCTATCCTCTATCGTATCCTATCCTCTATGCTATCCTATCCTCTATTATATCCTCTATCCTATCCTATCCTCTATCTTATGCTATCCTCTATCCTACCCTATCCTCTATCTTATCCTATCCTCTATCCTATCCTATCCTCTATCCTATTCTATCCTCTATCCTATCCTATCATCTATCCTATCCAAACCCCTATCCTATCCTCTATCCTATCCTATGCTCTATCCTATCCTATCCTCTACCCTATCCTATCCTCTATCCTAACCTATCCTCTATCCTATCCTATCCTCTATCCTATCCTATCCTCTATCCTATCCTCTATTCTATCCTATCGTATCCTCTATCGTATCCTATCCTCTATCCTATCCTATCCTCTATCCTATCCAATCCCCTATCCTATCCTCTATCCTATCCTATCCTCTATCTTATCCTATCCTCTATCCTATCCTATCATCTATCCTATCCTATCCTATCCTCTATCGTATCCTATCCTCTATCCTATCCTATCCTCTATCCTATCCAATCCCCTATCCTATCCTCTACCCTATCCTATCCTCTATCCTATCCTACCCTCTATCCTATCCTTTCGTATCCTCTATCGTATCCTATCCTCTATCCTATCCTATCCTCTATCCTATCCTATCCTCTATACTAACCTATCCTCTACCCTATCCTATCCTCTATCCTATCCTATCCTCTATCCTATCCAATCCCCTATCCTATCCTTCTCTCCTATCCTTTCCTCTATCCTATCATATCCTCTATCCTATCCTATCCTCTATCCTATCCAATCCCCTATCCTATCGTCTATCCGATCCTATCCTCTATCCTATCCTATCCTCTCACCTATAATATCCTCTATCCTATCCTATCCTCTATCCTATCCTATCGTATCCTCTATCGTATCCTATCCTCTATCCTATCCTATCCTCTATCCTATCCTATCCTCTATCCCATCTTATCCTCTATCTTATCCTATTCTCTAATCTATCCTATCCTCTATCCTATCCTATCCTCTATCCTATCCAATCCCCTATCCTATCCTCTATCCTATCCTATACTCTATCATATCCTATCCTCTATCCTATTCTATCCTCTATCCTATCCTATCCTCTATCCTATCCTATCCTCTATCCTATCCTATCCTCTATCCTATCCTATCCTATCTATCGTATCCTATCCTCTATGCTATCCTATCCTCTATTATATCCTCTATCCTATCCTATCCTCTATCTTATCCTATCCTCTATCCTATCCTATCCTCTATCTTATCCTATCCTCTATCCTATCCTATCCTCTATCCTATCCTATCCTCTATCCTATCCTATCATCTATCCTATCCAAACCCCTATCCTATCCTCTATCCGATCCTATCCTCTATCCTATCCTATCCTCTATCCTATCCTCTATCGTATCCTATCCTCTATCCTATGCTATCCTCTGTCCTATCCTATCCTCTATCCTATCCTATCATCTATCCTATCCTATCCTCTATCCTATCCAATCCTATCCTCTATCGTATCCTATCCTCTATCCTATCCTATCCTCTATCCTATCCTAGCCTCTATCCTATCCTATCCTCTATCATATCCTATCCTCTATCCTATCCTATCGTATCCTCTATCGTATCCTATCCTCTATGCTATCCTATCCTCTATCCTATCCTATCCTCTATACTATCCTATCCTCTATCCTATCCTATCCTCTATCCTATCCTATCCTCTATCCTATCCAATCCCCTATCCTATCCTCTATCCGATCCTATCCTCTATCCTATCCTATCCTCTATCCTATCCTATCCTGTATCCTATCCTATCCTCTATCCTATCCTATCGTATCCTCTATCGTATCCTATCCTCTTTCCTATCCTATCCTCTATACTATCCTATCCTCTATCCTATCCTATCCTCTATCTTATCCTATCCTCTATCCTATCCTATCATCTATCCTATCCAAACCCCTATCCTATCCTCTATCCGATCCTATCCTCTATCCTATCCTATCCTCTATCCTATCCTATCCTCTACCCTATCCTATCCTCTATCCTAACCTATCCTCTATCCTATCCTATCCTCTATCCTATCCTCTATCCTATCCAATCCCCTATCCTATCCTTCTCTCCTATCCTTTCCTCTATCCTATCATATCCTCTATCCTATCCTATCCTCTATCCTATCCAATCCCCTATCCTATCCTCTATCCGATCCTATCCTCTATCCTATCCTATCCTCTAACCTATAATATCCTCTATCCTATCCTATCCTCTATCCTATCCTATCGTATCCTCTATCGTATCCTATCCTCTATCCTATCCTATCCTCTATCCTATCCTATCCTCTATACTATCCTATCCTCTACCCTATCCTATCCTCTATCCTATCCTATCCTCTATCCTATCCTATCCTCTATACTAACCTATCCTCTACCCTATCCTATCCTCTATCCTATCCTATCCTCTATCCTATCCAATCCCCTATCCTATCCTCTATCCTATCCTATCCTCTATCCTATCCTATCCTCTATCCTATCCTACCCTCTATCCTATCCTATCGTATCCTCTATCGTATCCTATCCTCTATCCTATCCTATCCTCTATTATATCCTATTCTCTATACTATCCTATCCTCTATCCTATCCAATCCCCTATCCTATCCTCTATCCGATCCTATCCTCTATCCTATCCTCTATCGTATCCTATCCTCTATCCTAACCTATCCTCTATCGTATCCTATCCTCTATCCTATCCTATCCTCTATCCTATCCTATCCTCTATCCTATCCTATCCTCTATCATATCCTATCCTCTATCCTATCCTATCCTCTATCCTATCCTATCGTATCCTCTATCGTATCCTATCCTCTATGCTATCCTATCCTCTATCCTATCCTATCCTCTATCCTATCCTATCCTCTATCCTATCCAATCCCCTATCCTATCCTCTATCCGATCCTATCCTCTATCCTATCCTATCCTCTATCCTATCCAATCCCCTATCCTATCCTCTATCCGATCCTATCCTCTATCCTATCCTCTATCGTATCCTATCCTCTATCCTATGCTATCCTCTATCCTATCCTACCCTCTATCCTATCCTATCGTATCCTCTATCGTATCCTATCCTCTATCCTATCCTATCCTCTATTATATCCTATTCTCTATACTATCCTATCCTCAATCCTATCCTATCCTCTATCCTATCCTATCCTCTATCCTATCCTATCCTCTATCATATCCTATCCTCTATCCTATTCTATCCTCTATCTTATCCTATCCTCTATCCTATCCTATCCTCTATCCTATCCTATCCTCTATCCTATCCTATCCTCTATACTATCCTATCCTCTACCCTATCCTATCCTATCCTCTATCCTATCCTATCCTCTATCCTATCCTATCCTCTATACTATCCAATCCCCTATCCTATCCTCTATCCGATCCTATCCTCTATCCTATCCTCTATCGTATCCTATCCTCTATCCTATGCTATCCTCTATCCTATCCTATCCTCTATCCTATCCTTTCCTCTATCCTATCCTCTATCCTATCCTATTTTATCCTCTATCGTATCCTATCCTCTATCCTATCCTATCCTCTATTATATCCTATCCTCTATACTATCCTATCCTCTATCCTATCCTATCCTCTATCCTATCCTATCCTCTATACTATCCTATCCTCTACCCTATCCTATCCTCTATCCTATCCTATCCTCTATCCTATCCTATCCTCTATCATATCCTATCCTCTATCCTATCCATTCCTCTATCCTATCCTATCCTCTATCCTATCCTATCCTCTATCCTATCCAATCCCCTATCCTATCCTCTATCCGATCCTATCCTCTATCCTATCCTCTATCGTATCCTATCCTCTATCCTATGCTATCCTCTATCCTATCCTATCCTCTATCCTATCCTATCCTCTATCCTATCCTATCCTCTATCCTATCCTACCCTCTATCCTATCCTACCCTCTATCCTATCCTATCGTATCCTCTATCGTATCCTATCCTCTATCCTATCCCATCCTCTATTATATCCTATTCTCTATACTATCCTATCCCCTATCCTATCCTATCCTCTATCCTATCCTATCCTCTATCCTATCCTATCCTCTATCATATCCTATCCTCTATCCTATTCTATCCTCTATCCTATCCTATCCTCTATCCTATCCTTTCCTCTATCCTATCCTATCCTCTATCCTATCATATCCTCTATCCTATCCTATCCTCCAACCTATCTTATCCTCTATCCGATCCTATCCTCTATCCTAACCTATCCTCTATCCTATCCTATTCTCTATCCTATCCTAGCCTATCCTCTACCGTCTCCTATCCTGTATCCGATCCAATCCCCTATCGTCTACAGTATCATATTCTCTATCCTATCCAATCCTCTATCCTATCCTATCCTCTAACCTATCTTATCCTCTATCCTATCCTATCCTCTATCCTAACCTATCCTCTATCCTATCCTATTATCTATCCTATCCTATCCTATCCTCTACCGTCTCCTATCCTGTATCCGATCCAATCCCCTATCGTCTACAGTATCATATTCTCTATCCTATCCAATCCTCTATCCTATCCTATCCTCTAACCTATCTTATCCTCTATCCTATCCTATCCTCTATCCTAACCTACCTCTATCCTATCCTATTCTCTATCCTATCCTATCCTATCATCTACCGTCTCCTATCCTGTATCCGATCCAATCCCCTATCGTCTACAGTATCATATTCTCTATCCTATCCAATCCTCTATCCTATCTTATCCTCTAACCTATCTTATCCTCTATCCTATCCTATCCTCTATCCTAACCTATCGTCTATCCTATCCTATTCTCTATCCTATCCTATCCTATCCTCTACCGTCTCCTATCCTGTATCCGATCCAATCCCCTATCGTCTACAGTATCATATTCTCTATCCTATCCAATCCTCTATCCTATCCGATCCTCTATCCTATCCTATCCTCTATCCTATCCTACCCTCTATCCTATCCTTTCGTATCCTCTATCGCATCCTATCCTATATCCTATCCTATCCTCCATCCTATCCTATCCTCTATACTATCCTATCCTCTATCCTATCCTATCCTCTATCCTATCTTATCCTGTATCCTATCCTATCCTCTATAATATCGTATCCTCTATCATATCCTATCCTCATTCCTGTAATATCATCCGTCCTATCCTATCCTCTATCCTATCCAATCCCCTATCCTATCCTCTATCGTATCCTATCCTCTATCCTATCCTATCCTCTTTCCTATCCTATCCTCTATACTATCCTATCCTCTATCCTATCCTATCCTCTATCTTATCCTATCCTCTATCCTATCCTTTCGTATCCTCTATCGTATCATATCCTCTATCCTATCCTATCCTCTATCCTATCCTATCCTCTATCCTATCCAATCCCCTATCCTATCCTCTATCCTATCCTATCCTCTATCCTATCCTATCCTCTATCCTATCCAATCCCCTATCCTATCCTCTATCCTATCCTATCCTCTATCATATCCTATCCTCTATCCGATCCTATCCTCTATCCTATCCTATCCTCTATCCTATCCTATCCTATCCTCTATCGTATCCTATCCTCTATGCTATCCTATCCTCTATTATATCCTATCCTCTATACTATCCTATCCTCTATCCTATCCTATCCTCTATCCTATCCTATCCTCTATCATGTCCTACCCTCTATCCTATCCTACCCTCTATCCTATCCTATCGTATCCTCTATCGCATCCTATCCTATATCCTATCCTATCCTCCATCCTATCCTATCCTCTATACTATCCTATCCTCTATCCTATCCTATCCTCTATCCTATCTTATCCTGTATCCTATCCTATCCTCTATAATATCGTATCCTCTATCATATCATATCCTCATTCCTGTAATATCATCTGTCCTATCCTATCCTCTATCCTATCCAATCCCCTATCCTATCCTCTATCGTATCCTATCCTCTATCCTATCCTATCCTCTTTCCTATCCTATCCTCTATACTATCCTATCCTCTATCCTATCCTATCCTCTATCTTATCCTATCCTCTATCCTATCCTTTCGTATCCTCTATCGTATCATATCCTCTATCCTATCCTATCCTCTATCCTATCCTATCCTCTATCCTATCCAATCCCCTATCCTATCCTCTATCCTATCCTATCCTCTATCCTATCCTATCCTCTATCCTATCCAATCCCCTATCCTATCCTCTATCCTATCCTATCCTCTATCATATCCTATCCTCTATCCGATCCTATCCTCTATCCTATCCTATCCTCTATCCTATCCTATCCTATCCTCTATCGTATCCTATCCTCTATGCTATCCTATCCTCTATTATATCCTATCCTCTATACTATCCTATCCTCTATCCTATCCTATCCTCTATCCTATCCTATCCTCTATCCTATCCTATCCTCTATCCTATCCAATCCCCTATCCTATCCTCTATCCGATCCTATCCTCTATCCTATCCTATCCTCTATCCTATCCTATCCTCTAAACTATCCTATCCTCTATCTTATCCTATACTCTATCCTATCCTATCATCTATCCTATCCTATCCTCTATCCTATCCTATCCTATCCTCTATCGTATCCTATCCTCTATCCTATCCTATCCTCTATCCTATCCTATCCTCTATCCTCTATCCTATCCTATCCTCTATCATTTCCTATCCTCTATCCTATCCTATCCTCTATCCTATCCTATCGTATCCTCTATCGTATCCTATCCTCTATGCTATCCTATCCTCTATCCTATCCTATCCTCTATACTATCCTATCCTCTATCCTATCCTATCCTCTATCCTATCCTATCCTCTATCCTATCCAATCCCCTATCCTATCCTCTATCCGATCCTATCCTCTATCCTATCCTATCCTCTATCCTATCCTATCCTCTATCCTATCATATCGTATCCTCTATCGTATCCTATCCTCTATCCTATCCTATCCTCTATCCTATCCAATCCCCTATCCTATCCTCTATCCTATCCTATCCTCTATCCTATCCAATCCCCTATCCTATCCTCTATCCTATCCTATCCTCTATCCTATCCTATCCTCTATCTTATCCTATCCTCTATCCTATCCTATCCTCTATCCTAACATATCCTCTATCCTATCCTCTATCCTATCCTATCATCTATCCTATCCTATCCTCTATCCTATCCTATCCTCTATCATATCCTATCCTCTATCCTATCCTATCCTCTATCCCATCTTATCCTCTATCTTATCCTATCCTCTATCCTATCCTATCCTCTATCCTATCCTATCCTCTATCCTATCCTATCTTATCCTATCCTCTATCCTATCCTATCCTCTATCCTAACCTATCCTCTATCCTATCCTCTATCCTATCCTATCATCTATCCTATCCTATCCTCTATCCTATCCCATCCTCTATCCTATCCTATCCTCTATCATATCCTATCCTCTATCCTATCCTATCCTCTATCCTATCCTATCCTCTATCATATCCTATCCTCTATCCTATCCTATCCTCTATCCTATCCTATCGTATCCTCTATCGTATCCTATCCTCTATCATATCCTATCCTCTATCCTATCCTATCCTCTATCCTATCCTATCCTCTATCCTATCCTATCCTATCCTCTATCGTATCCTATCCTCTATGCTATCCTATCCTCTATTATATCCTCTATAATATCCTATCCTCTATCTTATCCTATCCTCTATCCTATCCTATCCTCTATCTTATCCTATCCTCTATCCTATCCTATCCTCTATCCTATCCTATCCTCTATCCTATCCTATCCTCTACACTATCCTATCCTCTATCCTATCCTATCCTCTATCCTATCCTATCCTCTATCCTATCCAATCCCCTATCCTATCCTCTATCCGATCCTATCCTCTATCCTATCCTATCCTCTATCCTATCCTATCCTATCCTCTATCGTATCCTATCCTCTATCCTATCCTATCCTCTATCCTATCCTATCCTCTATCCTATCCTATCATCTATCCTATCCTATCCTCTATCCTATCCTATCCTCTATCATATCCTATCCTCTATCCTATCCTATCCTCTATCCCATCTTATCCTCTATCTTATCCTATCCTCTATCCTATCCTATCCTCTATCCTATCCTATCCTCTATCCTATCCTATCTTATCCTATCCTCTATCCTATCCTATCCTCTATCCTAACCTATCCTCTATCCTATCCTCTATCCTATCCTATCATCTATCCTATCCTATCCTCTATCCTATCCCATCCTCTATCCTATCCTATCCTCTATCATATCCTATCCTCTATCCTATCCTATCCTCTATCCTATCCTATCCTCTATCATATCCTATCCTCTATCCTATCCTATCCTCTATCCTATCCTATCGTATCCTCTATCGTATCCTATCCTCTATCATATCCTATCCTCTATCCTATCCTATCCTCTATCCTATCCTATCCTCTATCCTATCCTATCCTATCCTCTATCGTATCCTATCCTCTATGCTATCCTATCCTCTATTATATCCTCTATAATATCCTATCCTCTATCTTATCCTATCCTCTATCCTATCCTATCCTCTATCTTATCCTATCCTCTATCCTATCCTATCCTCTATCCTATCCTATCCTCTATCCTATCCTATCCTCTACACTATCCTATCCTCTATCCTATCCTATCCTCTATCCTATCCTATCCTCTATCCTATCCAATCCCCTATCCTATCCTCTATCCGATCCTATCCTCTATCCTATCCTATCCTCTATCCTATCCTATCCTATCCTCTATCGTATCCTATCCTCTATCCTATCCTATCCTCTATCCTATCCTATCCTCTATCCTATCCTATCCTCTATCATGTCCTACCCTCTATCCTATCCTACCCTCTATCCTATCCTATCGTATCCTCTATCGCATCCTATCCTATATCCTATCCTATCCTCCATCCTATCCTATCCTCTATACTATCCTATCCTCTATCCTATCCTATCCTCTATCCTATCTTATCCTGTATCCTATCCTATCCTCTATAATATCGTATCCTCTATCATATCATATCCTCATTCCTGTAATATCATCTGTCCTATCCTATCCTCTATCCTATCCAATCCCCTATCCTATCCTCTATCGTATCCTATCCTCTATCCTATCCTATCCTCTTTCCTATCCTATCCTCTATACTATCCTATCCTCTATCCTATCCTATCCTCTATCTTATCCTATCCTCTATCCTATCCTTTCGTATCCTCTATCGTATCATATCCTCTATCCTATCCTATCCTCTATCCTATCCTATCCTCTATCCTATCCAATCCCCTATCCTATCCTCTATCCTATCCTATCCTCTATCCTATCCTATCCTCTATCCTATCCAATCCCCTATCCTATCCTCTATCCTATCCTATCCTCTATCATATCCTATCCTCTGTCCGATCCTATCCTCTATCCTATCCTATCCTCTATCCTATCCTATCCTCTATCCTATCCTCTATCCTATCCTATCATCTATCCTATCCTATCCTCTATCCTATCCTATCCTCTATCATATCCTATCCTCTATCCTATCCTATCCTCTATCCCATCTTATCCTCTATCTTATCCTATCCTCTATCCTATCCTATCCTCTATCCTATCCTATCCTCTATCCTATCCTATCTTATCCTATCCTCTATCCTATCCTATCCTCTATCCTAACCTATCCTCTATCCTATCCTCTATCCTATCCTATCATCTATCCTATCCTATCCTCTATCCTATCCTATCCTCTATCCTATCCTATCCTCTATCATATCCTATCCTCTATCCTATCCTATCCTCTATCCTATCCTATCCTCTATCATATCCTATCCTCTATCCTATCCTATCCTCTATCCTATCCTATCGTATCCTCTATCGTATCCTATCCTCTATCATATCCTATCCTCTATCCTATCCTATCCTCTATCCTATCCTATCCTCTATCCTATCCTATCCTATCCTCTATCGTATCCTATCCTCTATGCTATCCTATCCTCTATTATATCCTCTATAATATCCTATCCTCTATCTTATCCTATCCTCTATCCTATCCTATCCTCTATCTTATCCTATCCTCTATCCTATCCTATCCTCTATCCTATCCTATCCTCTATCCTATCCTATCCTCTACACTATCCTATCCTCTATCCTATCCTATCCTCTATCCTATCCTATCCTCTATCCTATCCAATCCCCTATCCTATCCTCTATCCGATCCTATCCTCTATCCTATCCTATCCTCTATCCTATCCTATCCTATCCTCTATCGTATCCTATCCTCTATCCTATCCTATCCTCTATCCTATCCTATCCTCTATCCTACCCTATCCTCTATCATGTCCTACCCTCTATCCTATCCTACCCTCTATCCTATCCTATCGTATCCTCTATCGCATCCTATCCTATATCCTATCCTATCCTCCATCCTATCCTATCCTCTATACTATCCTATCCTCTATCCTATCCTATCCTCTATCCTATCTTATCCTGTATCCTATCCTATCCTCTATAATATCGTATCCTCTATCATATCATATCCTCATTCCTGTAATATCATCTGTCCTATCCTATCCTCTATCCTATCCAATCCCCTATCCTATCCTCTATCGTATCCTATCCTCTATCCTATCCTATCCTCTTTCCTATCCTATCCTCTATACTATCCTATCCTCTATCCTATCCTATCCTCTATCTTATCCTATCCTCTATCCTATCCTTTCGTATCCTCTATCGTATCATATCCTCTATCCTATCCTATCCTCTATCCTATCCTATCCTCTATCCTATCCAATCCCCTATCCTATCCTCTATCCTATCCTATCCTCTATCCTATCCTATCCTCTATCCTATCCAATCCCCTATCCTATCCTCTATCCTATCCTATCCTCTATCATATCCTATCCTCTATCGGATCCTATCCTCTATCCTATCCTATCCTCTATCCTATCCTATCCTATCCTCTATAGTATCCTATCCTCTATGCTATCCTATCCTCTATTATATCCTATCCTCTATACTATCCTATCCTCTATCCTATCCTATCCTCTATCCTATCCTATCCTCTATCCTATCCTATCCTCTATCCTATCCAATCCCCTATCCTATCCTCTATCCGATCCTATCCTCTATCCTATCCTATCCTCTATCCTATCCTATCCTCTAAACTATCCTATCCTCTATCTTATCCTATACTCTATCCTATCCTATCATCTATCCTATCCTATCCTCTATCCTATCCTATCCTATCCTCTATCGTATCCTATCCTCTATCCTATCCTATCCTCTATCCTATCCTATCCTCTATCCTATCCTATCCTCTATCATATCCTATCCTCTATCCTATCCTATCCTCTATCCTATCCTATCGTATCCTCTATCGTATCCTATCCTCTATGCTATCCTATCCTCTATCCTATCCTATCCTCTATACTATCCTATCCTCTATCCTATCCTATCCTCTATCCTATCCTATCCTCTATCCTATCCAATCCCCTATCCTATCCTCTATCCGATCCTATCCTCTATCCTATCCTATCCTCTATCCTATCCTATCCTCTATCCTATCATATCGTATCCTCTATCGTATCCTATCCTCTATCCTATCCTATCCTCTATCCTATCCAATCCCCTATCCTATCCTCTATCCTATCCTATCCTCTATCCTATCCAATCCCCTATCCTATCCTCTATCCTATCCTATCCTCTATCCTATCCTATCCTCTATCCTATCCTATCTTATCCTATCCTCTATCCTATCCTATCCTCTATCCTAACCTATCCTCTATCCTATCCTCTATCCTATCCTATCATCTATCCTATCCTATCCTCTATCCTATCCTATCCTCTATCCTATCCTATCCTCTATCATATCCTATCCTCTATCCTATCCTATCCTCTATCCTATCCTATCCTCTATCATATCCTATCCTCTATCCTATCCTATCCTCTATCCTATCCTATCGTATCCTCTATCGTATCCTATCCTCTATCATATCCTATCCTCTATCCTATCCTATCCTCTATCCTATCCTATCCTCTATCCTATCCTATCCTATCCTCTATCGTATCCTATCCTCTATGCTATCCTATCCTCTATTATATCCTCTATAATATCCTATCCTCTATCTTATCCTATCCTCTATCCTATCCTATCCTCTATCTTATCCTATCCTCTATCCTATCCTATCCTCTATCCTATCCTATCCTCTATCCTATCCTATCCTCTACACTATCCTATCCTCTATCCTATCCTATCCTCTATCCTATCCTATCCTCTATCCTATCCAATCCCCTATCCTATCCTCTATCCGATCCTATCCTCTATCCTATCCTATCCTCTATCCTATCCTATCCTCTATCTTATCCTATCCTCTATCCTATCCTATCCTCTATCCTATCCTATCCTCTATCCTATCCTATCCTCTATACTATCCTATCCTCTACCCTATCCTATCCTATCCTCTATCCTATCCTATCCTCTATCCTATCCTATCCTCTATCCTATCCAATCCCCTATCCTATCCTCTATCCGATCCTATCCTCTATCCTATCCTCTATCGTATCCTATCCTCTATCCTATGCTATCCTCTTACTATCCTATCCTCTATCCTATCCTTTCCTCTATCCTATCCTCTATCCTATCCTATCTTATCCTCTATCGTATACTATCCTCTATCCTATCCTATCCTCTATTATATCCTATCCTCTATACTATCCTATCCTCTATCCTATCCTATCCTCTATCCTATCCTATCCTCTATACTATCCTATCCTCTACCCTATCCTATCCTCTATCCTATCCTATCCTCTATCCTATCCTATCCTCTATCATATCCTATCCTCTATCCTATCCATTCCTCTATCCTATCCTATCCTCTATCCTATCCTATCCTCTATCCTATCCAATCCCCTATCCTATCCTCTATCCGATCCTATCCTCTATCCTATCCTCTATCGTATCTTATCCTCTATCCTATGCTATCCTCTATCGTATCCTATCCTCTATCCTATCCTATCCTCTATCCTATCCTATCCTCTATCCTATCCTACCCTCTATCCTATCCTACCCTCTATCCTATCCTATCGTATCCTCTATCGTATCCTATCCTCTATCCTATCCCATCCTCTATTATATCCTATTCTCTATACTATCCTATCTCCTATCCTATCCTATCCTCTATCCTATCCTATCCTCTATCCTATCCTATCCTCTATCATATCCTATCCTCTATCCTATTCTATCCTCTATCCTATCCTATCCTCTATCCTATCCTATCCTCTATCCTATCCTATCCTCTATCCTATCCTATCCTCTATCCTATCATATCCTCTATCCTATCCTATCCTCCAACCTATCTTATCCTCTATCCGATCCTATCCTCTATCCTAACCTATCCTCTATCCTATCCTATTCTCTATCCTATCCTATCCTCTATCCTAACCTATCCTCTATCCTATCCTATTCTCTATCCTATCCTATCCTATCCTCTACCGTCTCCTATCCTGTATCCGATCCAATCCCCTATCGTCTACAGTATCATATTCTCTATCCTATCCAATCCTCTATCCTATCCTATCCTCTAACCTATCTTATCCTCTATCCTATCCTATCCTCTATCCTAACCTATCCTCTATCCTATCCTATTCTCTATCCTATCCTATCCTATCCTCTACCGTCTCCTATCCTGTATCCGATCCAATCCCCTATCGTCTACAGTATCATATTCTCTATCCTATCCAATCCTCTATCCTATCCTATCCTCTAGCCTATCTTATCCTCTATCCTATCCTATCCTCTATCCTAACCTACCTCTATCCTATCCTATTCTCTATCCTATCCTATCCTATCCTCTACCGTCTCCTATCCTGTATCCGATCCAATCCCCTATCGTCTACAGTATCATATTCTCTAACCTATCCAATCCTCTATCCTATCCTATCCTCTAACCTATCTTATCCTCTATCCTATCCTATCCTCTATCCTAACCTATCGTCTATCCTATCCTATTCTCTATCCTATCCTATCCTATCCTCTACCGTCTCCTATCCTGTATCCGATCCAATCCCCTATCGTCTACAGTATCATATTCTCTATCCTATCCAATCCTCTATCCTATCCGATCCTCTATCATATCCTATCCTCTTTCCTATCCTATCCTCTATTATATCCTATCCTCTATCGTATCCTATCCTCTATCCTATTCTATCCTCTATCCTATCCTATCCTCTATCCTATCCTATACTCTATTATATCCTATCCTCTATACTATCCTATCCTCTATCCTATCCTATCCTCTATCCTATCCTATCCTCTATCGTATCCTATCCTCTATCCTATTCTATCCTCTATCCTATCCTATCCTCTATCCTATCCTATCCTCTATCCTATCCTATCCTCTATCCTATCCAATCCCCTATCCTATCCTCTATCCTATCCTATCCTCTATCATATCCTATCCTCTATCCTATCCTATCCTCTATCCTACCCTATCCTCTATCCTATCCTATCCTATCCTCTATCGTATCCTATCCTCTATGCTATCCTATCCTCTATTATATCCTATCCTCTATACTATCCTATCCTCTATCCTATCCTATCCTCTATCCTATCCTATCCTCTATCCTATCCTATCCTCTATCCTATCCAATCCCCTATCCTATCCTCTATCCGATCCTATCCTCTATCCTATCCTATCCTCTATCCTATCCTATCCTCTAAACTATCCTATCCTCTATCTTATCCTATACTCTATCCTATCCTATCATCTATCCTATCCTATCCTCTATCCTATCCTATCCTATCCTCTATCGTATCCTATCCTCTATCCTATCCTATCCTCTATCCTATCCTATCCTCTATCGTATCCTATCCTCTATCCTATCCTACCCTCTATCCTATCCTTTCGTATCCTCTATCGCATCCTATCCTATATCCTATCCTATCCTCCATCCTATCCTATCCTCTATACTATCCTATCCTCTATCCTATCCTATCCTCTATCCTATCTTATCCTGTATCCTATCCTATCCTCTATAATATCGTATCCTCTATCATATCCTATCCTCATTCCTGTAATATCATCTGTCCTATCCTATCCTCTATCCGATCCTATCCTCTATCCTATCCTATCCTCTATCCTATCCTATCCTCTATCCTATCATATCGTATCCTCTATCGTATCCTATCCTCTATCCTATCCTATCCTCTATCCTATCCAATCCCCTATCCTATCCTCTATCCTATCCTATCCTCTATCCTATCCTATCCTCTATCCTATCCAATCCCCTATCCTATCCTCTATCCTATCCTATCCTCTATCCTATCCTATCCTCTATCTTATCCTATCCTCTATCCTATCCTATCCTCTATCCTAACCTATCCTCTATCCTATCCTCTATCCTATCCTCTATCCTATCCTATCATCTATCCTATCCTATCCTCTATCCTATCCTATCCTCTATCATATCCTATCCTCTATCCTATCCTATCCTCTATCCCATCTTATCCTCTATCTTATCCTATCCTCTATCCTATCCTATCCTCTATCCTATCCTATCCTCTATCCTATCCTATCCTTTCCTCTATCCTATCCTATCCTATCCTCTATCGTATCCTATCCTCTATGCTATCCTATCCTCTATTATATCCTGTATCCTATCCTATCCTCTATCTTATCCTATCCTCTATCCTATCCTATCCTCTATCTTATCCTATCCTCTATCCTATCCTATCCTCTATCCTATCCTATCCTCTATCCTATCCTATCATCTATCCTATCCATACCCCTATCCTATCCTCTATCCGAACCTATCCTCTATCCTATCCTATCCACTATCCTATCCTATCCTCTACCCTATCCTATCCTCTATCCTAACCTATCCTCTATCCTATCCTATCCTCTATCCTATCCTATCCTCTATCCTATCCTATCCTCTATTCTATCCTATCGTATCCTCTATCGTATCCTATCCTCTATCCTATCCTATCCTCTATCCTATCCAATCCCCTATCCTATCCTCTATCCTATCCTATCCTCTATCTTATCCTAACCTCTATCCTATCCTATCATCTATCCTATCCTATCCTATCCTCTATCGTATCCTATCCTCTATCCTATCCTATCCTCTATGCTATCCAATCCCCTATCCTATCCTCTACCCTATCCTATCCTCTATCCTATCCTACCCTCTATCCTATCCTTTCGTATCCTCTATCGTATCCTATCCTCTATCCTATCCTATCCTCTATCCTATCCTATCCTCTATACTAACCTATCCTCTACCCTATCCTATCCTCTATCCTATCCTGTCCTCTATCCTATCCAATCCCCTATCCTATCCTTCTCTCCTATCCTTTCCTCTATCCTATCATATCCTCTACCCTATCCTATCCTCTATCCTATCCAATCCCCTATCCTATCCTCTATCCGTTCCTATCCTCTATTCTATCCTATCCTCTAACCTATAATATCCTCTATCCTATCCTATCCTCTATCCTATCCTATCGTATCATCTATCGTATCCTATCCTCTATCCTATCCTATCCTCTATCCTATCCTATCCTCTATACTATCCTATCCTCTACCCTATCCTATCCTCTATCATATCCTATCCTCTATCCTATCCTATCCTCTATCCTATCCTATCCTCTATCCTATCCTATCCTATCCTCCATCGTATCCTATCCTCTATGCTATCCTATCCTCTATTATATCCTCTATAATATCCTATCCTCTATCTTATTCTATCCTCTATCCTATCCTATCCTCTATCTTATCCTATCCTCTATCCTATCCTATCCTCTATCCTATCCTATCCTCTATCCTATCCTATCCTCTATACTATCCTATCCTCTATCCTATCCTATCCTCTATCCTATCCTATCCTCTATCCTATCCAATCCCCTATCCTATCCTCTATCCGATCCTATCCTCTATCCTATCCTATCCTCTACCCTATCCTATCCTCTATCCTATCCTACCCTCTATCCTATCCTTTCGTATCCTGTATCGTATCCTATCCTCTATCCTATCCTATCCTCTTTCCTATCCTATCCTCTATACTATCCTATCCTCTATCCTATCCTATCCTCTATCTTATCCTATCCTCTATCCTATCCTTTCGTATCCTCTATCGTATCATATACTCTATCCTATCCTATCCTCTATCCTATCCTATCCTCTATCTTATCCTATCCTCTATCCTATCCTATCCTCTATCCTAACCTATCCTCTATCCTATCCTCTATCCTATCCTATCATCTATCCTATCCTATCCTCTATCCTATCCTATCCTCTATCATATCCTATCCTCTATCCTATCCTATCCTCTATCCCATCTTATCCTCTATCTTATCCTATCCTCTATCCTATCCTATCCTCTATCCTATCCTATCCTCTATCCTATCCTATCCTCTATCATATCCTATCCTCTATCCTATCCTATCCTCTATCCTATCCAATCCCCTATCCTATCCTCTATCCTATCCTATCCTCTATCTTATCCTATCCTCTATCCTATCCTATCATCTATCCTATCCTATCCTATCCTCTATCGTATCCTATCCTCTATCCTATCCTATCCTCTATGCTATCCAATCCCCTATCCTATCCTCTACCCTATCCTATCCTCTATCCTATCCTACCCTCTATCCTATCCTTTCGTATCCTCTATCGTATCCTATCCTCTATCCTATCCTATCCTCTATCCTATCCTATCCTCTATACTAACCTATCCTCTACCCTATCCTATCCTCTATCCTATCCTGTCCTCTATCCTATCCAATCCCCTATCCTATCCTTCTCTCCTATCCTTTCCTCTATCCTATCATATCCTCTATCCTATCCTATCCTCTATCCTATCCAATCCCTTATCCTATCCTCTATCCGATCCTATCCTCTATTCTATCCTATCCTCTAACCTATAATATCCTCTATCCTATCCTATCCTCTATCCTATCCTATCGTATCCTCTATCGTATCCTATCCTCTATCCTATCCTATCCTCTATCCTATCCTATCCTCTATACTATCCTATCCTCTACCCTATCCTATCCTCTATCATATCCTATCCTCTATCCTATCCTATCCTCTATCTTATCCTATCCTCTATCCTATCCTATCCTCTATCTTATCCTATCCTCTATCCTATCCTATCCTCTATCCTATCCTATCCTCTATCCTATCCTATCATCTATCCTATCCATACCTCTATCCTATCCTCTATCCGAACCTATCCTCTATCCTATCCTATCCACTATCCTATCCTATCCTCTACCCTATCCTATCCTCTATCCTAACCTATCCTCTATCCTATCCTATCCTCTATCCTATCCTATCCTCTATCCTATCCTATCCTCTATTCTATCCTATCGTATCCTCTATCGTATCCTATCCTCTATCCTATCCTATCCTCTATCCTATCCAATCCCCTATCCTATCCTCTATCCTATCCTATCCTCTATCTTATCCTATCCTCTATCCTATCCTATCATCTATCCTATCCTATCCTATCCTCTATCGTATCCTATCCTCTATCCTATCCTATCCTCTATGCTATCCAATCCCCTATCCTATCCTCTACCCTATCCTATCCTCTATCCTATCCTACCCTCTATCCTATCCTTTCGTATCCTCTATCGTATCCTATCCTCTATCCTATCCTATCCTCTATCCTATCCCATCCTCTATACTAACCTATCCTCTACCCTATCCTATCCTCTATCCTATCCTGTCCTCTATCCTATCCAATCCCCTATCCTATCCTTCTCTCCTATCCTTTCCTCTATCCTATCATATCCTCTATCCTATCCTATCCTCTATCCTATCCAATCCCCTATCCTATCCTCTATCCGATCCTATCCTCTATTCTATCCTATCCTCTAACCTATAATATCCTCTATCCTATCCTATCCTCTATCCTATCCTATCGTATCCTCTATCGTATCCTATCCTCTATCCTATCCTATCCTCTATCCTATCCTATCCTCTATACTATCCTATCCTCTACCCTATCCTATCCTCTATCATATCCTATCCTCTATCCTATCCTATCCTCTATCCTATCCTATCCTCTATCCTATCCTATCCTATCCTCCATCGTATCCTATCCTCTATGCTATCCTATCCTCTATTATATCCTCTATAATATCCTATCCTCTATCTTATTCTATCCTCTATCCTATCCTATCCTCTATCTTATCCTATCCTCTATCCTATCCTATCCTCTATCCTATCCTATCCTCTATCCTATCCTATCCTCTATACTATCCTATCCTCTATCCTATCCTATCCTCTATCCTATCCTATCCTCTATCCTATCCAATCCCCTATCCTATCCTCTATCCGATCCTATCCTCTATCCTATCCTATCCTCTATCCTATCCTATCCTCTATCCTATCCTATCGTATCCTCTATCGTATCCTATCCTCTATCCTATCCTATCCTCTTTCCTATGCAATCCCCTATCCTATCCTCTACCCTATCCTATCCTCTATCCTATCCTACCCTCTATCCTATCCTTTCGTATCCTCTATTGTATCCTATCCTCTATCCTATCCTATCCTCTTTCCTATCCTATCCTCTATCCTATCCTATCATCTATCCTATCCATACCTCTATCCTATCCTCTATCCGAACCTATCCTCTATCCTATCCTATCCACTATCCTATCCTATCCTCTACCCTATCCTATCCTCTATCCTAACCTATCCTCTATCCTATCCTATCCTCTATCCTATCCTATCCTCTATCCTATCCTATCCTCTATTCTATCCTATCGTATCCTCTATCGTATCCTATCCTCTATCCTATCCTATCCTCTATCCTATCCAATCCCCTATCCTATCCTCTATCCTATCCTATCCTCTATCTTATCCTATCCTCTATCCTATCCTATCATCTATCCTATCCTATCCTATCCTCTATCGTATCCTATCCTCTATCCTATCCTATCCTCTATGCTATCCAATCCCCTATCCTATCCTCTACCCTATCCTATCCTCTATCCTATCCTACCCTCTATCCTATCCTTTCGTATCCTCTATCGTATCCTATCCTCTATCCTATCCTATCCTCTATCCTATCCCATCCTCTATACTAACCTATCCTCTACCCTATCCTATCCTCTATCCTATCCTGTCCTCTATCCTATCCAATCCCCTATCCTATCCTTCTCTCCTATCCTTTCCTCTATCCTATCATATCCTCTATCCTATCCTATCCTCTATCCTATCCAATCCCCTATCCTATCCTCTATCCGATCCTATCCTCTATTCTATCCTATCCTCTAACCTATAATATCCTCTATCCTATCCTATCCTCTATCCTATCCTATCGTATCCTCTATCGTATCCTATCCTCTATCCTATCCTATCCTCTATCCTATCCTATCCTCTATACTATCCTATCCTCTACCCTATCCTATCCTCTATCATATCCTATCCTCTATCCTATCCTATCCTCTATCCTATCCTATCCTCTATCCTATCCTATCCTATCCTCCATCGTATCCTATCCTCTATGCTATCCTATCCTCTATTATATCCTCTATAATATCCTATCCTCTATCTTATTCTATCCTCTATCCTATCCTATCCTCTATCTTATCCTATCCTCTATCCTATCCTATCCTCTATCCTATCCTATCCTCTATCCTATCCTATCCTCTATACTATCCTATCCTCTATCCTATCCTATCCTCTATCCTATCCTATCCTCTATCCTATCCAATCCCCTATCCTATCCTCTATCCGATCCTATCCACTATCCTATCCTATCCTCTATCCTATCCTATCCTCTATCCTATCCTATCCTCTATCCTATCCTATCGTATCCTCTATCGTATCCTATCCTCTATCCTATCCTATCCTCTTTCCTATGCAATCCCCTATCCTATCCTCTACCCTATCCTATCCTCTATCCTATCCTACCCTCTATCCTATCCTTTCGTATCCTCTATCGTATCCTATCCTCTATCCTATCCTATCCTCTTTCCTATCCTATCCTCTATACTATCCTATCCTCTATCCTATCCTATCCTCTATCTTATCCTATCCTCTATCCTATCCTTTCGTATCCTCTATCGTATCATATCCTCTATCCTATCCTATCCTATCCTCTATCCTATCCTATCATCTATCCTATCCTATCCTCTATCCTATCCTATCCTCTATCCTATCCTACCCTCTATCCTATCCTTTCGTATCCTCTATCGTATCCTATCCTCTATCCTATCCTATCCTCTTTCCTATCCTATCCTCTATACTATCCTATCCTCTATCCTATCCTATCCTCTATCTTATCCTATCCTCTATCCTATCCTTTCGTATCCTCTATCGTATCATATCCTCTATCCTATCCTATCCTCTATCCTATCCTATCCTCTATCCTATCCTATCCTCTATCCTATCCTATCCTCTATCATATCCTATCCTCTATCCTATCCTATCCTCTATCCTATCCAATCCCCTATCCTATCCTCTATCCTATCCTATCCTCTATCTTATCCTATCCTCTATCCTATCCTATCATCTATCCTATCCTATCCTATCCTCTATCGTATCCTATCCTCTATCCTATCCTATCCTCTATGCTATCCAATCCCCTATCCTATCCTCTACCCTATCCTATCCTCTATCCTATCCTACCCTCTATCCTATCCTTTCGTATCCTCTATCGTATCCTATCCTCTATCCTATCCTATCCTCTATCCTATCCTATCCTCTATGCTAACCTATCCTCTACCCTATCCTATCCTCTATCCTATCCTGTCCTCTATCCTATCCAATCCCCTATCCTATCCTTCTCTCCTATCCTTTCCTCTATCCTATCATATCCTCTATCCTATCCTATCCTCTATCCTATCCAATCCCCTATCCTATCCTCTATCCGATCCTATCCTCTATTCTATCCTATCCTCTAACCTATAATATCCTCTATCCTATCCTATCCTCTATCCTATCCTATCGTATCCTCTATCGTATCCTATCCTCTATCCTATCCTATCCTCTATCCTATCCTATCCTCTATACTATCCTATCCTCTACCCTATCCTATCCTCTATCATATCCTATCCTCTATCCTATCCTATCCTCTATCCTATCCTATCCTCTATCCTATCCTATCCTATCCTCCATCGTATCCTATCCTCTATGCTATCCTATCCTCTATTATATCCTCTATAATATCCTATCCTCTATCTTATTCTATCCTCTATCCTATCCTATCCTCTATCTTATCCTATCCTCTATCCTATCCTATCCTCTATCCTATCCTATCCTCTATCCTATCCTATCCTCTATACTATCCTATCCTCTATCCTATCCTATCCTCTATCCTATCCTATCCTCTATCCTATCCAATCCCCTATCCTATCCTCTATCCGATCCTATCCTCTATCCTATCCTATCCTCTATCCTATCCTATCCTCTATCCTATCCTATCGTATCCTCTATCGTATCCTATCCTCTATCCTATCCTATCGTCTTTCCTATGCAATCCCCTATCCTATCCTCTACCCTATCCTATCCTCTATCCTATCCTACCCTCTATCCTATCCTTTCGTATCCTCTATCGTATCCTATCCTCTATCCTATCCTATCCTCTTTCCTATCCTATCCTCTATACTATCCTATCCTCTATCCTATCCTATCCTCTATCTTATCCTATCCTCTATCCTATCCTTTCGTATCCTCTATCGTATCATATCCTCTATCCCATCTTATCCTCTATCCTATCCTATCCTCTATCTTATCCTATCCTCTATCCTATCCTATCCTCTATCCTATCCTATCCTCTATCATATCCTATCCTCTATCCTATCCTATCCTCTATCCTATCCAATCCCCTATCCTATCCTCTATCCTATCCTATCCTCTATCTTATCCTATCCTCTATCCTATCCTATCATCTATCCTATCTTATCCTCTACCCTATCCTATCCTATCCTCTATCGTATCCTATCCTCTATGCAATCCTATCCTCTATTATATCCTCTATAATATCCTATCCTCTATCTTATCCTATCCTCTATCCTATCCTATCCTCTTTCTTATCCTATCCTCTATCCTATCCTATCCTCTATTCTATCCTATCCTCTATCCTATCCTATCATCTATCCTATCCAAACCCCTATCCTATCCTCTATCCGATCCTATCCTCTATCCTATCCTATCCTCTATCCTATCCTATCCTCTACCCTATCCTATCCTCTATCCTAACCTATCCTCTATCCTATCCTATCCTCTATCATATCCTATCCTCTATCCTATCCTATCCTCTATTCTATCCTATCCTATCCTCTATCCTATCCTATCCTCTATCCTATCCTATCCTCTATACTAACCTATCCTCTACCCTATCCTATCCTCTATCCTAACCTATCCTCTATCCTATCCAATCCCCTATCCTATCCTTCTCTCCTATCCTTTCCTCTATCCTATCATATCCTCTATCCTATCCTATCCTCTATCCTATCCAATCCCCTATCCTATCCTCTATCCGATCCTATCCTCTATCCTATCCTATCCTCTAACCTATAATATCCTCTATCCTATCCTATCCTCTATCCTATCCTATCGTATCCTCTATCATATCCTATCCTCTATCCTATCCTATCCTCTATCATATCCTATCCTCTATACTATCCTATCCTCTACCCTATCCTATCCTCTATCCTATCCTATCCTCTATCCTATCCTATCCTCTATACTAACCTATCCTCTACCCTATCCTATCCTCTATCCTATCCTATCCTCTATCCTATCCAATCCCCTATCCTATCCTTCTCTCCTATCCTTTCCTCTATCCTATCATATCCTCTATCCTATCCTATCCTCTATCCTATCCAATCCCCTATCCTATCCTCTATCCGATCCTATCCTCTATCCTATCCTATCCTCTAACCTATAATATCCTCTATCCTATCCTATCCTATCCTCTACCGTCTCCTATCCTGTATCCGATACAATCCCCTATCGTCTACAGTATCATATTCTCTATCCTATCCAATCCTCTATCCTATCCTATCCTCTAACCTATCTTATCCTCTATCCTATCCTATCCTCTATCCTAACCTATCGTCTATCCTATCCTATTCTCTATCCTATCCTATCCTATCCTCTACCGTCTCCTATCCTGTATCCGATCCAATCCCCTATCGTCTACAGTATCATATTCTCTATCCTATCCAATCCTCTATTCTATCCGATCCTCTATCATATCCTATCCTCTTTCCTATCCTATCCTCTATTATATCCTATCCTCTATCGTATCCTATCATCTATCCTATTCTATCCTCTATCCTATCCTATCCTCTATCCTATCCTATACTCTATTATATCCTATCCTCTATACTATCCTATCCTCTATCCTATCCTATCCTCTATCCTATCCTATCCTCTATCGTATCCTATCCTCTATCCTATTCTATCCTCTATCCTATCCTATCCTCTATCCTATCCTATCCTCTGTCCTATCCTATCCTCTATCCTATCCTATCCTCTATACTAACCTATCCTCTACCCTATCCTATCCTCTATCCTATCCTATCCTCTATCCTATCCAATCCCCTATCCTATCCTTCTCTCCTATCCTTTCCTCTATCCTATCATATCCTCTATCCTATCCTATCCTCTATCCTATCCAATCCCCTATCCTATCCTCTATCCGATCCTATCCTCTATCCTATCCTATCCTCTAACCTATAATATCCTCTATCCTATCCTATCCTCTATCCTATCCTATCGTATCCTCTATCGTATCCTATCCTCTATCCTATCCTATCCTCTATCCTATCCTATCCTCTATACTATCCTATCCTCTACCCTATCCTATCCTCTATCCTATCCTATCCTCTATCATATCCTATCCTCTATCCTATCCTATCCTCTATCCTATCCAATCCCCTATCCTATCCTCTATCCGATCCTATCCTCTATCCTATCCTCTATCGTATCCTATCCTCTATCCTATGCTATCCTCTATCCTATCCTATCCTCTATCCTATCCTATCATCTATCCTATCCTATCCTATCCTATATCGTATCCTATCCTCTATCCTATCCTATCCTCTATCCTATCCTATCCTCTATCCTATCCTATCCTCTATCATATCCTATCCTCTATCTTATCTATCCTCTATCCTATCCTTTCGTATCCTCTATCGTATCATATCCTCTATCCTATCGTATCCTCTATCCTATCCTATCCTCTATCTTATCCTATCCTCTATCCTATCCTATCCTCTATCCTATCCTATCCTCTATCCTATCCTATCCTCTATCCTATCCTATCCTCTATCATATCCTATCCTCTACCCTATCCTATCCTCTATCCTAACCTATCCTCTATCCTATCCTATCCTCTATCATATCCTATCCTCTATCCTATCCTATCCTCTATTCTATCCTATCCTATCCTCTATCCTATCCAATCCCCTATCCTATCCTTCTCTCCTATCCTTTCCTCTATCCTATCATATCCTCTATCCTATCCTATCCTCTATCCTATCCAATCCCCTATCCTATCCTCTATCCGTTCCTATCCTCTATCCTATCCTATCCTCTAACCTATAATATCCTCTATCCTATCCTATCCTCTAACCTATAATATCCTCTATCCTATCCTATCCTCTATCCTATCCTATCGTATCCTCTATCATATCCTATCCTCTATCCTATCCTATCCTCTATCATATCCTATCCTCTATACTATCCTATCCTCTACCCTATCCTATCCTCTATCCTATCCTATCCTCTATCCTATCCTATCGTCTATACTAACATATCCTCTACCCTATCCTATCCTCTATCCTATCCTATCCTCTATCCTATCCAATCCCCTATCCTATCCTTCTCTCCTATCCTTTCCTCTATCCTATCATATCCTCTATCCTATCCTATCCTCTATCCTATCCAATCCCTTATCCTATCCTCTATCCGATCCTATCCTCTATCCTATCCTATCCTCTAACCTATAATATCCTCTATCCTATCCTGTCCTCTATCCTATCCTATCGTATCCTCTATCGTATCCTATCCTCTATCCTATCCTATCCTCTATCCTATCCTATCCTCTATACTATCCTATCCTCTACCCTATCCTATCCTCTATCCTATCATATCCAATCCTCTATCCTATCCTATCCTCTAACCTATCTTATCCTCTATCCTATCCTATCCTCTATCCTAACCTATCCTCTATCCTATCCTATTCTCTATCCTATCCTATCCTATCCTCTACCGTCTCCTATCCTGTATCCGATCCAATCCCCTATCGTCTACAGTATCATATTCTCTATCCTATCCAATCCTCTATCCTATCCTATCCTCTAACCTATCTTATCCTCTATCCTATCCTATCCTCTATCCTAACCTATCCTCTATCCTATCCTATTCTCTATCCTATCCTATCCTATCCTCTACCGTCTCCTATCCTGTATCCGATCCAATCCCCTATCGTCTACAGTATCATATTCTCTATCCTATCCAATCCTCTATCCTATCCGATCCTCTATCATATCCTATCCTCTTTCCTATCCTATCCTCTATTATATCCTATCCTCTATCGTATCCTATCATCTATCCTATTCTATCCTCTATCCTATCCTATCCTCTATCCTATCCTATCCTCTATCCTATCCTATCCTCTATCCTATCCTATCCTCTATCCTATCCAATCCCCTATCCTATCCTCTATCCGATCCTATCCTCTATCCTATCCTCTATCGTATCCTATCCTCTATCCTATGCTATCCTCTATCCTATCCGATCCTCTATCCTATCCTATCATCTATCCTATCCTATCCTCTATCCTATCCTATCCTATCCTCTATCGTATCCTATCCTCTATCCTATCCTATCCTCTATCCTATCCTATCCTCTATCCTATCCTATCCTCTATCATATCCTATCCTCTATCCTATCCTATCCTCTATCCTATCCTATCGTATCCTCTATCGTATCCTATCCTCTATCCTATCCTATCCTCTATCCTATCCTATCCTCTATACTAACCTATCCTCTACCCTATCCTATCCTCTATCCTATCCTATCCTCTATCCTATCCAATCCCCTATCCTATCCTTCTCTCCTATCCTTTCCTCTATCCTATCATATCCTCTATCCTATCCTATCCTCTATCCTATCCAATCCCCTATCCTATCCTCCATCCGATCCTATCCTCTATTCTATCCTATCCTCTAACCTATAATATCCTCTGTCCTATCCTATCCTATCCTCTATCCTATCCTATCCTCTATCCTATCCTATCCTCTATCCTATCCTATCCTCTATCCTATCCTATCCTATCCTCTATCGTATCCTATCCTCTATGCTATCCTATCCTCTATTATATCCTCTATAATATCCTATCCTCTATCTTATTCTATCCTCTATCCTATCCTATCCTCTATCTTATCCTATCCTCTATCCTATCCTATCCTCTATCCTATCCTATCCTCTAACCTATCTTATCCTCTATCCTATCCTATCCTCTATCCTAACCTATCCTCTATCCTATCCTATTCTCTATCCTATCCTATCCTATCCTCTACCGTCTCCTATCCTGTATCCGATCCAATCCCCTATCGTCTACAGTATCATATTCTCTATCCTATCCAATCCTCTATCCTATCCTATCCTCTAACCTATCTTATCCTCTATCCTATCCTATCCTCTATCCTAACCTATCCTCTATCCTATCCTATTCTCTATCCTATCCTATCCTATCCTCTACCGTCTCCTATCCTGTATCCGATCCAATCCCCTATCGTCTACAGTATCATATTCTCTATCCTATCCAATCCTCTATCCTATCCTATCCTCTAACCTATCTTATCCTCTATCCTATCCTATCCTCTATCCTAACCTATCCTCTATCCTATCCTATTCTCTATCCTATCCTATCCTATCCTCTACCGTCTCCTATCCTGTATCCGATCCAATCCCCTATCGTCTACAGTATCATATTCTCTATCCTATCCAATCCTCTATCCTATCCGATCCTCTATCATATCCTATCCTCTTTCCTATCCTATCCTCTATTATATCCTATCCTCTATCGTATCCTATCATCTATCCTATTCTATCCTCTATCCTATCCTATCCTCTATCCTATCCTATACTCTATTATATCCTATCCTCTATACTATCCTATCCTCTATCCTATCCTATCCTCTATCCTATCCTATCCTCTATCCTATTCTATCCTCTATCCTATCCTATCCTCTATCCTATCCTATCCTCTATCCTATCCTATCCTCTATCCTATCCTATCCTCTATACTAACCTATCCTCTGCCCTATCCTATCCTCTATCCTATCCTATCCTCTATCCTATCCAATCCCCTATCCTATCCAATCCCCTATCCTATCCTTCTCTCCTATCCTTTCCTCTATCCTATCATATCCTCTATCCTATCCTATCCTCTATCCTATCCAATCCCCTATCCTATCCTCTATCCGATCCTATCCTCTATCCTATCCTATCCTATCCTCTATCGTATCCTATCGTCTATCCTATCATATCCTCTATCTTATCCTATCCTCTATCCTATCCTCTCCTCTATCCTATCCTATCCTCTATCCTAACCTATCCTCTATCCTATCCTATCCTCTATCGTATCCAATCCCCTATCCTATCCTCTATCCGATCCTATCCTCTATCCTATCCTATCGTATCCTCTATCGTATCCTATCCTCTATCCGATCCTATCCTCTATCCTATCCTATCGTATCCTCTATCGTATCCTATCCTCTATCCTATCCTATCCTCTATCCTATCCAATCCCTTATCCTATCCTCTATCGTATCCTATCCTCTATCCTATTCTATCCTCTATAGTATCCTATCCTCTATCCTATCCTATCCTCTATCCTATCCTATTCTCTATCCTATCCTGTCGTATCCTCTGTCCTATCCTAGCCTAGATCCTATCCTATCCTCTATCGTATCCTATCGTCTATCCTATCATATCCTCTATCTTATCCTATCCTCTATCCTATCCTATCCTCTATCCTATCCTATCCTCTATCCTAACCTATCCTCTATCCTATCCTATCCTCTATTCTATCCTATCCTATCCTCTATCCTATCCTATCCTCTATCCTATCCTATCCTCTATACTAACCTATCCTCTACCCTATCCTATCCTCTATCCTAACCTATCCTCTATCCTATCCAATCCCCTATCCTATCCTTCTCTCCTATCCTTTCCTCTATCCTATCATATCCTCTATCCTATCCTATCCTCTATCCTATCCAATCCCCTATCCTATCCTCTATCCGATCCTATCCTCTATCCTATCCTATCCTCTAACCTATAATATCCTCTATCCTATCCTATCCTCTAACCTATAATATCCTCTATCCTATCCTATCCTCTAACCTATAATATCCTCTATCCTATCCTATCCTCTATCCTATCCTATCGTATCCTCTATCATATCCTATCCTCTATCCTATCCTATCCTCTATCATATCCTATCCTCTATACTATCCTATCCTCTACCCTATCCTATCCTCTATCCTATCCTATCCTCTATCCTATCCTATCGTCTATACTAACATATCCTCTACCCTATCCTATCCTCTATCCTATCCTATCCTCTATCCTATCCAATCCCCTATCCTATCCTTCTCTCCTATCCTTTCCTCTATCCTATCATATCCTCTATCCTATCCTATCCTCTATCCTATCCAATCCCTTATCCTATCCTCTATCCGATCCTATCCTCTATCCTATCCTATCCTCTAACCTATAATATCCTCTATCCTATCCTGTCCTCTATCCTATCCTATCGTATCCTCTATCGTATCCTATCCTCTATCCTATCCTATCCTCTATCCTATCCTATCCTCTATACTATCCTATCCTCTACCCTATCCTATCCTCTATCCTATCATATCCAATCCTCTATCCTATCCTATCCTCTAACCTATCTTATCCTCTATCCTATCCTATCCTCTATCCTAACCTATCCTCTATCCTATCCTATTCTCTATCCTATCCTATCCTATCCTCTACCGTCTCCTATCCTGTATCCGATCCAATCCCCTATCGTCTACAGTATCATATTCTCTATCCTATCCAATCCTCTATCCTATCCTATCCTCTAACCTATCTTATCCTCTATCCTATCCTATCCTCTATCCTAACCTATCCTCTATCCTATCCTATTCTCTATCCTATCCTATCCTATCCTCTACCGTCTCCTATCCTGTATCCGATCCAATCCCCTATCGTCTACAGTATCATATTCTCTATCCTATCCAATCCTCTATCCTATCCGATCCTCTATCATATCCTATCCTCTTTCCTATCCTATCCTCTATTATATCCTATCCTCTATCGTATCCTATCATCTATCCTATTCTATCCTCTATCCTATCCTATCCTCTATCCTATCCTATCCTCTATCCTATCCTATCCTCTATCCTATCCTATCCTCTATCCTATCCAATCCCCTATCCTATCCTCTATCCGATCCTATCCTCTATCCTATCCTCTATCGTATCCTATCCTCTATCCTATGCTATCCTCTATCCTATCCGATCCTCTATCCTATCCTATCATCTATCCTATCCTATCCTCTATCCTATCCTATCCTATCCTCTATCGTATCCTATCCTCTATCCTATCCTATCCTCTATCCTATCCTATCCTCTATCCTATCCTATCCTCTATCATATCCTATCCTCTATCCTATCCTATCCTCTATCCTATCCTATCGTATCCTCTATCGTATCCTATCCTCTATCCTATCCTATCCTCTATCCTATCCTATCCTCTATACTAACCTATCCTCTACCCTATCCTATCCTCTATCCTATCCTATCCTCTATCCTATCCAATCCCCTATCCTATCCTTCTCTCCTATCCTTTCCTCTATCCTATCATATCCTCTATCCTATCCTATCCTCTATCCTATCCAATCCCCTATCCTATCCTCTATCCGATCCTATCCTCTATTCTATCCTATCCTCTAACCTATAATATCCTCTGTCCTATCCTATCCTATCCTCTATCCTATCCTATCCTCTATCCTATCCTATCCTCTATCCTATCCTATCCTCTATCCTATCCTATCCTATCCTCTATCGTATCCTATCCTCTATGCTATCCTATCCTCTATTATATCCTCTATAATATCCTATCCTCTATCTTATTCTATCCTCTATCCTATCCTATCCTCTATCTTATCCTATCCTCTATCCTATCCTATCCTCTATCCTATCCTATCCTCTAACCTATCTTATCCTCTATCCTATCCTATCCTCTATCCTAACCTATCCTCTATCCTATCCTATTCTCTATCCTATCCTATCCTATCCTCTACCGTCTCCTATCCTGTATCCGATCCAATCCCCTATCGTCTACAGTATCATATTCTCTATCCTATCCAATCCTCTATCCTATCCTATCCTCTAACCTATCTTATCCTCTATCCTATCCTATCCTCTATCCTAACCTATCCTCTATCCTATCCTATTCTCTATCCTATCCTATCCTATCCTCTACCGTCTCCTATCCTGTATCCGATCCAATCCCCTATCGTCTACAGTATCATATTCTCTATCCTATCCAATCCTCTATCCTATCCTATCCTCTAACCTATCTTATCCTCTATCCTATCCTATCCTCTATCCTAACCTATCCTCTATCCTATCCTATTCTCTATCCTATCCTATCCTATCCTCTACCGTCTCCTATCCTGTATCCGATCCAATCCCCTATCGTCTACAGTATCATATTCTCTATCCTATCCAATCCTCTATCCTATCCGATCCTCTATCATATCCTATCCTCTTTCCTATCCTATCCTCTATTATATCCTATCCTCTATCGTATCCTATCATCTATCCTATTCTATCCTCTATCCTATCCTATCCTCTATCCTATCCTATACTCTATTATATCCTATCCTCTATACTATCCTATCCTCTATCCTATCCTATCCTCTATCCTATCCTATCCTCTATCCTATTCTATCCTCTATCCTATCCTATCCTCTATCCTATCCTATCCTCTATCCTATCCTATCCTCTATCCTATCCTATCCTCTATACTAACCTATCCTCTGCCCTATCCTATCCTCTATCCTATCCTATCCTCTATCCTATCCAATCCCCTATCCTATCCAATCCCCTATCCTATCCTTCTCTCCTATCCTTTCCTCTATCCTATCATATCCTCTATCCTATCCTATCCTCTATCCTATCCAATCCCCTATCCTATCCTCTATCCGATCCTATCCTCTATCCTATCCTATCCTATCCTCTATCGTATCCTATCGTCTATCCTATCATATCCTCTATCTTATCCTATCCTCTATCCTATCCTCTCCTCTATCCTATCCTATCCTCTATCCTAACCTATCCTCTATCCTATCCTATCCTCTATCGTATCCAATCCCCTATCCTATCCTCTATCCGATCCTATCCTCTATCCTATCCTATCGTATCCTCTATCGTATCCTATCCTCTATCCGATCCTATCCTCTATCCTATCCTATCGTATCCTCTATCGTATCCTATCCTCTATCCTATCCTATCCTCTATCCTATCCAATCCCTTATCCTATCCTCTATCGTATCCTATCCTCTATCCTATTCTATCCTCTATAGTATCCTATCCTCTATCCTATCCTATCCTCTATCCTATCCTATTCTCTATCCTATCCTGTCGTATCCTCTGTCCTATCCTAGCCTAGATCCTATCCTATCCTCTATCGTATCCTATCGTCTATCCTATCATATCCTCTATCTTATCCTATCCTCTATCCTATCCTATCCTCTATCCTATCCTATCCTCTATCCTAACCTATCCTCTATCCTATCCTATCCTCTATTCTATCCTATCCTATCCTCTATCCTATCCTATCCTCTATCCTATCCTATCCTCTATACTAACCTATCCTCTACCCTATCCTATCCTCTATCCTAACCTATCCTCTATCCTATCCAATCCCCTATCCTATCCTTCTCTCCTATCCTTTCCTCTATCCTATCATATCCTCTATCCTATCCTATCCTCTATCCTATCCAATCCCCTATCCTATCCTCTATCCGATCCTATCCTCTATCCTATCCTATCCTCTAACCTATAATATCCTCTATCCTATCCTATCCTCTATCCTATCCTATCGTATCCTCTATCATATCCTATCCTCTATCCTATCCTATCCTCTATCATATCCTATCCTCTATACTATCCTATCCTCTACCCTATCCTATCCTCTATCCTATCCTATCCTCTATCCTATCCTATCCTCTATACTAACCTATCCTCTACCCTATCCTATCCTCTATCCTATCCTATCCTCTATCCTATCCAATCCCCTATCCTATCCTTCTCTCCTATCCTTTCCTCTATCCTATCATATCCTCTATCCTATCCTATCCTCTATCCTATCCAATCCCCTATCCTATCCTCTATCCGATCCTATCCTCTATCCTATCCTATCCTCTAACCTATAATATCCTCTATCCTATCCTATCCTATCCTCTACCGTCTCCTATCCTGTATCCGATACAATCCCCTATCGTCTACAGTATCATATTCTCTATCCTATCCAATCCTCTATCCTATCCTATCCTCTAACCTATCTTATCCTCTATCCTATCCTATCCTCTATCCTAACCTATCGTCTATCCTATCCTATTCTCTATCCTATCCTATCCTATCCTCTACCGTCTCCTATCCTGTATCCGATCCAATCCCCTATCGTCTACAGTATCATATTCTCTATCCTATCCAATCCTCTATTCTATCCGATCCTCTATCATATCCTATCCTCTTTCCTATCCTATCCTCTATTATATCCTATCCTCTATCGTATCCTATCATCTATCCTATTCTATCCTCTATCCTATCCTATCCTCTATCCTATCCTATACTCTATTATATCCTATCCTCTATACTATCCTATCCTCTATCCTATCCTATCCTCTATCCTATCCTATCCTCTATCGTATCCTATCCTCTATCCTATTCTATCCTCTATCCTATCCTATCCTCTATCCTATCCTATCCTCTATCCTATCCTATCCTCTATCCTATCCTATCCTCTATACTAACCTATCCTCTACCCTATCCTATCCTCTATCCTATCCTATCCTCTATCCTATCCAATCCCCTATCCTATCCTTCTCTCCTATCCTTTCCTCTATCCTATCATATCCTCTATCCTATCCTATCCTCTATCCTATCCAATCCCCTATCCTATCCTCTATCCGATCCTATCCTCTATCCTATCCTATCCTCTAACCTATAATATCCTCTATCCTATCCTATCCTCTATCCTATCCTATCGTATCCTCTATCGTATCCTATCCTCTATCCTATCCTATCCTCTATCCTATCCTATCCTCTATACTATCCTATCCTCTACCCTATCCTATCCTCTATCCTATCCTATCCTCTATCATATCCTATCCTCTATCCTATCCTATCCTCTATCCTATCCAATCCCCTATCCTATCCTCTATCCGATCCTATCCTCTATCCTATCCTCTATCGTATCCTATCCTCTATCCTATGCTATCCTCTATCCTATCCTATCCTCTATCCTATCCTATCATCTATCCTATCCTATCCTCTATCCTATCCTATCCTATTCTATATCGTATCCTATCCTCTATCCTATCCTATCCTCTATCCTATCCTATCCTCTATCCTATCCTATCCTCTATCATATCCTATCCTCTATCTTATCTATCCTCTATCCTATCCTTTCGTATCCTCTATCGTATCATATCCTCTATCCTATCGTATCCTCTATCCTATCCTATCCTCTATCTTATCCTATCCTCTATCCTATCCTATCCTCTATCCTAACCTATCCTCTATCCTATCCTCTATCCTATCCTATCATCTATCCTATCCTATCCTCTATCCTATCCTATCCTCTATCATATCCTATCCTCTATCCTATCCTATCCTCTATCCCATCTTATCCTCTATCTTATCCTATCCTCTATCCTATCCTATCCTCTATCCTATCCTATCCTCTATCATATCCTATCCTCTACCCTATCCTATCCTCTATCCTAACCTATCCTCTATCCTATCCTATCCTCTATCATATCCTATCCTCTATCCTATCCTATCCTCTATTCTATCCTATCCTATCCTCTATCCTATACAATCCCCTATCCTATCCTTCTCTCCTATCCTTTCCTCTATCCTATCATATCCTCTATCCTATCCTATCCTCTATCCTATCCAATCCCCTATCCTATCCTCTATCCGTTCCTATCCTCTATCCTATCCTATCCTCTAACCTATAATATCCTCTATCCTATCCTATCCTCTAACCTATAATATCCTCTATCCTATCCTATCCTCTATCCTATCCTATCGTATCCTCTATCATATCCTATCCTCTATCCTATCCTATCCTCTATCATATCCTATCCTCTATACTATCCTATCCTCTACCCTATCCTATCCTCTATCCTATCCTATCCTCTATCCTATCCTATCCTCTATACTAACATATCCTCTACCCTATCCTATCCTCTATCCTATCCTATCCTATCCTCTATCCTATCCAATCCCCTATCCTATCCTTCTCTCCTATCCTTTCCTCTATCCTATCATATCCTCTATCCTATCCTATCCTCTATCCTATCCAATCCCTTATCCTATCCTCTATCCGATCCTATCCTCTATCCTATCCTATCCTCTAACCTATAATATCCTCTATCCTATCCTGTCCTCTATCCTATCCTATCGTATCCTCTATCGTATCCTATCCTCTATCCTATCCTATCCTCTATCCTATCCTATCCTCTATACTATCCTATCCTCTACCCTATCCTATCCTCTATCCTATCATATCCAATCCTCTATCCTATCCTATCCTCTAACCTATCTTATCCTCTATCCTATCCTATCCTCTATCCTAACCTATCCTCTATCCTATCCTATTCTCTATCCTATCCTATCCTATCCTCTACCGTCTCTTATCCTGTATCCGATCCAATCCCCTATCGTCTACAGTATCATATTCTCTATCCTATCCAATCCTCTATCCTATCCTATCCTCTAACCTATCTTATCCTCTATCCTATCCTATCCTCTATCCTAACCTATCCTCTATCCTATCCTATTCTCTATCCTATCCTATCCTATCCTCTACCGTCTCCTATCCTGTATCCGATCCAATCCCCTATCGTCTACAGTATCATATTCTCTATCCTATCCAATCCTCTATCCTATCCTATCCTCTAACCTATCTTATCCTCTATCCTATCCTATCCTCTATCCTAACCTATCGTCTATCCTATCCTATTCTCTATCCTATCCTATCCTATCCTCTACCGTCTCCTATCCTGTATCCGATCCAATCCCCTATCGTCTACAGTATCATATTCTCTATCCTATCCAATCCTCTATCCTATCCGATCCTCTATCATATCCTATCCTCTTTCCTATCCTATCCTCTATTATATCCTATCCTCTATCGTATCCTATCATCTATCCTATTCTATCCTCTATCCTATCCTATCCCCTATCCTATCCTATCCTCTATCCTATCATATCCTCTATCCTATCCAATCCCCTATCCTATCCTCTATCCGATCCTATCCTCTATCCTATCCTCTATCGTATCCTATCCTCTATCCTATGCTATCCTCTATCCTATCCGATCCTCTATCCTATCCTATCATCTATCCTATCCTATCCTCTATCCTATCCTATCCTATCCTCTATCGTATCCTATCCTCTATCCTATCCTATCCTCTATCCTATCCTATCCTCTATCCTATCCTATCCTCTATCATATCCTATCCTCTATCCTATCCAATCCCCTATCCTATCCAATCCCCTATCCTATCCTTCTCTCCTATCCTTTCCTCTATCCTATCATATCCTCTATCCTATCCTATCCTCTATCCTATCCAATCCCCTATCCTATCCTCTATCCTATCCTCTCCTCTATCCTATCCTATCCTCTATCCTAACCTATCCTCTATCCTATCCTATCCTCTATCGTATCCAATCCCCTATCCTATCCTCTATCCGATCCTATCCTCTATCCTATCCTATCGTATCCTCTATCGTATCCTATCCTCTATCCGATCCTATCCTCTATCCTATCCTATCGTATCCTCTATCGTATCCTATCCTCTATCCTATCCTATCCTCTATCCTATCCAATCCCTTATCCTATCCTCTATCGTATCCTATCCTCTATCCTATTCTATCCTCTATAGTATCCTATCCTCTATCCTATCCTATCCTCTATCCTATCCTATTCTCTATCCTATCCTGTCGTATCCTCTGTCCTATCCTAGCCTAGATCCTATCCTATCCTCTATCGTATCCTATCGTCTATCCTATCATATCCTCTATCTTATCCTATCCTCTATCCTATCCTATCCTCTATCCTATCCTATCCTCTATCCTAACCTATCCTCTATCCTATCCTATCCTCTATCGTATCCAATCCCCTATCCTATCCTCTATCCGATCCTATCCTCTATCCTATCCTATCGTATCCTCTATCGTATCCTATCCTCTATCCGATCCTATCCTCTATCCTATCCTATCGTATCCTCTATCGTATCCTATCCTCTATCCTATCCTATCCTCTATCCTATCCAATCCCTTATCCTATCCTCTATCGTATCCTATCCTCTATCCTATTCTATCCTCTATAGTATCCTATCCTCTATCCTATCCTATCCTCTATCCTATCCTATTCTCTATCCTATCCTGTCGTATCCTCTGTCCTATCCTAGCCTAGATCCTATCCTATCCTCTATCGTATCCTATCGTCTATCCTATCATATCCTCTATCTTATCCTATCCTCTATCCTATCCTATCCTCTATCCTATCCTATCCTCTATCCTAACCTATCCTCTATCCTATCCTATCCTCTATTCTATCCTATCCTATCCTCTATCCTATCCTATCCTCTATCCTATCCTATCCTCTATACTAACCTATCCTCTACCCTATCCTATCCTCTATCCTAACCTATCCTCTATCCTATCCAATCCCCTATCCTATCCTTCTCTCCTATCCTTTCCTCTATCCTATCATATCCTCTATCCTATCCTATCCTCTATCCTATCCAATCCCCTATCCTATCCTCTATCCGATCCTATCCTCTATCCTATCCTATCCTCTAACCTATAATATCCTCTATCCTATCCTATCCTCTATCCTATCCTATCGTATCCTCTATCATATCCTATCCTCTATCCTATCCTATCCTCTATCATATCCTATCCTCTATACTATCCTATCCTCTACCCTATCCTATCCTCTATCCTATCCTATCCTCTATCCTATCCTATCCTCTATACTAACCTATCCTCTACCCTATCCTATCCTCTATCCTATCCTATCCTCTATCCTATCCAATCCCCTATCCTATCCTTCTCTCCTATCCTATCCTCTAACCTATAATATCCTCTATCCTATCCTATCCTATCCTCTACCGTCTCCTATCCTGTATCCGATACAATCCCCTATCGTCTACAGTATCATATTCTCTATCCTATCCAATCCTCTATCCTATCCTATCCTCTAACCTATCTTATCCTCTATCCTATCCTATCCTCCATCCTAACCTATCGTCTATCCTATCCTATTCTCTATCCTATCCTATCCTATCCTCTACCGTCTCCTATCCTGTATCCGATCCAATCCCCTATCGTCTACAGTATCATATTCTCTATCCTATACAATCCTCTATTCTATCCGATCCTCTATCATATCCTATCCTCTTTCCTATCCTATCCTCTATTATATCCTATCCTCTATCGTATCCTATCATCTATCCTATTCTATCCTCTATCCTATCCTATCCTCTATCCTATCCTATACTCTATTATATCCTATCCTCTATACTATCCTATGCTCTATCCTATCCTATCCTCTATCCTATCCTATCCTCTATCGTATCCTATCCTCTATCCTATTCTATCCTCTATCCTATCCTATCCTCTATCCTATCCTATCCTCTATCCTATCCTATCCTCTATCCTATCCTATCCTCTATACTAACCTATCCTCTACCCTATCCTATCCTCTATCCTATCCTATCCTCTATCCTATCCAATCCCCTATCCTATCCTTCTCTCCTATCCTTTCCTCTATCCTATCATATCCTCTATCCTATCCTATCCTCTATCCTATCCAATCCCCTATCCTATCCTCTATCCGATCCTATCCTCTATCCTATCCTATCCTCTAACCTATAATATCCTCTATCCTATCCTATCCTCTATCCTATCCTATCGTATCCTCTATCGTATCCTATCCTCTATCCTATCCTATCCTCTATCCTATCCTATCCTCTATACTATCCTATCCTCTACCCTATCCTATCCTCTATCCTATCCTATCCTCTATCATATCCTATCCTCTATCCTATCCTATCCTCTATCCTATCCAATCCCCTATCCTATCCTCTATCCGATCCTATCCTCTATCCTATCCTCTATCGTATCCTATCCTCTATCCTATGCTATCCTCTATCCTATCCTATCCTCTATCCTATCCTATCATCTATCCTATCCTATCCTCTATCCTATCCTATCCTATTCTATATCGTATCCTATCCTCTATCCTATCCTATCCTCTATCCTATCCTATCCTCTATCCTATCCTATCCTCTATCATATCCTATCCTCTATCTTATCTATCCTCTATCCTATCCTTTCGTATCCTCTATCGTATCATATCCTCTATCCTATCGTATCCTCTATCCTATCCTATCCTCTATCTTATCCTATCCTCTATCCTATCCTATCCTCTATCCTAACCTATCCTCTATCCTATCCTCTATCCTATCCTATCATCTATCCTATCCTATCCTCTATCCTATCCTATCCTCTATCATATCCTATCCTCTATCCTATCCTATCCTCTATCCCATCTTATCCTCTATCTTATCCTATCCTCTATCCTATCCTATCCTCTATCCTATCCTATCCTCTATCATATCCTATCCTCTACCCTATCCTATCCTCTATCCTAACCTATCCTCTATCCTATCCTATCCTCTATCATATCCTATCCTCTATCCTATCCTATCCTCTATTCTATCCTATCCTATCCTCTATCCTATCCAATCCCCTATCCTATCCTTCTCTCCTATCCTTTCCTCTATCCTATCATATCCTCTATCCTATCCTATCCTCTATCCTATCCAATCCCCTATCCTATCCTCTATCCGTTCCTATCCTCTATCCTATCCTATCCTCTAACCTATAATATCCTCTATCCTATCCTATCCTCTAACCTATAATATCCTCTATCCTATCCTATCCTCTATCCTATCCTATCGTATCCTCTATCATATCCTATCCTCTATCCTATCCTATCCTCTATCATATCCTATCCTCTATACTATCCTATCCTCTACCCTATCCTATCCTCTATCCTATCCTATCCTCTATCCTATCCTATCCTCTATACTAACATATCCTCTACCCTATCCTATCCTCTATCCTATCCTATCCTCTATCCTATCCAATCCCCTATCCTATCCTTCTCTCCTATCCTTTCCTCTATCCTATCATATCCTCTATCCTATCCTATCCTCTATCCTATCCAATCCCTTATCCTATCCTCTATCCGATCCTATCCTCTATCCTATCCTATCCTCTAACCTATAATATCCTCTATCCTATCCTGTCCTCTATCCTATCCTATCGTATCCTCTATCGTATCCTATCCTCTATCCTATCCTATCCTCTATCCTATCCTATCCTCTATACTATCCTATCCTCTAACCCTATCCTATCCTCTATCCTATCATATCCAATCCTCTATCCTATCCTATCCTCTAACCTATCTTATCCTCTATCCTATCCTATCCTCTATCCTAACCTATCCTCTATCCTATCCTATTCTCTATCCTATCCTATCCTATCCTCTACCGTCTCTTATCCTGTATCCGATCCAATCCCCTATCGTCTACAGTATCATATTCTCTATCCTATCCAATCCTCTATCCTATCCTATCCTCTAACCTATCTTATCCTCTATCCTATCCTATCCTCTATCCTAACCTATCGTCTATCCTATCCTATTCTCTATCCTATCCTATCCTATCCTCTACCGTCTCCTATCCTGTATCCGATCCAATCCCCTATCGTCTACAGTATCATATTCTCTATCCTATCCAATCCTCTATCCTATCCTATCCTCTAACCTATCTTATCCTCTATCCTATCCTATCCTCTATCCTAACCTATCGTCTATCCTATCCTATTCTCTATCCTATCCTATCCTATCCTCTACCGTCTCCTATCCTGTATCCGATCCAATCCCCTATCGTCTACAGTATCATATTCTCTATCCTATCCAATCCTCTATCCTATCCGATCCTCTATCATATCCTATCCTCTTTCCTATCCTATCCTCTATTATATCCTATCCTCTATCGTATCCTATCATCTATCCTATTCTATCCTCTATCCTATCCTATCCCCTATCCTATCCTATCCTCTATCCTATCATATCCTCTATCCTATCCAATCCCCTATCCTATCCTCTATCCGATCCTATCCTCTATCCTATCCTCTATCGTATCCTATCCTCTATCCTATGCTATCCTCTATCCTATCCGATCCTCTATCCTATCCTATCATCTATCCTATCCTATCCTCTATCCTATCCTATCCTATCCTCTATCGTATCCTATCCTCTATCCTATCCTATCCTCTATCCTATCCTATCCTCTATCCTATCCTATCCTCTATCATATCCTATCCTCTATCCTATCCTATCCTCTATCCTATCCTATCGTATCCTCTATCGTATCCTATCCTCTATCCTATCCTATCCTCTATCCTATCCTATCCTCTATACTAACCTATCCTCTACCCTATCCTATCCTCTATCCTATCCTATCCTCAATCCTATCCAATCCCCTATCCTATCCTTCTCTCCTATCCTTTCCTCTATCCTATCATATCCTCTATCCTATCCTATCCTCTATCCTATCCAATCCCCTATCCTATCCTCTATCAGATCCTATCCTCTATTCTATCCTATCCTCTAACCTATAATATCCTCTGTCCTATCCTATCCTATCCTCTATCCTATCCTATCCTCTATCCTATCCTATCCTCTATCCTATCCTATCCTCTATCCTATCCTATCCTATCCTCTATCGTATCCTATCCTCTATGCTATCCTATCCTCTATTATATCCTCTATAATATCCTATCCTCTATCTTATTCTATCCTCTATCCTATCCTATCCTCTATCTTATCCTATCCTCTATCCTATCCTATCCTCTATCCTATCCTATCCTCTAACCTATCTTATCCTCTATCCTATCCTATCCTCTATCCTAACCTATCCTCTATCCTATCCTATTCTCTATCCTATCCTATCCTATCCTCTACCGTCTCCTATCCTGTATCCGATCCAATCCCCTATCGTCTACAGTATCATATTCTCTATCCTATCCAATCCTCTATCCTATCCTATCCTCTAACCTATCTTATCCTCTATCCTATCCTATCCTCTATCCTAACCTATCCTCTATCCTATCCTATTCTCTATCCTATCCTATCCTATCCTCTACCGTCTCCTATCCTGTATCCGATCCAATCCCCTATCGTCTACAGTATCATATTCTCTATCCTATCCAATCCTCTATCCTATCCTATCCTCTAACCTATCTTATCCTCTATCCTATCCTATCCTCTATCCTAACCTATCCTCTATCCTATCCTATTCTCTATCCTATCCTATCCTATCCTCTACCGTCTCCTATCCTGTATCCGATCCAATCCCCTATCGTCTACAGTATCACATTCTCTATCCTATCCAATCCTCTATCCTATCCGATCCTCTATCATATCCTATCCTCTTTCCTATCCTATCCTCTATTATATCCTATCCTCTATCGTATCCTATCATCTATCCTATTCTATCCTCTATCCTATCCTATCCTCTATCCTATCCTATACTCTATTATATCCTATCCTCTATACTATCCTATCCTCTATCCTATCCTATCCTCTATCCTATCCTATCCTCTATCCTATTCTATCCTCTATCCTATCCTATCCTCTATCCTATCCTATCCTCTATCCTATCCTATCCTCTATCCTATCCTATCCTCTATACTAACCTATCCTCTACCCTATCCTATCCTCTATCCTATCCTATCCTCTATCCTATCCAATCCCCTATCCTATCCAATCCCCTATCCTATCCTTCTCTCCTATCCTTTCCTCTATCCTATCATATCCTCTATCCTATCCTATCCTCTATCCTATCCAATCCCCTATCCTATCCTCTATCCTATCCTCTCCTCTATCCTATCCTATCCTCTATCCTAACCTATCCTCTATCCTATCCTATCCTCTATCGTATCCAATCCCCTATCCTATCCTCTATCCGATCCTATCCTCTATCCTATCCTATCGTATCCTCTATCGTATCCTATCCTCTATCCGATCCTATCCTCTATCCTATCCTATCGTATCCTCTATCGTATCCTATCCTCTATCCTATCCTATCCTCTATCCTATCCAATCCCTTATCCTATCCTCTATCGTATCCTATCCTCTATCCTATTCTATCCTCTATAGTATCCTATCCTCTATCCTATCCTATCCTCTATCCTATCCTATTCTCTATCCTATCCTGTCGTATCCTCTGTCCTATCCTAGCCTAGATCCTATCCTATCCTCTATCGTATCCTATCGTCTATCCTATCATATCCTCTATCTTATCCTATCCTCTATCCTATCCTATCCTCTATCCTATCCTATCCTCTATCCTAACCTATCCTCTATCCTATCCTATCCTCTATCCTATCCTCTATCCTATCCAATCCCCTATCCTATCCTTCTCTCCTATCCTTTCCTCTATCCTATCATATCCTCTATCCTATCCTATCCTCTATCCTATCCAATCCCCTATCCTATCCTCTATCCGATCCTATCCTCTATCCTATCCTATCCTCTAACCTATAATATCCTCTATCCTATCCTATCCTCTATCCTATCCTATCGTATCCTCTATCGTATCCTATCCTCTATCCTATCCTATCCTCTATCCTATCCTATCCTCTATACTATCCTATCCTCTACCCTATCCTATCCTCTATCCTATCCTATCCTCTATCCTATCCTATCCTCTATCCTATCCTATCCTCTATACTATCCTATACTCTACCCTATCCTATCCTCTATCCTATCCTATCCTCTATCCTATCCTATCCTCTATCATATCCTATCCTCTATCCTATCCATACCTCTATCCTATCCTATCCTCTATCCTATCCTATCCTCTATCCTATCCAATCCCCTATCCTATCCTCTATCCGATCCTATCCTCTATCCTATCCTATCGTATCCTCTATCGTATCCTATCCTCTATCCTATCCTATCCTCTATCCTATCCAATCCCTTATCCTATCCTCTATCGTATCCTATCCTCTATCCTATTCTATCCTCTATAGTATCCTATCCTCTATCCTATCCTATCCTCTATCCTATCCTATTCTCTATCCTATCCTGTCGTATCCTCTGTCCTATCCTAGCCTAGATCCTATCCTATCCTCTATCGTATCCTATCGTCTATCCTATCATATCCTCTATCTTATCCTATCCTCTATCCTATCCTATCCTCTATCCTATCCTATCCTCTATCCTAACCTATCCTCTATCCTATCCTATCCTCTATCGTATCCAATCCCCTATCCTATCCTCTATCCGATCCTATCCTCTATCCTATCCTATCCTCTAACCTATAATATCCTCTATCCGATCCTATCGTATCCTCTATCGTATCCTATCCTCTATCCTATCCTATCCTCTATCCTATCCTAACCTCTATACTATCCTATCCTCTACCCTATCCTATCCTCTACCCTATCCTATCCTCTATCCTATCCTATCCTCTATCCTATCCTATCCTCTATCCTATCCAATCCCCTATCCTATCCTCTATCCGATCCTATCCTCTATCCTATCCTCTATCGTATCCTATCCTCTATCCTATGCTATCCTCTATCCTATCCTATCCTCTATCCTATCCTATCCTCTATCCTATCCTCTATCCTATCCTCTATCCTATCCTATCGTATCCTCTATCGTATCCTATCCTCTATCCTATCCTATCCTCTATTATATCCTATCCTCTATACTATCCTATCCTCTATCCTATCCTATCCTCTATCCTATCCTATCGTATCCTCTATCGTATCCTATCCTCTATCCTATCCTATCCTCTATCCTATCCAATCCCTTATCCTATCCTCTATCGTATCCTATCCTCTATCCTATCCTATCCTCTATTATATCCTATCCTCTATACTATCCTATCCTCTATCCTATCCTATCCTCTATCCTATCCTCTCCTCTATCCTATCCTATCCTCTATCCTATCCTATCCTCTATCCTATCCTATCCTCTATCATATCCTATCCTCTATCCTATCCTATCCTCTATCCTATCCTATCGTATCCTCTATCCTATCCTATCCTCTATCCTATCCTATCGTATCCTCTATCCTATCCTATCCTCTATCCTATCCTATCCTCTATCCTATCCTATCCTCTATCCTATCCTATCGTATCCTCTATCGTATCCTATCCTCTATCCTATCCTATCCTCTATCCTATCCAATCCCCTATCCTATACTCTACCCTATCCTATCCTCTATCCTATCCTACCCTCTATCCTATCCTTTCGTATCCTCTATCGTATCCTATCCTCTATCCTATCCTATCCTCTTTCCTATCCTATCCTCTATACTATCCTATCCTCTACCCTATCCGATCCTCTACCCTATCCTAGCCTCTATCCTATCCAATCCCCTATCCTATCCTCTATCCTATCCTATCCTCTATCTTATCCTATCCTCTATCCTATCCTATCCTCTATCCTATCCAATCCCCTATCCTATCCTCTATCCTATCCTATCCTCTATCATATCCTACCCTCTATCCTATCCTATCCTCTATCCTATCCTATCCTCTATCCTATCCTATCCTCTATACTATCCAATCCCCTATCCTATCCTCTATCCGATCCTATCCTCTATCCTATCCTATCCTCTATCCTACCCTATCCTCTATCCTATCCTATCCTCTATGTTATCCTATCCTCTATCCTATCCTATCATCTATCCTATCCTATCCTCTATCCTATCCTATCCTCTATCATATCCTATCCTCTATCCTATCCTATCGTATCCTCTATCCTATCCTATCCTCTATCCTATCCTATCCTCTATCATATCCTATCCTCTATCCTATCCAATCCTCTATCCTATCTTATCCTCTATCTTATCCTATCCTCTATCCTATCTTATCCTCTATCTTATCCTATCCTCTATCCTATCCTATCCTCTATCCTACCCTATCCTCTATCCCATCCAATCCCCTATCCTATCCTCTATCCTATCCTATCCTCTATCCTATCCTATCGTATCCTCTATCGTATCCTATCCTCTATCCTATCCTATTCTCTATCCTATCCAATCCCCTATCCTATCCTCTACCCTATCCTATCCTCTATCCTATCCTACCCTCTATCCTATCCTTTCTTATCCTCTATCGTATCCTATCCTCTATCCTATCCAAACCCCTATCCTATCCTCTATCCGATCCTATCCTCTATCCTATCCTATCCACTATCCTATCCTATCCTCTACCCTATCCTATCCTCTATCCTAACCTATCCTCTATCCTATCCTATCCTCTATCCTATCCTATCCTCTATCCTATCCTATCCTCTACCCTATCTTATCCTCTATCCTATACTATCCTCTATCCTAACCTATCCTCTATCCTATCCTATTCTCTATCCTATCCTATCCTCTATTATATCCTATCCTCTATACTATCCTATCCTCTATCCTATCCTATCCTCTATCCTATCCTATCCTCTATCCTATCCTATCCTCTATCATATCCTATCCTCTATCCTATCCTATCCTCTATCCTATCCTATCGTATCCTCTATCCTATCCTATCCTATCCTCTATCCTATCCTATCCTCTATCCTATCCTATCCTCTATCCTATCCTATCCTCTATCCTATCCTATCGTATCCTCTATCGTATCCTATCCTCTATCCTATCCTATCCTCTATCCTATCCAATCCCCTATCCTATACTCTACCCTATCCTATCCTCTATCCTATCCAATCCCCTATCCTATACTCTACCCTATCCTATCCTCTATCCTATCCTATTCTCTATCCTATCCAATCCCCTATCCTATCCTCTACCCTATCCTATCCTCTATCCTATCCTATCATCTATCCTATCCTATCCTATCCTCTATCATATCCTATCCTCTATCCTATCCTATCCTCTATCCCATCTTATCCTCTATCTTATCCTATCCTCTATCCTATCCTATCCTATATCCTATCCTATCCTCTATCCTATCCTATCCTCTATCCTATCCTATCCTCTATCCTATCCTATCCTCTATCCTATCCTATCCTCTATCCTATCCTATCCTCTATCCTGTCCTACCCTCAATCCTACCCTTTCGTATCCTCTATCGCATCCTATCCTCTATCCTACCCTATCCTCTATGCTATACTATCCTCTATACTATCCTATCCTCTATCCTATCCTATCCTCTATCCTATCCTATCCTCTATCCTATCTCATCCTCTATCTTATCCTATCCAATATCCTATCCTATCCTCTACCCTATCCTATCCTCTATCCTATCCTATCCTCTATCCTAACCTATCCTCTATCCTATCCTATTCTCTATCCTATCCTATCCTATCCTCTACCGCCTCCTATCCTGTATCCGATCCAATCCCCTATCGTCTACCGTATCATATTCTCTATCCTATCCAATCCTCTATCCTATCCGATCCACTATCATATCCATCCTCTATCCTATCCTATCCTCTATCCTATCCTATCCTCTATCCTATCCTATCCACTATCCTATCGTATCGTATCCTCTATCGTATACTATCCTCTGTCCTATCCTATCTTCTATCCTATCCAATCATGTATCCTATCCTCTATCCTATCCTATCCTCTATCTTATCCTATCCTCTATCCTATCCTATCCTCTATCATATCCTATCCTCTATCCTCTCCTATCCTCTATCCTATCCTATCCTCTATCCTATCCTATCCTCTATCCTATCCTATCGCATCCTCTATCGTATCCTATCCTCTATCCTATCCTATCATCTATCCTATCCAATCCCTTATCCTATCCTCTATCGTATCCTATCCTCTATCCTATTCTATCCTCTATCCTATCCTATCCTCTATCCTATCCTATCCTCTATCCTATCCTATTCTCTATCCTATCCTGTCGTATCCTCTGCCCTATCCTAGCCTAGATCCTATCCTATCCTCTATCGTATCCTATCGTCTATCCTATCATATCCTCTATCTTATCCTATCCTCTATCCTATCCTATCCTCTATCCTATCCTATCCTCTATCCTAACCTATCCTCTATCCTATCCTATTCTCTACCCTATCCTATCCTATCCTCTACCGTCTCCTATCGTGTATCCGATCCAATCCCCTATCGTCTACAGTATCATATTCTCTATCCTATCGAATCCTCTATCCTATCCGATCCTCTATCATATCCTATCCTCTATCCTATCCTATCCTCTATCCTATCCTATCCTCTATCCTATCCTATCCTCTACCCTATCTTATCCTCTATCCTATACTATCCTCTATCCTAACCTATCCTCTATCCTATCCTATTCTCTATCCTATCCTATCCTCTACTATATCCTATCCTCTATACTATCCTATCCTCTATCCTACCCTATCCTCTATCCTATCCTATCCTCTATCATATCCTATCCTCTATCCTATCCTATCCTCTATCCTATCCTATTCTCTATCCTATCCTGTCGTATCCACTGTCCTATCCTAGCCTAGATCCTATCCTATCCTCTATCCTATCCAATCCCCTATCCTATCCTCTATCCTATCCTATCCTCTATCTTATCCTATCCTCTATCCTATCCTATCCTCTATCCTATCCTATCCTCTATATTATCCTATCCTCCATCCTATCCTATCCTCTATCCCATCCTATCGTATCCTCTATCGTACCCTATCCTCTATCCTATCCTCTATCCTATCCAATCCCCTATCCTATCCTCTATCCTATCCGATCCACTATCATATCCTATCCTCTATCCTATCCTATCGTATCCTCTATCGTACCTTATCCTCTATCATATCCTATCCTCTATTCTCTCCTATCCTCTATCCTATCCTATCCTCTATCCTATCCTATCGTATCCTCTATCGTATCCTATCCTCTATCCTATTCTATCCTCTATCCTATCCTATCCTCTATCCTATCCTATCCTCTATCCTATCCTATCCTCTATCGTATCCTATCCTCTATTCTATCCTATCGTATCCTCTATCCTATCCTATCCTCTATCCTATCCTATCCTCTATCCTATCCTATCCTCTACCCTATCTTATCCTCTATCCTATCCTATCCTCTATCTTATCCTATCCTCTATCCTATCCTATCCTCTATCCTATCCTATCCTCTATCCTATCCTATCCTCTATCCTATCCTATCCTCTATCCTATCCAAACCCAATCCTATCCTCTATCGGATCCTATCCTCTATCCTATCCTATCCTCTAGCCTATCCTATCCTCTACCCTATCCTATCCTCTATCCTAACCTATCCTCTATCCTATCCTATCCTCTATCCTATCCTATCCTCTATCCTATCCTATCGTATCCTCTATCGTATCCTCTCCTCTATCCTATCCTATCCTCTATCCTATCCAATCCCCTATCCTATCCTCTATCCTATCCTATCCTCTATCCTATCCTATCCGCTATCCTATTCTATCCTCAATCATATCCTATCCTCTATCCTATCCTATCCTATATCCTGTCCTATCCTCTATCCTATCCTATCGTATCCTCTATCGTATCCTATCCTCTATGCTATCCTATCCTCTATTATATCCTATCCTCTATACGATCCTATCCTCTATCCTATCCTATCCTCTATCCTATCCTATCCTCTATCCTATCCAATCCCCTACCCTATCCTCTATCGTATCCTATCCTCTATCATATCCTACCCACTATCCTATCCTATCCTCTATCCTATCCTATCCTCTATCCTATCCTATCCTCTATCCTATCCAATCCCCTACCCTATCCTCTATCCGATCCTATCCTCTATCCTATCCTATCCTCTATCCTATCCTATCCTCTATCCTATCCTATCCTCTATCTTATCCTATCCTCCATCCTATCCTATCATCTATCCTATCCTATCCTCTATCCTATCCTATCCTCTATCCCATCCTGTCCTCTATCCTATCCTATCCTCTATCATATCCTATCCTCTATCTTATCCTATCCTCTATCCTATCTTATCATCTATCCTATCCTATCCTCTATCCTATCCTATCCTCTATCATATCCTATCCTCTATCCTATCCAATCCTCTATCCTATCTTATCCTCTATCTTATCCTATCCTCTATCCTATCTTATCCTCTATCTTATCCTATCCTCTATCCTATCCTATCCTCTATCCTACCCTATCCTCTATCCTATCCAATCCCCTATCCTATCCTCTACCCGATCCTATCCTCTATCCTATCCTATCCTCTATCCTATCCTATCCTCTATCCTATCCTATCCTCTATCCTATCCTATCGTATCCTCTATCGTATCCTATCCTCTATCCTATCCTATTCTCTATCCTATCCAATCCCCTATCCTATCCACTATCCTATCCTATCCTCTACCCTATCCTATCCTCTATCCTAACCTATCCTCTATCCTATCCTATCCTCTATCGTATCCTATCCTCTATTCTATCCTATCGTATCCTCTATCGTATCCTATCCTCTATCCTATCCTATCCTCTATCCTATCCAATCCCCTATCCTATCCTCTATCCTATCCTATCCTCTATCTTATCCTATCCTCTATCCTATCCTATCATCTATCCTATCCTATCCTATCCTCTATCATATCCTATCCTCTATCCTATCCTATCCTCTATCCCATCTTATCCTCTATCTTATCCTATCCTCTATCCTATCCTATCCTCTATCCTATCCTATCCTCTATCCTATCCTATCCTCTTTCCTATACTATCCTCTATCCTATCCTATCCTCTATCCTATCCTATCCTCTATCCTGTCCTACCCTCAATCCTATCCTTTCGTATCCTCTATCGCATCCTATCCTCTATCCTATCCTATCCTCTATCCTATACTATCCTCTATACTATCCTATCCTCTATCCTATCCTATCCTCTATCCTATCCTATCCTCTATCCTATCTCATCCTCTATCTTATCCTATCCAATATCCTATCCTATCGTCTACCCTATCCTATCCTCTATCCTATCCTATCCTCTATCCTAACCTATCCTCTATCCTATCCTATTCTCTATCCTATCCTATCCTATCCTCTACCGCCTCCTATCCTGTATCCGATCCAATCCCCTATCGTCTACCGTATCATATTCTCTATCCTATCCAATCCTCTATCCTATCCGATCCACTATCATATCCATCCTCTATCCTATCCTATCCTCTATCCTATCCTATCCTCTATCCTATCCTATCCTCTATCCTATCCTATCGTATCCTCTATCGTATCCTATTATCCATGCTATCCTATCCTCTATTATATCCTATCCTCTATACGATCCTATCCTCTATCCTATCCTATCCTCTATCCTATCCTATCCTCTATCCTATCCTATCCTCTATCCTATGCAATCCCCTATCCTATCCTCTATCCTATCCTATCCTCTATCATATCCTATCCTCTATCCTATCCTATCCTCTATCCTATCCTATCCTCTATCCTATCCTATCCTCTATCCTATCCTATCCTATCCTCTATCGTATCCTATCCTCTATGCTATCCTATCCTCTGTTATATCCTATCCTCTATACTATCCTATCCTCTATCCTATCGTATCCTCTATCCTATCCTATCCTCTATCCTATCCAATCCCCTATCCTATCCTCTATCCGATCCTATCCTCTATCCTATCCTATCCTCTATCCTATCCTATCCTCTATCCTATCCTATCCTCTATCTTATCCTATCCTCTATCCTATCCTATCATCTATCCTATCCTATCCTCTATCCTATCCTATCCTCTATCATATCCTATCCTCTATCCTCTCCAATCCTCTATCCTATCTTATCCTCTATCTTATCCTAGCCTCTATCCTATCCTATCCTCTATCCCATCCTATCCTCTATCCTATCCTATCCTCTATCATATCCTATCCTCTATCCTATCCTATCCGCTATCCTATCCTATCGTATCCTCTATCGTATCCTATCCTCTATGCTATCCTATCCTCTATCCTATCCTATCCTATCCTCTATCCTATCCAATCCCCTATCCTATCCTCTATCCGATCCTATCCTCTATCCTATCCTATCCTCTATCCTATCCTATCGTCTATCCTATCCTATCCTCTATTCTATCCTATCGTATCCTCTATCGTATCCTATCCTCTATCCTATCCTATCCTCTATCCTATCCAATCCCCTATCCTATCCTCTATCCTATCCTATCGTATCCTCTATCGTATCCTATCCTCTATCCTATCCTATCCTCTATCCTATCCAATCCCCTATCCTATACTCTACCCTATCCTATCCTCTATCCTATCCTACCCTCTATCCTATCCTTTCGTATCCTCTATCGTATCCTATCCTCTATCCTATCCTATCTTCTTTCCTATCCTATCCTCTATACTATCCTATCCTCTACCCTATCCTATCCTCTACCCTATCCTATCCTCAATCCTATCCAATCCCCTATCCTATCCTCTATCCTATCCTATCCTCTATCTTATCCTATCCTCTATCCGATCCTATCCTCTATCCTATCCTATCCTCTATCCTATCCTATCCTCTACCCTATCCTATCCTCTATCCTATCCTCTATCCTATCCTATCCTCTATCCTATCCTATCCTCTATCATATCCTATCCTCTATCCTATCCTATCCTCTATCCTATCCTATCCTCTATCCTATCCTATCGTATCCTCTATCGTATCCTATCCTCCATGCTATCCTATCCTCTATTATATCCTATCCTCTATACGATCCTATCCTCTATCCTATCCTATCCTCTATCCTATGCAATCCCCTATCCTATCCTCTATCCTATCCTATCCTCTATCATACCCTATCCTCTAACCTATCCTATCCTCTATCCTATCCTATCCTCTATCCTATCCTATCCTCTATCCGATCCTATCCTCTATCCTATCCTATATACTATCCTCTCCTATCCTCTACCCTATCCTATCCTCTATCCTAACCTATCCTCTATCCTATCCTATCCTCTATCCTATCCTATCCTCTGTCCTATCCAATCCCCTATCCTATACTCTACCCTATCCTATCCTCTATCCTATCCTACCCTCTATCCTATCCTTTCGTATCCTCTATCGTATCCTATCCTCTATCCTATCCTATCCTCTTTCCTATCCTATCCTCCATAGTATCCTATCCTCTATCCTATCCTATCCTCTACCATATCCTATCCTCTATCCCAACCTATCCTCTATCCTATCCTATCCTCTATCCTATCCTATCCTCTATCCTATCCTATCCTCTATCCTATCCTATCCTCTACCCTATCTTATCCTCTATCCTATACTATCCTCTATCCTAACCTATCCTCTATCCTATCCTATTCTCTATCCTATCCTATCCTCTATTATATCCTATCCTCTATACTATCCTATCCTCTATCCTATCCTATCCTCTATCCTATCCTATTCTCTATCATATCCTATCCTCTATCCTATCCTATCCTCTATCCTATCCTATCGTATCCTCTATCCTATCCTATCCTATCCTCTATCCTATCCTATCCTCTATCCTATCCTATCGTATCCTCTATCGTATCCTATCCTCTATCCTATCCTATCCTCTATCCTATCCAATCCCCTATCCTATACTCTACCCTATCCTATCCTCTATCCTATCCTACCCTCTATCCTATCCTTTGTATCCTCTATCGTATCCTATCCTCTATCCTATCCTATCTTCTTTCCTATCCTATCCTCTATACTATCCTATCCTCTACCCTATCCTATCCTCTACCCTAACCTATCCTCTATCCTATCCAATCCCCTATCCTATCCTCTATCCTATCCCATCCTCTATCTTATCCTATCCTCTATCCTATCCTATCCTCTATCTTATCCTGTCCTCTATCCTATCCTATCCTCTGTCCTATCCTATCCTCTATCCTATCCTATCCTCTATCTTATCCTATCCTCTATCCTATCCAAACCCCATATCCTATCCTCTATCCGATCCTATCCTCTATCCTATCCTATCCTCTAACCTATCTTATCCTCTATCCTATCCTATCCTCTATCCTAACCTATCCTCTATCCTATCCTATTCTCTATCCTATCCTATCCTATCCTCTACCGTCTCCTATCCTGTATCCGATCCAATCCCCTATCGTCTACAGTATCATATTCTCTATCCTATCCAATCCTCTATCCTATCCTATCCTCTAACCTATCTTATCCTCTATCCTATCCTATCCTCTATCCTAACCTATCCTCTATCCTATCCTATTCTCTATCCTATCCTATCCTATCCACTACCGTCTCCTATCCTGTATCCGATCCAATCCCCTATCGTCTACAGTATCATATTCTCTATCCTATCCAATCCTCTATCCTATCCGATCCTCTATCATATCCTATCCTCTTTCCTATCCTATCCTCTATTATATCCTATCCTCTATCGTATCCTATCATCTATCCTATTCTATCCTCTATCCTATCCTATCCTCTATCCTATCCTATACTCTATTATATCCTATCCTCTATACTATCCTATCCTCTATCCTATCCTATCCTCTATCCTATCCTATCCTCTATCCTATTCTATCCTCTATCCTATCCTATCCTCTATCCTATCCTATCCTCTATCCTATCCTATCCTCTATCCTATCCTATCCTCTATACTAACCTATCCTCTACCCTATCCTATCCTCTATCCTATCCTATCCTCTATCCTATCCAATCCCCTATCCTATCCAATCCCCTATCCTATCCTTCTCTCCTATCCTTTCCTCTATCCTATCATATCCTCTATCCTATCCTATCCTCTATCCTATCCAATCCCCTATCCTATCCTCTATCCGATCCTATCCTCTATCCTATCCTATCCTCTAACCTATAATATCCTCTATCCTATCCTATCCTCTATCTTATCCTATCGTATCCTCTATCGTATCCTATCCTCTATCCTATCCTATCCTCTATCCTATCCTATCCTCTATACTATCCTATCCTCTACCCTATCCTATCCTCTATCCTATCCTATCCTCTATCCTTTCCTATCCTCTACCCTATCCTATCCTCTATCCTAACCTATCCTCTATCCTATCCTATCCTCTATCCTATCCTCTATCCTATCCAATCCCCTATCCTATCCTTCTCTCCTATCCTTTCCTCTATCCTATCATATCCTCTATCCTATCCTATCCTCTATCCTATCCAATCCCCTATCCTATCCTCTATCCGATCCTATCCTCTATCCTATCCTATCCTCTAACCTATAATATCCTCTATCCTATCCTATCCTCTATCCTATCCTATCGTATCCTCTATCGTATCCTATCCTCTATCCTATCCTATCCTCTATCCTATCCTATCCTCTATACTATCCTATCCTCTACCCTATCCTATCCTCTATCCTATCCTATCCTCTATCCTATCCTATCCTCTATCCTATCCTATCCTCTATACTATCCTATACTCTACCCTATCCTATCCTCTATCCTATCCTATCCTCTATCCTATCCTATCCTCTATCATATCCTATCCTCTATCCTATCCATTCCTCTATCCTATCCTATCCTCTATCCTATCCTATCCTCTATCCTATCCAATCCCCTATCCTATCCTCTATCCGATCCTATCCTCTATCCTATCCTATCGTATCCTCTATCGTATCCTATCCTCTATCCTATCCTATCCTCTATCCTATCCAATCCCTTATCCTATCCTCTATCGTATCCTATCCTCTATCCTATTCTATCCTCTATAGTATCCTATCCTCTATCCTATCCTATCCTCTATCCTATCCTATTCTCTATCCTATCCTGTCGTATCCTCTGTCCTATCCTAGCCTAGATCCTATCCTATCCTCTATCGTATCCTATCGTCTATCCGATCATATCCTCTATCTTATCCTATCCTCTATCCTATCCTATCCTCTATCCTATCCTATCCTCTATCCTAACCTATCCTCTATCCTATCCTATCCTCTATCGTATCCAATCCCCTATCCTATCCTCTATCCGATCCTATCCTCTATCCTATCCTATCCTCTAACCTATAATATCCTCTATCCGATCCTATCGTATCCTCTATCGTATCCTATCCTCTATCCTATCCTATCCTCTATCCTATCCTAACCTCTATACTATCCTATCCTCTACCCTATCCTATCCTCTACCCTATCCTATCCTGTATCCTATCCTATCCTCTATCCTATCCTATCCTCTATCCTATCCTATCCTCTATCCTATCCAATCCCCTATCCTATCCTCTATCCGATCCTATCCTCTATCCTATCCTCTATCGTATCCTATCCTCTATCCTATGCTATCCTCTATCCTATCCTATCCTCTATCCTATCCTATCCTCTATCCTATCCTCTATCCTATCCTCTATCCTATCCTATCGTATCCTCTATCGTATCCTATCCTCTATCCTATCCTATCCTCTATTATATCCTATCCTCTATACTATCCTATCCTCTATCCTATCCTATCCTCTATCCTATCCTATCATATCCTCTATCGTATCCTATCCTCTATCCTATCCTATCCTCTATCCTATCCAATCCCTTATCCTATCCTCTATCGTATCCTATCCTCTATCCTATCCTATCCTCTATTATATCCTATCCTCTATACTATCCTATCCTCTATCCTATCCTATCCTCTATCCTATCCTCTCCTCTATCCTATCCTATCCTCTATCCTATCCTATCCTCTATCCTATCCTATCCTCTATCATATCCTATCCTCTATCCTATCCTATCCTCTATCCTATCCTATCGTATCCTCTATCCTATCCTATCCTCTATCCTATCCTATCCTCTATCCTATCCTATCGTATCCTCTATCGTATCCTATCCTCTATCCTATCCTATCCTCTATCCTATCCAATCCCCTATCCTATACTCTACCCTATCCTATCCTCTATCCTATCCTACCCTCTATCCTATCCTTTCGTATCCTCTATCGTATCCTATCCTCTATCCTATCCTATCCTCTTTCCTATCCTATCCTCTATACTATCCTATCCTCTACCCTATCCGATCCTCTACCCTATCCTAGCCTCTATCCTATCCAATCCCCTATCCTATCCTCTATCCTATCCTATCCTCTATCTTATCCTATCCTCTATCCTATCCTATCGTCTATCCTATCCAATCCCCTATCCTATCCTCTATCCTATCCTATCCTCTATCATATCCTACCCTCTATCCTATCCTATCCTCTATCCTATCCTATCCTCTATCCTATCCTATCCTCTATCCTATCCAATCCCCTATCCTATCCTCTATCCGATCCTATCCTCTATCCTATCCTATCCTCTATCCTAACCTATCCTCTATCCTATCCTATCCTCTATGTTATCCTATCCTCTATCCTATCCTATCATCTATCCTATCCTATCCTCTATCCTATCCTATCCTCTATCATATCCTATCCTCTATCCTATCCTATCGTATCCTCTATCCTATCCTATCCTCTATCCTATCCTATCCTCTATCATATCCTATCCTCTATCCTATCCAATCCTCTATCCTATCTTATCCTCTATCTTATCCTATCCTCTATCCTATCTTATCCTCTATCTTATCCTATCCTCTATCCTATCCTATCCTCTATCCTACCCTATCCTCTATCCCATCCAATCCCCTATCCTATCCTCTATCCGATCCTATCCTCTATCCTATCCTATCCTCTATCCTATCCTATCCTCTATCCTATCCTATCCTCTATCCTATCCTATCCTCTATCCTATCCTATCGTATCCTCTATCGTATCCTATCCTCTATCCTATCCTATTCTCTATCCTATCCAATCCCCTATCCTATCCTCTACCCTATCCTATCCTCTATCCTATCCTACCCTCTATCCTATCCTTTCTTATCCTCTATCGTATCCTATCCTCTATCCTATCCAAACCCCTATCCTATCCTCTATCCGATCCTATCCTCTATCCTATCCTATCCACTATCCTATCCTATCCTCTACCCTATCCTATCCTCTATCCTAACCTATCCTCTATCCTATCCTATCCTCTATCCTATCCTATCCTCTATCCTATCCTATCCTCTACCCTATCTTATCCTCTATCCTATACTATCCTCTATCCTAACCTATCCTCTATCCTATCCTATTCTCTATCCTATCCTATCCTCTATTATATCCTATCCTCTATACTATCCTATCCTCTATCCTATCCTATCCTCTATCCTATCCTATCCTCTATCCTATCCTATCCTCTATCATATCCTATCCTCTATCCTATCCTATCCTCTATCCTATCCTATCGTATCCTCTATCCTATCCTATCCTATCCTCTATCCTATCCTATCCTCTATCCTATCCTATCCTCTATCCTATCCTATCCTCTATCCTATCCTATCGTATCCTCTATCGTATCCTATCCTCTATCCTATCCTATCCTCTATCCTCTCCAATCCCCTATCCTATACTCTACCCTATCCTATCCTCTATCCTATCCAATCCCCTATCCTATACTCTACCCTATCCTATCCTCTATCCTATCCTATTCTCTATCCTATCCAATCCCCTATCCTATCCTCTACCCTATCCTATCCTCTATCCTATCCTATCATCTATCCTATCCTATCCTATCCTCTATCATATCCTATCCTCTATCCTATCCTATCCTCTATCCCATCTTATCCTCTATCTTATCCTATCCTCTATCCTATCCTATCCTATATCCTATCCTATCCTCTATCCTATCCTATCCTCTATCCTATCCTATCCTCTACCCTATCCTATCCTCTATCCTATCCTATCCTCTATCCTATCCTATCCTCTATCCTGTCCTACCCTCAATCCTATCCTTTCGTATCCTCTATCGCATCCTATCCTCTATCCTACCCTATCCTCTATGCTATACTATCCTCTATACTATCCTATCCTCTATCCTATCCTATCCTCTATCCTATCCTATCCTCTATCCTATCTCATCCTCTATCTTATCCTATCCAATATCCTATCCTATCCTCTACCCTATCCTATCCTCTATCCTATCCTATCCTCTATCCTAACCTATCCTCTATCCTATCCTATTCTCTATCCTATCCTATCCTATCCTCTACCGCCTCCTATCCTGTATCCGATCCAATCCCCTATCGTCTACCGTATCATATTCTCTATCCTATCCAATCCTCTATCCTATCCGATCCACTATCATATCCATCCTCTATCCTATCCTATCCTCTATCCTATCCTATCCTCTATCCTATCCTATCCACTATCCTATCGTATTGTATCCTCTATCGTATACTATCCTCTGTCCTATCCTATCTTCTATCCTATCCAATCATGTATCCTATCCTCTATCCTATCCTATCCTCTATCTTATCCTATCCTCTATCCTATCCTATCCTCTATCATATCCTATCCTCTATCCTCTCCTATCCTCTATCCTATCCTATCCTCTATCCTATCCTATCCTCTATCCTATCCTATCGCATCCTCTATCGTATCCTATCCTCTATCCTATCCTATCATCTATCCTATCCAATCCCTTATCCTATCCTCTATCGTATCCTATCCTCTATCCTATTCTATCCTCTATCCTATCCTATCCTCTATCCTATCCTATCCTCTATCCTATCCTATTCTCTATCCTATCCTGTCGTATCCTCTGCCCTATCCTAGCCTAGATCCTATCCTATCCTCTATCGTATCCTATCGTCTATCCTATCATATCCTCTATCTTATCCTATCCTCTATCCTATCCTATCCTCTATCCTATCCTATCCTCTATCCTAACCTATCCTCTATCCTATCCTATTCTCTACCCTATCCTATCCTGTCCTCTACCGTCTCCTATCGTGTATCCGATCCAATCCCCTATCGTCTACAGTATCATATTCTCTATCCTATCGAATCCTCTATCCTATCCGATCCTCTATCATATCCTATCCTCTATCCTATCCTATCCTCTATCCTATCCTATCCTCTATCCTATCCTATCCTCTACCCTATCTTATCCTCTATCCTATACTATCCTCTATCCTAACCTATCCTCTATCCTATCCTATTCTCTATCCTATCCTATCCTCTACTATATCCTATCCTCTATACTATCCTATCCTCTATCCTACCCTATCCTCTATCCTATCCTATCCTCTATCATATCCTATCCTCTATCCTATCCTATCCTCTATCCTATCCTATTCTCTATCCTATCCTGTCGTATCCACTGTCCTATCCTAGCCTAGATCCTATCCTATCCTCTATCCTATCCAATCCCCTATCCTATCCTCTATCCTATCCTATCCTCTATCTTATCCTATCCTCTATCCTATCCTATCCTCTATCCTATCCTATCCTCTATATTATCCTATCCTCCATCCTATCCTATCCTCTATCCTATCCTATCCTCTATCCCATCCTATCGTATCCTCTATCGTACCCTATCCTCTATCCTATCCTCTATCCTATCCAATCCCCTATCCTATCCTCTATCCTATCCGATCCACTATCATATCCTATCCTCTATCCTATCCTATCGTATCCTCTATCGTACCTTATCCTCTATCATATCCTATCCTCTATTCTCTCCTATCCTCTATCCTATCCTATCGTATCCTCTATCGTATCCTATCCTCTATCCTATTCTATCCCCCCCCTCTATCCTATCCTATCCTCTATCCTATCCTATCCTCTATCCTATCCTATTCTCTATCCTATCCTGTCGTATCCTCTGTCCTATCCTAGCCTAGATCCTATCCTATCCTCTATCGTATCCTATCGTCTATCCTATCATATCCTCTATCTTATCCTATCCTCTATCCTATCCTATCCTCTATCCTATCCTATCCTCTATCCTAACCTATCCTCTATCCTATCCTATTCTCTACCCTATCCTATCCTATCCTCTACCGTCTCCTATCCTGTATCCGATCCAATCCCCTATCGTCTACAGTATCATATTCTCTATCCTATCCAATCCTCTATCCTATCCAATCCTCTATCATATCCTATCCTCTTTCCTATCCTATCCTCTATTATATCCTATCCTCTATCGTATCCTATCCTCTATCCTATTCTATCCTCTATCCTATCCTATCCTCTATCCTATTCTATCCTCTATCCTATCCTATCCTCTATCCTATCCTATACTCTATCCTATCCTATCCTATCCTCTATCCTATCCTATCCTCTATCCTATCCTATCCTCTACCCTATCTTATCCTCTATCCTATCCTATCCTCTATCTTATCCTATCCTCTATCCTATCCTATCCTCTATCCTATCCTATCCTCTATCCTATCCTATCCTCTATCCTATCCTATCCTCTATCCTATCCAAACCCCAATCCTATCCTCTATCCTATCCTATCCTCTATCCTATCCTATCCTCTATCCTATCCTATCCTCTATCCTATCCTATCCTCTATCCTATCCAAACCCCAATCCTATCCTCTATCGGATCCTATCCTCTATCCTATCCTATCCGCTATCCTATTCTATCCTCAATCATATCCTATCCTCTATCCTATCCTATCCTATATCCTATCCTATCCTCTATCCTATCCTATCGTATCCTCTATCGTATCCTATCCTCTATGCTATCCTATCCTCTATTATATCCTATCCTCTATACGATCCTATCCTCTATCCTATCCTATCCTATATCCTATCCTATCCTCTATCCTATCCTATCGTATCCTCTATCGTATCCTATCCTCTATCCTATCCTATCCTCTATCCTATCCTATCCTCTATCCTATCCTATCCTCTATCCTATCCTATCCTCTATCCTATCCAATCCCCTACCCTATCCTCTATCCGATCCTATCCTCTATCCTATCCTATCCTCTATCCTATCCTATCCTCTATCCTATCCTATCCTCTATCTTATCCTATCCTCCATCCTATCCTATCATCTATCCTATCCTATCCTCTATCCTATCCTATCCTCTATCCCATCCTGTCCTCTATCCTATCCTATCCTCTATCATATCCTATCCTCTATCTTATCCTATCCTCTATCCTATCTTATCATCTATCCTATCCTATCCTCTATCCTATCCTATCCTCTATCATATCCTATCCTCTATCCTATCCAATCCTCTATCCTATCTTATCCTCTATCTTATCCTATCCTCTATCCTATCTTATCCTCTATCTTATCCTATCCTCTATCCTATCCTATCCTCTATCCTACCCTATCCTCTATCCTATCCAATCCCCTATCCTATCCTCTACCCGATCCTATCCTCTATCCTATCCTATCCTCTATCCTATCCTATCCTCTATCCTATCCTATCCTCTATCCTATCCTATCGTATCCTCTATCGTATCCTATCCTCTATCCTATCCTATTCTCTATCCTATCCAATCCCCTATCCTATCCTCTACCCTATCCTATCCTCTATCCTATCCTATCCTCTATCCTATCCTATCCTCTATCCTATCCTATCCTCTATCCTATCCTATCGTATCCTCTATCGTATCCTATCCTCTATCCTATCCTATTCTCTATCCTATCCAATCCCCTATCCTATCCTCTACCCTATCCTATCCTCTATCCTATCCTATTCTCTATCCTATCCTATCGTATCCTCTATCGTACCTTATCCTCTATCATATCCTATCCTCTATTCTCTCCTATCCTCTATCCTATCCTATCCTCTATCCTATCCTATCCTCTATACTATCCTATCCTCTATCCTATTCTATCCTCTATCCTATCCTATCCTCTATCCTATCCTATCCTCTATCCTATCCTATTCTCTATCCTATCCTATCCTCTATCCTATCCTATACTCTATCCTATCCTATCCTATCCTCTATCCTATCCTATCCTCTATCCTATCCTATCCTCTACCCTATCTTATCCTCTATCCTATCCTATCCTCTATCTTATCCTATCCTCTATCCTATCCTATCCTCTATCCTATCCTATCCTCTATATTATCCTATCCTCCATCCTATCCTATCCTCTATCCTATCCTATCCTCTATCCCATCCTATCGTATCCTCTATCGTACCCTATCCTCTATCCTATCCTCTATCCTATCCAATCCCCTATCCTATCCTCTATCCTATCCGATCCACTATCATATCCTATCCTCTATCCTATCCTATCGTATCCTCTATCGTACCTTATCCTCTATCATATCCTATCCTCTATTCTCTCCTATCCTCTATCCTATCCTATCCTCTATCCTATCCTATCGTATCCTCTATCGTATCCTATCCTCTATCCTATTCTATCCTCTATCCTATCCTAACCTCTATCCTATCCTATCCTCTATCCTATCCTATTCTCTATCCTATCCTATCCTCTATCCTATCCTATACTCTATCCTATCCTCTCCTATCCTCTATCCTATCCTATCCTCTATCCTATCCTATCCTCTACCCTATCTTATCCTCTATCCTATCCTATCCTCTATCTTATCCTATCCTCTATCCTATCCTATCCTCTATCCTATCCTATCCTCTATCCTATCCTATCCTCTATCCTATCCTATCCTCTATCCTATCCAAACCCCAATCCTATCCTCTATCGGATCCTATCCTCTATCCTATCCTATCCTCTAGCCTATCCTATCCTCTACCCTATCCTATCCTCTATCCTAACCTATCCTCTATCCTATCCTATCCTCTATCCTATCCTATCCTCTATCCTATCCTATCGTATCCTCTATCGTATCCTCTCCTCTATCCTATCCTATCCTCTATCCTATCCAATCCCCTATCCTATCCTCTATCCTATCCTATCCTCTATCCTATCCTATCCGCTATCCTATTCTATCCTCAATCATATCCTATCCTCTATCCTATCCTATCCTATATCCTATCCTATCCTCTATCCTATCCTATCGTATCCTCTATCGTATCCTATCCTCTATCCTATCCTATCCTCTATCCTATCCTATCCTCTATCCTATCCAATCCCCTACCCTATCCTCTATCCTATCCTATCCTCTATCATATCCTACCCACTATCCTATCCTATCCTCTATCCTATCCTATCCTCTATCCTATCCAATCCCCTACCCTATCCTCTATCCGATCCTATCCTCTATCCTATCCTATCCTCTATCCTATCCTATCCTCTATCCTATCCTATCCTCTATCTTATCCTATCCTCCATCCTATCCTATCATCTATCCTATCCTATCCTCTATCCTATCCTATCCTCTATCCCATCCTGTCCTCTATCCTATCCTATCCACTATCATATCCTATCCTCTATCTTATCCTATCCTCTATCCTATCTTATCATCTATCCTATCCTATCCTCTATCCTATCCTATCCTCTATCATATCCTATCCTCTATCCTATCCAAGCCTCTATCCTATCTTATCCTCTATCTTATCCTATCCTCTATCCTATCTTATCCTCTATCTTATCCTATCCTCTATCCTATCCTATCCTCTATCCTACCCTATCCTCTATCCTATCCAATCCCCTATCCTATCCTCTACCCGATCCTATCCTCTATCCTATCCTATCCTCTATCCTATCCTATCCTCTATCCTATCCTATCCTCTATCCTATCCTATCGTATCCTCTATCGTATCCTATCCTCTATCCTATCCTATTCTCTATCCTATCCAATCCCCTATCCTATCCTCTACCCTATCCTATCCTCTATCCTATCCTACCCTCTATCCTATCCTTTCTTATCCTCTATCGTATCCTATCCTCTATCCTATCCAAACCATTATCCTATCCTCTATCCGATCCTATCCTCTATCCTATCCTATCCACTATCCTATCCTATCCTCTACCCTATCCTATCCTCTATCCTAACCTATCCTCTATCCTATCCTATCCTCTATCGTATCCTATCCTCTATTCTATCCTATCGTATCCTCTATCGCATCCTATCCTCTATCCTATCCTATCCTCTATCCTATACTATCCTCTATCCTATCCTATCCTCTATCCTATCTCATCCTCTATCTTATCCTATCCAATATCCTATCCTATCGTCTACCCTATCCTATCCTCTATCCTATCCTATCCTCTATCCTAACCTATCCTCTATCCTATCCTATTCTCTATCCTATCCTATCCTATCCTCTACCGCCTCCTATCCTGTATCCGATCCAATCCCCTATCGTCTACCGTATCATATTCTCTATCCTATCCAATCCTCTATCCTATCCGATCCACTATCATATCCATCCTCTATCCTATCCTATCCTCTATCCTATCCTATCCTCTATCCTATCCTATCCACTATCCTATCGTATCGTATCCTCTATCGTATACTATCCTCTGTCCTATCCTATCCTCTATCCTATCCAATCCCGTATCCTATCCTCTATCCTATCCTATCCTCTATCTTATCCTATCCTCTATCATATCCTATCCTCTATCATATCCTATCCTCTATCCTCTCCTATCCTCTATCCTATCCTATCCTCTATCCTATCCAATCCTCTTTCCTATCCTATCGTATCCTCTATCGTATCCTATCCTCTATCCTATCCTATCCTCTATCCTATCCAATCCCTTATCCTATCCTCTATCGTATCCTATCCTCTATCCTATTCTATCCTTTATCCTATCCTATCCTCTATCCTATCCTATCCTCTATCCTATCCTATTCTCTATCCTATCCTTCTCGTATCCTCTGTCCTATCCTAGCCTAGATCCTATCCTATCCTCTATCGTATCCTATCGTCTATCCTATCATATCCTCTATCTTATCCTATCCTCTATCCTATCCTATCCTCTATCCTATCCTATCCTCTATCCTAACCTATCCTCTATCCTATCCTATTCTCTACCCTATCCTATCCTATCCTGTACCGTCTCCTATCCTGTATCCGATCCAATCCCCTATCGTCTACAGTATCATATTCTCTATCCTATCGAATCCTCTACCCTATCCTATCCTCTATGCTGTCCTATCCTCTACCTTATCTTATCCTCTATCCTATACTATCCTCTATCCTAACCTATCCTCTATCCTATCCTTTTTTTCTATCCTATCCTATCCTCTACTATATCCTATCCTCTATACTATCCTATCCTCTATCCTATCCTATCCTCTATCCTATCCTATCCTCTATCATATCCTATCCTCTATCCTATCCTATCCTCTATCCTATCCTATCGTATCCTCTATCCTATCCTATCCCTTATCCTATCCTATCCCTTATCCTATCCTATCCTCTATCCTATCCTATCGTATCCTCTATCGTAATCCTATCCTCTATCCTATCCTATCCTCTGTCCTATCCAATCCCCTATCCTATACTCTACCCTATCCTATCCTCTATCCTATCCTACCCTCTATCCTATCCTTTCGTATCCTCTATCGTATCCTATCCTCTATCCTATCCTATCCTCTTTCCTATCCTATCCTCCATACTATCCTATCCTCTATCCTATCCTATCCTCTACCATATCCTATCCTCTATCCTAACCTATCCTCTATCCTATCCTATCATCTATCCTATCCTATCCTCTATCCTATCCTATCCTCTATCATATCCTATCCTCTATCCTATCCAATCCTCTATCCTATCTTATCCTCTATCTTATCCTATCCTCTATCCTATCCTATCCTCTATCCCATCCTATCCTCTATCCTATCCTATCCTCTATCATATCCTATTCTCTATCCTATCCTATCCTCTACTATATCCTATCCTCTATACTATCCTATCCTCTATCCTATCCTATCCTCTATCCTATCCTATCCTCTATCATATCCTATCCTCTATCCTATCCTATCCTCTATCCTATCCTATCGTATCCTCTATCCTATCCTATCCTATCGTATCCTCTATCGTAATCCTATCCTCTATCCTATCCTATCCTCTGTCCTATCCAATCCCCTATCCTATACTCTACCCTATCCTATCCTCTATCCTATCCTACCCTCTATCCTATCCTTTCGTATCCTCTATCGTATCCTATCCTCTATCCTATCCTATCCTCTTTCCTATCCTATGCTCCATACTATCCTATCCTCTATCCTATCCTATCCTCTACCATATCCTCTCCTCTATCCTAACCTATCCTCTATCCTATCCTATCCTCTATCCTATCCTATCCTCTATCCTATCCTATCCTCTATCCTATCCTATCCTCTACCCTATCTTATCCTCTATCCTATACTATCCTCTATCCTAACCTATCCTCTATCCTATCCTATTTTCTATCCTATCCTATCCTCTATTATATCCTATCCTCTATACTATCCTATCCTCTATCCTATCCTATCCTCTATCCTATCCTATTCTCTATCATATCCTATCCTCTATCCTATCCTATCCTCTATCCTATCCTATCGTATCCTCTATCCTATCCTATCCTATCCTCTATCCTATCCTATCGTATCCTCTATCCTATCCTATCCCTTATCCTATCCTATCCCTTATCCTATCCTATCCTCTATCCTATCCTATCGTATCCTCTATCGTAATCCTATCCTCTATCCTATCCTATCCTCTGTCCTATCCAATCCCCTATCCTATACTCTACCCTATCCTATCCTCTATCCTATCCTACCCTCTATCCTATCCTTTCGTATCCTCTATCGTATCCTATCCTCTATCCTATCCTATCCTCTTTCCTATCCTATCCTCCATACTATCCTATCCTCTATCCTATCCTATCCTCTACCATATCCTATCCTCTATCCTAACCTATCCTCTATCCTATCCTATCATCTATCCTATCCTATCCTCTATCCTATCCTATCCTCTATCATATCCTATCCTCTATCCTATCCAATCCTCTATCCTATCTTATCCTCTATCTTATCCTATCCTCTATCCTATCCTATCCTCTATCCCATCCTATCCTCTATCCTATCCTATCCTCTATCATATCCTATTCTCTATCCTATCCTATCCTCTACTATATCCTATCCTCTATACTATCCTATCCTCTATCCTATCCTATCCTCTATCCTATCCTATCCTCTATCATATCCTATCCTCTATCCTATCCTATCCTCTATCCTATCCTATCGTATCCTCTATCCTATCCTATCCTATCGTATCCTCTATCGTAATCCTATCCTCTATCCTATCCTATCCTCTGTCCTATCCAATCCCCTATCCTATACTCTACCCTATCCTATCCTCTATCCTATCCTACCCTCTATCCTATCCTTTCGTATCCTCTATCGTATCCTATCCTCTATCCTATCCTATCCTCTATCCTATCCTATCCTCTATCCTATCCTATCCTCTATCCTATCCTATCGTATCCTCTATCCTATCCTATCCTATCGTATCCTCTATCGTAATCCTATCCTCTATCCTATCCTATCCTCTATCCTATCCAATCCCCTATCCTATACTCTACCCTATCCTATCCTCTATCCTATCCTACCCTCTATCCTATCCATTCGTATCCTCTATCGTATCCTATCCTCTATCCTATCCTATCCTCTTTCCTATCCTATCCTCTATACTATCCTATCCTCTACCCTATCCTATCCTCTACCCTATCCTATCCTCTATCCTATCCAATCCCCTATCCTATCCTCTATCCTATCCTATCCTCTATCTTATCCTATCCTCTATCCTATCCTATCCTCTATCCTATCCTATCGTATCCTCTATCCTATCCTATCCTCTATCCTATCCAATCCCCTATCCTATCCTCTATCCGATCCTATCCTCTATCCTATCCTATCCTCTATCCTATCCTATCCTCTATCCTATCCTATCCTCTATCTTATCCTATCCTCTATCCTATCCTATCATCTATCCTATCCTATCCTCTATCCTATCCTATCCTCTATCATATCCTATCCTCTATCCTCTCCAATCCTCTATCCTATCTTATCCTCTATCTTATCCTAGCCTCTATCCTATCCTATCCTCTATCCCATCCTATCCTCTATCCTATCCTATCCTCTATCATATCCTATCCTCTATCCTATCCTATCCGCTATCCTATCCTATCGTATCCTCTATCGTATCCTATCCTCTATGCTATCCTATCCTCTATCCTATCCTATCCTATCCTCTATCCTATCCAATCCCCTATCCTATCCTCTATCCGATCCTATCCTCTATCCTATCCTATCCTCTATCCTATCCTATCGTCTATCCTATCCTATCCTCTATTCTATCCTATCGTATCCTCTATCGTATCCTATCCTCTATCCTATCCTATCCTCTATCCTATCCAATCCCCTATCCTATCCTCTATCCTATCCTATCGTATCCTCTATCGTATCCTATCCTCTATCCTATCCTATCCTCTATCATATCCTATCCTCTATCCTCTCCAATCCTCTATCCTATCTTATCCTCTATCTTATCCTAGCCTCTATCCTATCCTATCCTCTATCCTATCCAATCCCCTATCCTATACTCTACCCTATCCTATCCTCTATCCTATCCTACCCTCTATCCTATCCTTTCGTATCCTCTATCGTATCCTATCCTCTATCCTATCCTATCTTCTTTCCTATCCTATCCTCTATACTATCCTATCCTCTACCCTATCCTATCCTCTACCCTATCCTATCCTCAATCCTATCCAATCCCCTATCCTATCCTCTATCCTATCCTATCCTCTATCTTATCCTATCCTCTATCCTATCCTATCCTCTATCTTATCCTGTCCTCTATCCTATCCTATCCTCTATCCTATCCTATCCTCTATCCTATCCTATCCTCTATCTTATCCTATCCTCTATCCTATCCAAACCCCTATCCTATCCTCTATCCGATCCTATCCTCTATCCTATCCTATCCTCTATCCTATCCTATCCTCTACCCTATCCTATCCTCTATCCTATCCTCTATCCTATCCTATCCTCTTTCCTATCCTATCCTCTATCATATCCTATCCTCTATCCTATCCTATCCTCTATCCTATCCTATCGTATCCTCTATCGTATCCTATCCTCCATGCTATCCTATCCTCTATTATATCCTATCCTCTATACGATCCTATCCTCTATCCTATCCTATCCTCTATCCTATGCAATCCCCTATCCTATCCTCTATCCTATCCTATCCTCTATCATACCCTATCCTCTAACCTATCCTATCCTCTATCCTATCCTATCCTCTATCCTATCCTATCCTCTACCCTATCCTATCCTCTATCCTATCCTCTATCCTATCCTATCCTCTATCCTATCCTATCCTCTATCATATCCTATCCTCTATCCTATCCTATCCTCTATCCTATCCTATCCTCTATCCTATCCTTTCGTATCCTCTATCGTATCCTATCCTCTATCCTATCCTATCCTCTTTCCTATCCTATCCTCCATAGTATCCTATCCTCTATCCTATCCTATCCTCTACCATATCCTATCCTCTATCCCAACCTATCCTCTATCCTATCCTATCCTCTATCCTATCCTATCCTCTATCCTATCCTATCCTCTATCCTATCCTATCCTCTACCCTATCTTATCCTCTATCCTATACTATCCTCTATCCTAACCTATCCTCTATCCTATCCTATTCTCTATCCTATCCTATCCTCTATTATATCCTATCCTCTATACTATCCTATCCTCTATCCTATCCTATCCTCTATCCTATCCTATTCTCTATCATATCCTATCCTCTATCCTATCCTATCCTCTATCCTATCCTATCGTATCCTCTATCCTATCCTATCCTATCCTCTATCCTATCCTATCGTATGCTCTATCGTATCCTATCCTCTATCCTATCCTATCCTCTATCCTATCCAATCCCCTATCCTATACTCTACCCTATCCTATCCTCTATCCTATCCTACCCTCTATCCTATCCTTTGTATCCTCTATCGTATCCTATCCTCTATCCTATCCTATCTTCTTTCCTATCCTATCCTCTATACTATCCTATCCTCTACCCTATCCTATCCTCTACCCTATCCTATCCTCTATCCTATCCAATCCCCTATCCTATCCTCTATCCTATCCTATCCTCTATCTTATCCTATCCTCTATCCTATCCTATCCTCTATCTTATCCTGTCCTCTATCCTATCCTATCCTCTGTCCTATCCTATCCTCTATCCTATCCTATCCTCTATCTTATCCTATCCTCTATCCTATCCAAACCCCATATCCTATCCTCTATCCGATCCTATCCTCTATCCTATCCTATCCTCTATCCTATCCTATCCTCTACCCTATCCTATCCTCTATCCTATCCTATCCTCTATCCTATCCTATCCTCTATCATATCCTATCCTCTATCCTATCCTATCCTCTATAATATCCTATCCTCTATCCTATCCTATCGTATCCTCTATCGTATCCTGTCCTCCATGCTATCCTATCCTCTATTATATCCTATCCTCTATACGATCCTATCCTCTATCCTATCCTATCCTCTATCCTATGCAATCCCCTATCCTATCCTCTATCCTATCCTATCCTCTATCATACCCTATCCTCTAACCTATCCTATCCTCTATCCTATCCTATCCTCTATCCTATCCTATCCTCTATCCTATCCTATCCTATCCTCTCTCGTATCCTATCCTCTATGCTATCCTATCCTCTGTTATATCCTATCATCTATACTATCCTATCCTCTATCCTATCGTATCCTCTATCCTATCCTATCCTGTATCCTATCCAATCCCCTATCCTATCCTCTATCCGATCCTATCCTCTATCCTATCCTATCCTCTATCCTATCCTATCCTCTATCCTATCCTATCTTCTATCCTATCCTATCCTGTATCCTATCCTATCCTCTATCCTATCCAAACCCCTATCCTATCCTCTATCCGATCCTATCCTCTATCCTATCCTATATACTATCCTCTCCTATCCTCTACCCTATCCTATCCTCTATCCTAACCTATCCTCTATCCTATCCTATCCTCTATCCTATCCTATCCTCTATTCTATCCTATCGTATCCTCTATCGTATCCTATCCTCTATCCTATCCTATCCTCTATCCTATCAAATCCCCTATCCTATCCTCTATCCTATCCTATCCTCTATCTTATCCTATCCTGTATCCTATCCTATCATCTATCCTATCCTATCCTATCCTCTATCATATCCTATCCTCTATCCTATCCTATCCTCTATCCCATCTTATCCTCTATCTTATCCTATCCTCTATCCTATCCTATCCTCTATCCTATCCAATCCCCTATCCTATCCTCTATCCGATCCCATCCTCTATCCTATCCTATCCTCTATCCTATCCTATCCTCTATTCTATCCTATCGTATCCTCTATCGTATCCTATCCACTATCCTATCCTATCCTCTATCCTATCCAATCCCCTATCCTATCCTCTATGCTATCCTATCGTATCCTCTATCGTATCCTATCCTCTATCCTATCCTATCCTCTATCCTATCCAATCCCCTATCCTATACTCTACCCTATCCTATCCTCTATCCTATCCTACCCTCTATCCTATCCTTTCGTATCCTCTATCGTATCCTATCCTCTATCCTATCCTATCCTCTTTCCTATCCTATCCTCTATACTATCCTATCCTCTACCCTATCCTATCCTCTACCCTATCCTATCCTCTATCCTATCCAATCCCCTATCCTATCCTCTATCCTATCCTATCCTCTTTCCTATCCTATCCTCTATACTATCCTATCCTCTACCCTATCCTATCCTCTACCCTATCCTATCCTCTATCCTATCCAATCCCCTATCCTATCCTCTATCCTATCCTATCCTCTATCTTATCCTATCCTCTATCATATCCTATCCTCTATCTTATCCTGTCCTCTATCCTATCCTATCCTCTATCCTATCCTATCCTCTATCCTATCCTATCCTCTATCTTATCCTATCCTCTATCCTATCCAAACCCCTATCCTCTATCCTATCCTATCCTCTATCCTATCCTATCCTCCACCCTATCCTATCCTCTATCCTATCCTATCCTCTATCCTATCCTATCCTCTATCATATCCTATCCTCTATCCTATCCTATCCTCTATCCTATCCTATCCTCTATCCTATCCTATCGTATCCTCTATCGTATCCTATCCTCCATGCTAACCTATCCTCTATTATATCCTATCCTCTATACGATCCTATCCTCTATCCTATCCTATCCTCTATCCTATCCTATCGTATCCTCTATCGTATCCTATCCTCCATGCTAACCTATCCTCTATTATATCCTATCCTCTATACGATCCTATCCTCTATCCTATCCTATCCTCTATCCTATGCAATCCCCTATCCTATCCTCTATCCTATCCTATCCTCTATCATATCCTATCCTCTATCCTATCCTATCCTCTATCCTATCCTATCCTCTATCCTATCCTATCCTCTATCCTATCCTATCCTATCCTCTATCGTATCCTATCCTCTATGCTATCCTATCCTCTGTTATATCCTATCATCTATACTATCCTATCCTCTATCCTATCGTATCCTCTATCCTATCGTATCCTCTATCCTATCCAATCCCCTATCCTATCCTCTATCCGATCCTATCCTCTATCCTATCCTATCCTCTATCCTATCCTATCCTCTATCGTATCCTATCCTCTATGCTATCCTATCCTCTATCCTATCCTATCCTATCCTCTATCCTACCCTATCCTCTATCCTATCCAATCCCCTATCCTATCCTCTATCCGATCCTATCCTCTATCCTATCCTATCCTCTATCCTATCCTATCCTCTATCCTAACCTATCCTCTATCCTATCCTATCCTCTATCCTATCCTATCCTCTATTCTATCCTATCGTATCCTCTATCCTATCCTATCGTATCCTCTATCGCATCCTATCCTATATCCTATCCTATCCCTTATCCTATCCTATCCTCTATCCTATCCTATCGTATCCTCTATCGTAATCCTATCCTCTATCCTATCCTATCCTCTGTCCTATCCAATCCCCTATCCTATACTCTACCCTATCCTATCCTCTATCCTATCCTACCCTCTATCCTATCCTTTCGTATCCTCTATCGTATCCTATCCTCTATCCTATCCTATCCTCTATCCTATCCTATCGTATCCTCTATCGTATCCTATCCTCCATGCTAACCTATCCTCTATTATATCCTATCCTCTATACGATCCTATCCTCTATCCTATCCTATCCTCTATCCTATGCAATCCCCTATCCTATCCTCTATCCTATCCTATCCTCTATCATATCCTATCCTCTATCCTATCCTATCCTCTATCCTATCCTATCCTCTATCCTATCCTATCCTCTATCCTATCCTATCCTATCCTCTATCGTATCCTATCCTCTATGCTATCCTATCCTCTGTTATATCCTATCATCTATACTATCCTATCCTCTATCCTATCGTATCCTCTATCCTATCGTATCCTCTATCCTATCCAATCCCCTATCCTATCCTCTATCCGATCCTATCCTCTATCCTATCCTATCCTCTATCCTATCCTATCCTCTATCGTATCCTATCCTCTATGCTATCCTATCCTCTATCCTATCCTATCCTATCCTCTATCCTACCCTATCCTCTATCCTATCCAATCCCCTATCCTATCCTCTATCCGATCCTATCCTCTATCCTATCCTATCCTCTATCCTATCCTATCCTCTATCCTAACCTATCCTCTATCCTATCCTATCCTCTATCCTATCCTATCCTCTATTCTATCCTATCGTATCCTCTATCCTATCCTATCGTATCCTCTATCGCATCCTATCCTATATCCTATCCTATCCCTTATCCTATCCTATCCTCTATCCTATCCTATCGTATCCTCTATCGTAATCCTATCCTCTATCCTATCCTATCCTCTGTCCTATCCAATCCCCTATCCTATACTCTACCCTATCCTATCCTCTATCCTATCCTACCCTCTATCCTATCCTTTCGTATCCTCTATCGTATCCTATCCTCTATCCTATCCTATCCTCTTTCCTATCCTATCCTCTATACTATCCTATCCTCTACCCTATCCTATCCTCTACCCTATACTATCCTCTATCCTAACCTATCCTCTATCCTATCCTATCATCTATCCTATCCTATCCTCTATCCTATCCTATCCTCTATCATATCCTATCCTCTATCCTATCCAATCCTCTATCCTATCTTATCCTCTATCGTATCCTATCCTCTATCCTATCCTATCCTCTATCCCATCCTATCCTCTATCCTATCCTATCCTCTATCATATCCTATTCTCTATCCTATCCTATCCTCTACTATATCCTATCCTCTATACTATCCTATCCTCTATCCTATCCTATCCTCTATCCTATCCTATCCTCTATCATATCCTATCCTCTATCCTATCCTATCCTCTATCCTATCCTATCGTATCCTCTATCCTATCCTATCCTATCGTATCCTCTATCGTAATCCTATCCTCTATCCTATCCTATCCTCTGTCCTATCCAATCCCCTATCCTATACTCTACCCTATCCTATCCTCTATCCTATCCTACCCTCTATCCTATCCTTTCGTATCCTCTATCGTATCCTATCCTCTATCCTATCCTATCCTCTTTCCTATCCTATCCTCCATACTATCCTATCCTCTATCCTATCCTATCCTCTACCATATCCTCTCCTCTATCCTAACCTATCCTCTATCCTATCCTATCCTCTATCCTATCCTATCCTCTATCCTATCCTATCCTCTATCCTATCCTATCCTCTACCCTATCTTATCCTCTATCCTATACTATCCTCTATCCTAACCTATCCTCTATCCTATCCTATTCTCTATCCTATCCTATCCTCTATTATATCCTATCCTCTATACTATCCTATCCTCTATCCTATCCTATCCTCTATCCTATCCTATTCTCTATCATATCCTATCCTCTATCCTATCCTATCCTCTATCCTATCCTATCGTATCCTCTATCCTATCCTATCCTATCCTCTATCCTATCCTATCCTCTATCCTATCCTATCGTATCCTCTATCGTATCCTATCCTCTATCCTATCCTATCCTCTATCCTATCCAATCCCCTATCCTATACTCTACCCTATCCTATCCTCTATCCTATCCTACCCTCTATCCTATCCTTTCGTATCCTCTATCGTATCCTATCCTCTATCCTATCCTATCCTCTTTCCTATCCTATCCTCTATACTATCCTATCCTCTACCCTATCCTATCCTCTACCCTATCCTATCCTCTATCCTATCCAATCCCCTATCCTATCCTCTATCCTATCCTATCCTCTATCTTATCCTATCCTCTATCCTATCCTATCCTCTATCCTATCCTATCGTATCCTCTATCGTATCCTATTATCCATGCTATCCTATCCTCTATTATATCCTATCCTCTATACGATCCTATCCTCTATCCTATCCTATCCTCTATCCTATCCTATCCTCTATCCTATCCTATCCTCTATCCTATGCAATCCCCTATCCTATCCTCTATCCTATCCTATCCTCTATCATATCCTATCCTCTATCCTATCCTATCCTCTATCCTATCCTATCCTCTATCCTATCCTATCCTCTATCCTATCCTATCCTATCCTCTATCGTATCCTATCCTCTATGCTATCCTATCCTCTGTTATATCCTATCCTCTATACTATCCTATCCTCTATCCTATCGTATCCTCTATCCTATCCTATCCTCTATCCTATCCAATCCCCTATCCTATCCTCTATCCGATCCTATCCTCTATCCTATCCTATCCTCTATCCTATCCTATCCTCTATCCTATCCTATCCTCTATCTTATCCTATCCTCTATCCTATCCTATCATCTATCCTATCCTATCCTCTATCCTATCCTATCCTCTATCATATCCTATCCTCTATCCTCTCCAATCCTCTATCCTATCTTATCCTCTATCTTATCCTAGCCTCTATCCTATCCTATCCTCTATCCTATCCTATCCTCTATCATATCCTATCCTTTATCCTATCCTATCCTCTATCCTATCCTATCCTCTATCCTATCCTATCGTATCCTCTATCGTATCCTATCCTCCATGCTAACCTATCCTCTATTATATCCTATCCTCTATACGATCCTATCCTCTATCCTATCCTATCCTCTATCCTATCCTATCGTATCCTCTATCGTATCCTATCCTCCATGCTAACCTATCCTCTATTATATCCTATCCTCTATACGATCCTATCCTCTATCCTATCCTCTATCCTATCCTATCCTCTATCATATCCTATCCTCTATCCTATCCTATCCTCTATCCTATCCTATCCTCTATCCTATCCTATCCTCTATCCTATCCTATCCTATCCTCTATCGTATCCTATCCTCTATGCTATGCTATCCTCTGTTATATCCTATCATCTATACTATCCTATCCTCTATCCTATCGTATCCTCTATCCTATCGTATCCTCTATCCTATCCAATCCCCTATCCTATCCTCTATCCGATCCTATCCTCTATCCTATCCTATCCTCTATCCTATCCTATCCTCTATCCTATCCTATCCTCTATCTTATCCTATCCTCTATCCTATCCTATCATCTATCAAATCCTATCCTCTATCCTATCCTATCCTCTATCATATCCTATCCTCTATCCTCTCCAATCCTCTATCCTATCTTATCCTCTATCTTATCCTATCCTCTATCCTATCCTATCCTCTATCCCATCCTATCCTCTATCCTATCCTATCCTCTATCATATCCTATCCTCTATCCTATCCTATCCTCTATCCTATCCTATCGTATCCTCTATCGTATCCTATCCTCTATCCTATCCTATCCTCTACCCTATCCTATCCTATCCTCTATCCTACCCTATCCTCTATCCTATCCAATCCCCTATCCTATCCTCTATCCGATCCTATCCTCTATCCTATCCTATCCTCTATCCTATCCTATCCTCTATCCTATCCTATCCTCTATCCTATCCTATCCTCTATCCTATCCAAACCCCTATCATATCCTCTATCCGATCCTATCCTCTATCCTATCCTATATACTATCCTCTCCTATCCTCTACCCTATCCTATCCTCTATCCTAACCTATCCTCTATCCTATCCTATCCTCTATCCTATCCTATCCTCTATTCTATCCTATCGTATCCTCTATCGTATCCTATCCTCTATCCTATCCTATCCTCTATCCTATCCAATCCCCTATCCTATCCTCTATCCTATCCTATCCTCTATCTTATCCTATCCTGTATCCTATCCTATCATCTATCCTATCCTATCCTATCCTCTATCATATCCTATCCTCTATCCTATCCTATCCTCTATCCCATCTTATCCTCTATCTTATCCTATCCTCTATCCTATCCTATCCTCTATCCTATCCTATCCTCTATCCTATCCTATCCTCTATTCTATCCTATCGTATCCTCTATCGTATCCTATCCTCTATCCTATCCTATCCTCTATCCTATCCAATCCCCTATCCTATCCTCTATCCGATCCTATCCTCTGTCCTATCCTATCCTCGATCCTATCCTATCCTCTATCGCATCCTATCGTCTATCCTATCATATCCTCTATCTTATCCTATCCTCTATCCTATCCTATCCTCTATCCTATCCTATCCTCCAACCTATCTTATCCTCTATCCTATCCTATCCTCTATCCTATCCTATCCTCTATCATATCCTATCCTCTATCCTATCCTATCCTCTATCCTATCCTATCCTCTATCCTATCCTATCGTATCCTCTATCGCATCCTATCCTATATCCTATCCTATCCTCTATCCTATCCTATCCTCTATACTATCCTATCCTCTATCGTATCCTATCCTCTATCCTATGCAATCCCCTATCCTATCCTCTATCCTATCCTATCCTCTATCATATCCTATCCTCTATCCTATCCTATCCTCTATCCTATCCTATCCTCTATCCTATCCTATCCTATCCTCTATCCTATCCTATCCTATCCTCTATCGTATCCTATCCTCTATGCTATCCTATCCTCTGTTATATCCTATCCTCTATACTATCCTATCCTCTATCCTATCCAATCCCCTATCCTATCCTCTATCCGATCCTATCCTCTATCCTATCCTATCCTCTATCCTATCCTATCCTCTATCCTATCCTATCCTCTATCTTATCCTATCCTCTATCCTATCCTATCATCTATCAAATCCTATCCTCTATCCTATCCTATCCTCTATCATATCCTATCCTCTATCCTCTCCAATCCTCTATCCTATCTTATCCTCTATCTTATCCTATCCTCTATCCTATCCTATCCTCTATCCCATCCTATCCTCTATCCTATCCTATCCTCTATCATATCCTATCCTCTATCCTATCCTATCCTCTATCCTATCCTATCGTATCCTCTATCGTATCCTATCCTCTATGCTATCCTATACTCTATCCTATCCTTTCTTATCCTCTATCGTATCCTATCCTCTATCCTATCCAAACCCCTATCCTATCCTCTATCCGATCCTATCCTCTATCCTATCCTATCCACTATGCTATCCTATCCTCTACCCTATCCTATCCTCTATCCTAACCTATCCTCTATCCTATCCTATCCTCTATCGTATCCTATCCTCTATTCTATCCTATCGTATCCTCTATCGTATCCTATCCTCTATCCTATCCTATCCTCTATCCTATCCAATCACCTATCCTATCCTCTATCCTATCCTATCCTCTATCTTATCCTATCCTCTATCCTATCCTATCCTCTATCCTATCCTATCCTCTTTCCTATCCTATCCTCTATTATATCCTATCCTCTATCGTATCCTATCCTCTATCCTATTCTATCCTCTATCCTATCCTATCCTCTATCCTATTCTATCCTCTATCCTATCCTATCCTCTATCCTATCCTATCCTCTACCCTATCTTATCCTCTATCCTATACTATCCTCTATCCTAACCTATCCTCTATCCTATCCTATTCTCTATCCTATCCTATCCTCTATTATATCCTATCCTCTATACTATCCTATCCTCTATCCTATCCTATCCTCTATCCTATCCTATTCTCTATCATATCCTATCCTCTATCCTATCCTATCCTCTATCCTATCCTATCGTATCCTCTATCGTATCCTATCCTCTATCCTATCCTATCCTCTATCCTATCCAATCCCCTATCCTATACTCTACCCTATCCTATCCTCTATCCTATCCTACCCTCTATCCTATCCTTTCGTATCCTCTATCGTATCCTATCCTCTATCCTATCATATCCTCTTTCCTATCCTATCCTCTATACTGTCCTATCCTCTACCCTATCCTATCCTCTATCCTATCCAATCCCCTATCCTATCCTCTATCCTATCCTATCCTCTATCTTATCCTATCCTCTATCCTATCCTATCCTCTATCTTATCCTATCCTCTATCCTATCCTATCCTCTGTCCTATCCTATCCTCTATCCTATCCTATCCTCTATCTTATCCTATCCCCTATCCTATCCAAACCCCATATCCTATCCTCTATCCGATCCTATCCTCTATCCTATCCTATCCTCTATCCTATCCTATCCTCTACCCTATCCTATCCTCTATCCTATCCTATCCTCTATCCTATCCTATCCTCTATCATATCCTATCCTCTATCCTATCCTATCCTCTATCCTATCCTATCCGCTATCCTATCCTATCGTATCCTCTATCGTATCCTATTATCCATGCTATCCTATCCTCTATTATATCCTATCCTCTATACGATCCTATCCTCTATCCTATCCTATCCTCTATCCTATCCTATCCTCTATCCTATGCAATCCCCTATCCTATCCTCTATCCTATCCTATCCTCTATCATATCCTATCCTCTATCCTATCCTATCCTCTATCCTATCCTATCCTCTATCCTATCCTATCCTCTATCCTATCCTATCCTCTATCCTATCCTATCCTATCCTCTATCGTATCCTATCCTCTATGCTATCCTATCCTCTGTTATATCCTATCCTCTATCCTATCGTATCCTCTATCCTATCCTATCCTCTATCCTATCCAATCCCCTATCCTATCCTCTATCCGATCCTATCCTCTATCCTATCCTATCGTCTATCCTATCCTATCCTCTATCCTATCCTATCCTCTATCTTATCCTATCCTCTATCCTATCCTATCATCTATCCTATCCTATCCTCTATCCTATCCTATCCTCTATCATATCCTATCCTCTATCCTCTCCAATCCTCTATCCTATCTTATCCTCTATCTTATCCTATCCTCTATCCTATCCTATCCTCTATCCCATCCTATCCTCTATCCTATCCTATCCTCTATCATATCCTATCCTCTATCCTATCCTATCCGCTATCCTATCCTATCGTATCCTCTATCGTATCCTATCCTCTATGCTATCCTATCCTCTATCCTATCCTATCCTATCCTCTATCCTACCCTATCCTCTATCCTATCCAATCCCCTATCCTATCCTCTATCCGATCCTATCCTTTATCCTATCCTATCCTCTATCCTATCCTATCCTCTACCCTATCCTATCCTCTATCCTATCCTATCCTCTATCCTATCCAGCCCCTATCCTATCCTCTATCCGATCCTATCCTCTATCCTATCCTATTTACTATCCTCTCCTATCCTCTACCCTATCCTATCCTCTATCCTAACCTATCCTCTATCCTATCCTATCCTCTATCCTATCCTATCCTCTATTCTATCCTATCGTATCCTCTATCGTATCCTATCCTCTATCCTATCCTATCCTCTATCCTATCCTATCCTCTATCCTATCCTATCCTCTATCCTATCCTATCCTCTATTCTATCCTATCGTATCCTCTATCGTATCCTATCCTCTATCCTATCCTATCCTCTATCCTATCCAATCCCCTATCCTATCCCCTATCCTATCCTATCCTCTATCTTATCCTATCCTGTATCCTATCCTATCATCTATCCTATCCTATCCTATCCTCTATCATATCCTATCCTCTATCCTATCCTATCCTCTATCCCATCTTATCCTCTATCTTATCCTATCCTCTATCCTATCCTATCCTCTATCCTATCCTATCCTCTATCCTATCCTATCCTCTATTCTATCCTATCGTATCCTCTATCGTATCCTATCCTCTATCCTATCCTATCCTCTATCCTATCCTCTATCCTATCCTCTATCCGATCCTATCCTCTGTCCTATCCTATCCTATGTCCTCTATCGCATCCTATCGTCTATCCTATCATATCCTCTATCTTATCCTATCCTCTATCCTATCCTATCCTCTATCCTATCCTATCCTCCAACCTATCTTATCCTCTATCATATCCTATCCTCTATCCTCTCCAATCCTCTATCCTATCTTATCCTCTATCTTATCCTATCCTCTATCCTATCCTATCCTCTATCCCATCCTATCCTCTATCCTATCCTATCCTCTATCATATCCTATCCTCTATCCTATCCTATCCGCTATCCTATCCTATCGTATCCTCTATCGTATCCTATCCTCTATGCTATCCTATCCTCTATCCTATCCTATCCTATCCTCTATCCTACCCTATCCTCTATCCTATCCAATCCCCTATCCTATCCTCTATCCGATCCTATCCTTTATCCTATCCTATCCTCTATCCTATCCTATCCTCTACCCTATCCTATCCTCTATCCTATCCTATCCTCTATCCTATCCAAACCCCTATCCTATCCTCTATCCGATCCTATCCTCTATCCTATCCTATTTACTATCCTCTCCTATCCTCTACCCTATCCTATCCTCTATCCTAACCTATCCTCTATCCTATCCTATCCTCTATCCTATCCTATCCTCTATTCTATCCTATCGTATCCTCTATCGTATCCTATCCTCTATCCTATCCTATCCTCTATCCTATCCTATCCTCTATCCTATCCTATCCTCTATTCTATCCTATCGTATCCTCTATCGTATCCTATCCTCTATCCTATCCTATCCTCTATCCTATCCAATCCCCTATCCTATCCTCTATCCTATCCTATCCTCTATCTTATCCTATCCTGTATCCTATCCTATCATCTATCCTATCCTATCCTATCCTCTATCATATCCTATCCTCTATCCTATCCTATCCTCTATCCCATCTTATCCTCTATCTTATCCTATCCTCTATCCTATCCTATCCTCTATCCTATCCTATCCTCTATCCTATCCTATCCTCTATTCTATCCTATCGTATCCTCTATCGTATCCTATCCTCTATCCTATCCTATCCTCTATCCTATCCAATCCCCTATCCTATCCTCTATCCGATCCTATCCTCTGTCCTATCCTATCCTATGTCCTCTATCGCATCCTATCGTCTATCCTATCATATCCTCTATCTTATCCTATCCTCTATCCTATCCTATCCTCTATCCTATCCTATCCTCCAACCTATCTTATCCTCTATCCTATCCTATCCTCTATCCTATCCTATCCTCTATCATATCCTATCCTCTATCCTATCCTATCCTCTATCCTATCCTATCGTATCCTCTATCGCATCCTATCCTATATCCTATCCTATCCTCTATCCTATCCTATCCTCTATACTATCCTATCCTCTATCCTATCCTATCATCTATCAAATCCTATCCTCTATCCTATCCTATCCTCTATCATATCCTATCCTCTATCCTCTCCAATCCTCTATCCTATCTTATCCTCTATCTTATCCTATCCTCTATCCTATCCTATCCTCTATCCCATCCTATCCTCTATCCTATCCTATCCTCTATCATATCCTATCCTCTATCCTATCCTATCCTCTATCCTATCCTATCGTATCCTCTATCGTATCCTATCCTCTATGCTATCCTATAATCTATCCTATCCTTTCTTATCCTCTATCGTATCCTATCCTCTATCCTATCCAAACCCCTATCCTATCCTCTATCCGATCCTATCCTCTATCCTATCCTATCCACTATGCTATCCTATCCTCTACCCTATCCTATCCTCTATCCTAACCTATCCTCTATCCTATCCTATCCTCTATCGTATCCTATCCTCTATTCTATCCTATCGTATCCTCTATCGTATCCTATCCTCTATCCTATCCTATCCTCTATCCTATCCAATCACCTATCCTATCCTCTATCCTATCCTATCCTCTATCTTATCCTATCCTCTATCCTATCCTATCCTCTATCCTATCCTATCCTCTTTCCTATCCTATCCTCTATTATATCCTATCCTCTATCGTATCCTATCCTCTATCCTATTCTATCCTCTATCCTATCCTATCCTCTATCCTATTCTATCCTCTATCCTATCCTATCCTCTATCCTATCCTATCCTCTACCCTATCTTATCCTCTATCCTATACTATCCTCTATCCTAACCTATCCTCTATCCTATCCTATTCTCTATCCTATCCTATCCTCTATTATATCCTATCCTCTATACTATCCTATCCTCTATCCTATCCTATCCTCTATCCTATCCTATTCTGTATCATATCCTATCCTCTATCCTATCCTATCCTCTATCCTATCCTATCGTATCCTCTATCGTATCCTATCCTCTATCCTATCCTATCCTCTATCCTATCCAATCCCCTATCCTATACTCTACCCTATCCTATCCTCTATCCTATCCTACCCTCTATCCTATCCTTTCGTATCCTCTATCGTATCCTATCCTCTATCCTATCCTATCCTCTTTCCTATCCTATCCTCTATACTATCCTATCCTCTACACTATCCTATCCTCTACCCTATCCTATCCTCTATCCTATCCAATCCCCTATCCTATCCTCTATCCTATCCTATCCTCTATCTTATCCTATCCTCTATCCTATCCTATCCTCTATCTTATCCTATCCTCTATCCTATCCTATCCTCTGTCCTATCCTATCCTCTATCCTATCCTATCCTCTATCTTATCCTATCCCCTATCCTATCCAAACCCCATATCCTATCCTCTATCCGATCCTATCCTCTATCCTATCCTATCCTCTATCCTACCCTATCCTCTACCCTATCCTATCCTCTATCCTATCCTATCCTCTATCCTATCCTATCCTCTATCATATCCTATCCTCTATCCTATCCTATCCTCTATCCTATCCTATCCGCTATCCTATCCTATCGTATCCTCTATCGTATCCTATTATCCATGCTATCCTATCCTCTATTATATCCTATCCTCTATACGATCCTATCCTCTATCCTATCCTATCCTCTATCCTATCCTATCCTCTATCCTATGCAATCCCCTATCCTATCCTCTATCCTATCCTATCCTCTATCATATCCTATCCTCTATCCTATCCTATCCTCTATCCTATCCTATCCTCTATCCTATCCTATCCTCTATCCTATCCTATCCTCTATCCTATCCTATCCTATCCTCTATCGTATCCTATCCTCTATGCTATCCTATCCTCTGTTATATCCTATCCTCTATCCTATCGTATCCTCTATCCTATCCTATCCTCTATCCTATCCAATCCCCTATCCTATCCTCTATCCGATCCTATCCTCTATCCTATCCTATCCTCTATCCTATCCTATCCTCTATCCTATCCTATCCTCTATCTTATCCTATCCTCTATCCTATCCTATCATCTATCCTATCCTATCCTCTATCCTATCCTATCCTCTATCATATCCTATCCTCTATCCTCTCCAATCCTCTATCCTATCTTATCCTCTATCTTATCCTATCCTCTATCCTATCCTATCCTCTATCCCATCCTATCCTCTATCCTATCCTATCCTCTATCATATCCTATCCTCTATCCTATCCTATCCGCTATCCTATCCTATCGTATCCTCTATCGTATCCTATCCTCTATGCTATCCTATCCTCTATCCTATCCTATCCTATCCTCTATCCTACCCTATCCTCTATCCTATCCAATCCCCTATCCTATCCTCTATCCGATCCTATCCTTTATCCTATCCTATCCTCTATCCTATCCTATCCTCTACCCTATCCTATCCTCTATCCTATCCTATCCTCTATCCTATCCAAACCCCTATCCTATCCTCTATCCGATCCTATCCTCTATCCTATCCTATTTACTATCCTCTCCTATCCTCTACCCTATCCTATCCTCTATCCTAACCTATCCTCTATCCTATCCTATCCTCTATCCTATCCTATCCTCTATTCTATCCTATCGTATCCTCTATCGTATCCTATCCTCTATCCTATCCTATCCTCTATCCTATCCAATCCCCCATCCTATCCTCTATCCTATCCTATCGTATCCTCTATCGTATCCTATCCTCTATCCTATCCTATCCTCTATCCTATCCAATCCCCTATCCTATACTCTACCCTATCCTATCCTCTATCCTATCCTACCCTCTATCCTATCCTTTCGTATCCTCTATCGTACCCTATCCTCTATCCTATCCTATCCTCTTTCCTATCCTATCCTCTATACTATCCTATCCTCTACCCTATCCTATCCTCTACCCTATCCTATCCTCTATCCTATCCAATCCCCTATCCTATCCTCTATCCTATCCTATCCTCTATCTTATCCTATCCTCTATCCTATCCTATCCTCTATCTTATCCTGTCCTCTATCCTATCCTATCCTCTATCCTATCCTATCCTCTATCCTATCCTATCCTCTATCTTATCCTATCCTCTATCCTATCCAAACCCCTATCCTATCCTCTATCCGATCCTATCCTCTATCCTATCCTATCCTCTATCCTATCCTATCCACTATCCTATCCTATCGTATCCTCTATCGTATACTATCCTCTGTCCTATCCTATCCTCTATCCTATCCAATCCCGTATCCTATCCTCTATCCTATCCTATCCTCTATCTTATCCTATCCTCTATCCTATCCTATCCTCTATCATATCCTATCCTCTATCCTCTCCTATCCTCTATCCTATCCTATCCTCTATCCTATCCTCTATCGTATCCTATCCTCTATTCTATCCTATCGTATCCTCTATCGTATCCTATCCTCTATCCTATCCTATCCTCTATCCTATCCAATCACCTATCCTATCCTCTATCCTATCCTATCCTCTATCTTATCCTATCCTCTATCCTATCCTATCCTCTATCCTATCCTATCCTCTTTCCTATCCTATCCTCTATTATATCCTATCCTCTATCGTATCCTATCCTCTATCCTATTCTATCCTCTATCCTATCCTATCCTCTATCCTATTCTATCCTCTATCCTATCCTATCCTCTATCCTATCCTATCCTCTACTCTATCTTATCCTCTATCCTATACTATCCTCTATCCTAACCTATCCTCTATCCTGTCCTATTCTCTATCCTATCCTATCCTCTATTATATCCTATCCTCTATACTATCCTATCCTCTATCCTATCCTATCCTCTATCCTATCCTATTCTCTATCATATCCTATCCTCTCTCCTATCCTATCCTCTATCCTATCCTATCGTATCCTCTATCCTATCCTATCCTATCCTCTATCCTATCCTATCCTCTATCCTATCCTATCGTATCCTCTATCGTATCCTATCCTCTATCCTATCCTATCCTCTATCCTATCCAATCCCCTATCCTATACTCTACCCTATCCTATCCTCTATCCTATCCTACCCTCTATCCTATCCTTTCGTATCCTCTATCGTATCCTATCCTCTATCCTATCCTATCCTCTATCTTATCCTATCCTCTATCCTATCCTATCCTCTATCTTATCCTATCCTCTATCCTATCCTATCCTCTGTCCTATCCTATCCTCTATCCTATCCTATCCTCTATCTTATCCTATCCCCTATCCTATCCAAACCCCATATCCTATCCTCTATCCGATCCTATCCTCTATCCTATCCTATCCTCTATCCTATCCTATCCTCTACCCTATCCTATCCTCTATCCTATCCTATCCTCTATCCTATCCTATCCTCTATCATATCCTATCCTCTATCCTATCCTATCCTCTATCCTATCCTATCCTCTATCCTATCCTATCGTATCCTCTATCGTATCCTATTATCCATGCTATCCTATCCTCTATTATATCCTATCCTCTATACGATCCTATCCTCTATCCTATCCTATCCTCTATCCTATGCAATCCCCTATCCTATCCTCTATCCTATCCTATCCTCTATCATATCCTATCCTCTATCCTATCCTATCCTCTATCATATTCTATCCTCTATCCTATCCTATCCGCTATCCTATCCTATCGTATCCTCTATCGTATCCTATCCTCTATGCTATCCTATCCTCTATCCTATCCTATCCTATCCTCTATCCTACCCTATCCTCTATCCTATCCAATCCCCTATCCTATCCTCTATCCGATCCTATCCTTTATCCTATCCTATCCTCTATCCTATCCTATCCTCTACCCTATCCTATCCTCTATCCTATCCTATCCTCTATCCTATCCAAACCCCTATCCTATCCTCTATCCGATCCTATCCTCTATCCTATCCTATTTACTATCCTCTCCTATCCTCTACCCTATCCTATCCTCTATCCTAACCTATCCTCTATCCTATCCTATCCTCTATCCTATCCTATCCTCTATTCTATCCTATCGTATCCTCTATCGTATCCTATCCTCTATCCTATCCTATCCTCTATCCTATCCAATCCCCCATCCTATCCTCTATCCTATCCTATCGTATCCTCTATCGTATCCTATCCTCTATCATATCCTATCCTCTATCCTCTCCTATCCTCTATCCTATCCTATCCTCTATCCTATCCTATCGTATCCTCTATCGTATCATATCCTCTATCCTATCCTATCCTCTATCCTATCCAATCCCTTATCCTATCCTCTATAGTATCCTATCCTCTATCCTATCCTATCCTCTATCCTATCCTATCGTATCCTCTATCGTATCCTCTATCGTATCCTATCCTCTATCCTATCCTATTCTCTATCCTATCCAATCCCCTATCCTATCCTCTACCCTATCCTATCCTCTATCCTATCCTACCCTCTATCCTATCCTTTCTTATCCTCTATCGTATCCTATCCTCTATCCTATCCAAACCCCTATCCTATCCTCTATCCGATCCTATCCTCTATCCTATCCTATCCACTATCCGATCCTATCCTCTATCCTATCCTATCCTCTATCCTAACCTATCCTCTATCCTATCCTATCCTCTATCGTATCCTATCCTATATTCTATCCTATCGTATCCTCTATCGTATCCTATCCTCTATCCTATCCTATTCTCTATCCTATCCAATCCCCTATCCTATCCTCTACCCTATCCTATCCTCTATCCTATCCTATCATCTATCCTATCCTATCCTATCCTCTATCATATCCTATCCTCTATCCTATCCTATCCTCTATCCCATCTTATCCTCTATCTTATCCTATCCTCTATCCTATCCTATCCTCTATCCTATCCTATCCTCTATCCTATCCTATCCTCTATCCTATCCTATCCTCTATCCTATCCTATCCTCTATCCTATCCTATCCTCTATCCTATCCTATCCTCTATCCTGTCCTACCCTCAATCCTATCCTTTCGTATCCTCTATCGCATCCTATCCTCTATCCTATCCTATCCTCTATGCTATACTATCCTCTATACTATCCTATCCTCTATCCTATCCTATCCTCTATCCTATCCTATCCTCTATCCTATCTCATCCTCTATCTTATCCTATCCAATATCCTATCCTATCCTCTACCCTATCCTATCCTCTATCCTATCCTATCCTCTATCCTAACCTATCCTCTATCCTATCCTATTCTCTATCCTATCCTATCCTATCCTCTACCGTCTCCTATCCTGTATCCGATCCAATCCCCTATCGTCTACCGTATCATATTCTCTATCCTATCCAATCCTCTATCCTATCCGATCCACTATCATATCCATCCTCTATCCTATCCTATCCTCTATCCTATCCTATCCACTATCCTATCGTATCGTATCCTCTATCGTATACTATCCTCTGTCCTATCCTATCCTCTATCCTATCCAATCCCGTATCCTATCCTCTATCCTATCCTATCCTCTATCTTATCCTATCCTCTATCCTATCCTATCCTCTATCATATCCTATCCTCTATCCTCTCCTATCCTCTATCCTATCCTATCCTCTATCCTATCCTATCCTCTATCCTATCCTATCGTATCCTCTATCGTATCCTATCCTCTATCCTATCCTATCCTCTATCCTATCCAATCCCTTATCCTATCCTCTATCGTATCCTATCCTCTATCCTATTCTATCCTCTATCCTATCCTATCCTCTATCCTATCCTATCCTCTATCCTATCCTATTCTCTATCCTATCCTGTCGTATCCTCTGTCCTATCCTAGCCTAGATCCTATCCTATCCTCTATCGTATCCTATCGTCTATCCTATCATATCCTCTATCTTATCCTATCCTCTATCCTATCCTATCCTCTATCCTATCCTATCCTCTATCCTAACCTATCCTCTATCCTATCCTATTCTCTACCCTATCCTATCCTATCCTCTACCGTCTCCTATCCTGTATCCGATCCAATCCCCTATCGTCTACAGTATCATATTCTCTATCCTATCCAATCCTCTATCCTATCCGATCCTCTATCACATCGTATCCTCTTTCCTATCCTATCCCCTATTATATCCTATCCTCTATCGTATCCTATCCTCTATCCTATTCTATCCTCTATCCTATCCTATCCTCTATCCTAACCTATCCTCTATCCTATCCTATTCTCTATCCTATCCTATCCTCTACTATATCCTATCCTCTATACTATCCTATCCTCTATCCTACCCTATCCTCTATCCTATCCTATCCTCTATCATATCCTATCCTCTATCCTATCCTATCCTCTATCCTATCCTATTCTCTATCCTATCCTGTCGTATCCTCTGTCGTATCCTAGCCTAGATCCTATCCTATCCTCTATCCTATCCAATCCCCTATCCTATCCTCTATCCTATCCTATCCTCTATCTTATCCTATCCTCTATCCCATCCTATCCTCTATCCTATCCTATCCTCTATCCTATCCTATCCTCTATATTATCCTATCCTCTATCCTATCCTATCCTCTATCCTATCCTATCCTCTATCCCATCCTATCGTATCCTCTATCGTACCCTATCCTCTATCCTATCCTCTATCCTATCCAATCCCCTATCCTATCCTCTATCCTATCCGATCCACTATCATATCCTATCCTCTATCCTATCCTATCGTATCCTCTATCGTACCTTATCCTCTATCATATCCTATCCTCTATTCTCTCCTATCCTCTATCCTATCCTATCCTCTATCCTATCCTATCGTATCCTCTATCGTATCCTATTCTCTATCCTATCCTATCCTCTATCCTATCCAATCCCTTATCCTATCCTCTATCGTATCCTATCCTCTATCCTATTCTATCCTCTATCCTATCCTATCCTCTATCCTATCCTATCCTCTATCCTATCCTATTCTCTATCCTATCCTGTCGTATCCTCTGTCCTATCCTAGCCTAGATCCTATCCTATCCTCTATCGTATCCTATCGTCTATCCTATCATATCCTCTATCTTATCCTATCCTCTATCCTATCCTATACTCTATCCTATCCTATCCTCTATCCTAACCTATCCTCTATCCTATCCGATTCTCTACCCTATCCTATCCTATCCTCTACCGTCTCCTATCCTGTATCCGATCCAATCCCCTATCGTCTACAGTATCATATTCTCTATCCTATCCAATCCTCTATCCTATCCGATCCTCTATCACATCCTATCCTCTTTCCTATCCTATCCTCTATTATATCCTATCCTCTATCGTATCCTATCCTCTATCCTATTCTATCCTCTATCCTATCCTATCCTCTATCTTATCCTATCCTCTATCCTATCCTATCCTCTATCTTATCCTATCCTCTATCCTATCCTATCCTCTGTCCTATCCTATCCTCTATCCTATCCTATCCTCTATCTTATCCTATCCTCTATCCTATCCAAACCCCATATCCTATCCTCTATCATATCCTATCCTCTATCCTATCCTATCCTCTATCCTATCCTATCCTCTACCCTATCCTATCCTCTATCCTATCCTATCCTCTATCCTATCCTATCCTCTATCATATCCTATCCTCTATCCTATCCTATCCTCTATCCTATCCTATCCTCTATCCTATCCTATCGTATCCTCTATCGTATCCTATTATCCATGCTATCCTATCCTCTATTATATCCTATCCTCTATACGATCCTATCCTCTATCCTATCCTATCCTCTATCCTATCCTATCCTCTATCCTATGCAATCCCCTATCCTATCCTCTATCCTATCCTATCCTCTATCATATCCTATCCTCTATCCTATCCTATCCTCTATCCTATCCTATCCTCTATCTTATCCTATCCTCTATCCTATCCTATCATCTATCCTATCCTATCCTCTATCCTATTCTATCCTCTATCATATCCTATCCTCTATCCTCTCCAATCCTCTATCCTATCTTATCCTCTATCTTATCCTATCCTCTATCCTATCCTATCCTCTATCCCATCCTATCCTCTATCCTATCCTATCCTCTATCATATCCTATCCTCTATCCTATCCTATCCGCTATCCTATCCTATCGTATCCTCTATCGTATCCTATCCTCTATGCTATCCTATCCTCTATCCTATCCTATCCTATCCTCTATCCTATCCTATCCTCTTTCCTATCCTATCCTCTATTATATCCTATCCTCTATCGTATCCTATCCTCTATCCTATTCTATCCTCTATCCTATCCTATCCTCTATCCTATTCTATCCTCTATCCTATCCTATCCTCTATCCTATCCTATCCTCTATACTATCCTATCCAATCCTCTATCCTATCCTATCCTCTATCCTATCCTATCCTCTATCCTATCCTATCCTCTATCCTATCCTATCCTCTACCCTATCTTATCCTCTATCCTATACTATCCTCTATCCTAACCTATCCTCTATCCTATCCTATTCTCTATCCTATCCTATCCTCTACTATATCCTATCCTCTATACTATCCTATCCTCTATCCTACCCTATCCTCTATCCTATCCTATCCTCTATCATATCCTATCCTCTATCCTATCCTATCCTCTATCATATCCTATCCTCTATCCTATCCTATCCTCTATCCTATCCTATTCTCTATCCTATCCTGTCGTATCCTCTGTCCTATCCTAGCCTAGATCCTATCCTATCCTCTATCCTATCCAATCCCCTATCCTATCCTCTATCCTATCCTATCCTCTATCTTATCCTATCCTCTATCCTATCCTATCCTCTATCCTATCCTATCCTCTATATTATCCTATCCTCTATCCTATCCTATCCTCTATCCTATCCTATCCTCTATCCCATCCTATCGTATCCTCTATCGTACCCTATCCTCTATCCTATCCTCTATCCTATCCAATCCCCTATCCTATCCTCTATCCTATCCGATCCACTATCATATCCTATCCTCTATCCTATCCTATCGTATCCTCTATCGTACCTTATCCTCTATCATATCCTATCCTCTATTCTCTCCTATCCTCTATCCTATCCTATCCTCTATCCTATCCTATCGTATCCTCTATCGTATCCTATCCTCTATCCTATCCTATCCTCTATCCTATCCAATCCCTTATCCTATCCTCTATCGTATCCTATCCTCTATCCTATTCTATCCTCTATCCTATCCTATCCTCTATCCTATCCTATCCTCTATCCTATCCTATTCTCTATCCTATCCTGTCGTATCCTCTGTCCTATCCTAGCCTAGATCCTATCCTATCCTCTATCGTATCCTATCCTATCCTCTATCCTATCCTATCCTCTATCCTATCCTATCCTGTACCCTATCTTATCCTCTATCCTATACTATCCTCTATCCTAACCTATCCTCTATCCTATCCTATTCTCTATCCTATCCTATCCTCTATTATATCCTATCCTCTATACTATCCTATCCTCTATCCTATTCTATCCTCTATCCTATCCTATCCTCTATCATATCCTATCCTCTATCCTATCCTATCCTCTATCCTATCCTATCGTATCCTCTATCCTATCCTATCCTCTATCCTATCCTATCGTATCCTCTATCGTATCCTATCCTCTATCCTATCCTATCCTCTATCCTATCCAATCCCCTATCCTATACTCTACCCTATCCTATCCTCTATCCTATCCTACCCTCTATCCTATCCTTTCGTATCCTCTATCGTATCCTATCCTCTATCCTATCCTATCCTCTTTCCTATCCTATCCTCTATACTATCCTATCCTCTACCCTATCCGATCCTCTACCCTATCCTAGCCTCTATCCTATCCAATCCCCTATCCTATCCTCTATCCTATCCTATCCTCTATCTTATCCTATCCTCTATCCTATCCTATCCTCTATCTTATCCTATCCTCTATCCTATCCTATCCTCTATCCTATCCTATCCTCTATCCTATCCTATCCTCTATCCTATCCTATCCTCTATCCTATCCAAACCCCAATCCTATCCTCTATCCGATCCTATCCTCTATCCTATCCTAACCCAGCCTCTAGCCTATCCTATCCTCTACCCTATCGTATCCTCTATCCTAGCCTATCCTCTATCCTATCCTATCCTCTATCCTATCCTATCCTCTATCCTATACTATCGTATCCTCTATCGTATCCTATCCTCTATCCTATCCTATCCTCTATCCTATCCAATCCCCTATCCTATCCTCTATCCTATCCTATCCTCTATCCTATCCTATCCGCTATCCTATCCTATCCTCAATCATATCCTATCCTCTATCCTATCCTATCCTATATCCTATCCTATCCTCTATCCTATCCTATCGTATCCTCTATCGTATCCTATCCTCTATGCTATCCTATCCTCTATTATATCCTATCCTCTATACGATCCTATCCTCTATCCTATCCTATCCTATATCCTATCCTATCCTCTATCCTATCCTATCGTATCCTCTATCGTATCCTATCCTCTATGCTATCCTATCCTCTATTATATCCTATCCTCTATACGATCCTATCCTCTATCCTATCCTATCCTCTATCCTATCCTATCCTCTATCCTATCCAATCCCCTACCCTATCCTCTATCCTATCCTATCCTCTATCATATCCTACCCTCCATCCTATCCTATCCTCTATCCTATCCTATCCTCTATCCTATCCAATCCCCTACCCTATCCTCTATCCGATCCTATCCTCTATGCTATCCTATCCTCTATCCTATCCTATCCTCTATCTTATCCTATCCTCTATCCTATCCTATCATCTATCCTATCCTATCCTCTATCCTATCCTATCCTCTATCATATCCTATCCTCTATCCTATCCAATCCTCTATCCTATCTTATCCTCTATCTTATCCTATCCTCTATCCTATCCTATCCTCTATCCCATCCTATCCTCTATCCTATCCTATTCTCTATCCTATCCTATCCTCTTTCCTATCCTATCCTCCATACTATCCTATCCTCTATCCTATCCTATCCTCTACCATATCCTATCCTCTATCCTAACCTATCCTCTATCCTATCCTATACTCTATCCTATCCTATCCTCTATCCTATCCTATCCTCTATCCTATCCTATCCTCTATCCTATCCAATCCCCTATCCTATCCTCTATCCGATCCTATCCTCTATCCGATCCTATCCTCTATCCTATCCTATCCTCTATCCTATCCTATCCTCTATCTTATCCTATCCTCTATCCTATCCTATCATCTATCCTATCCTATCCTCTATCCTATCCTATCCTCTATCATATCCTATCCTCTATCCTATCCAATCCTCTATCCTATCTTATCATCTATCTTATCCTATCCTCTATCCTATCCTATCCTCTATCCCATCCTATCCTCTATCCTATCCTATCCTCTATCATATCCTATCCTCTATCTTATCCTATCCTCTTTCCTATCTTATCATCTATCCTATCCTATCCTCTATCCTATCCTATCCTCTATCCTATCCAATCCCTTACCCTATCCTCTATCGTATCCTATCCTCTATCCTATTCTATCCTCTATCCTATCCTACCCTCTATCCTATCCTATCCTCTATCCTATCCTATTCTCTATCCTATCCTGTCGTATCCTCTGTCCTATCCTAGCCTAGATCCTATCCTATCCTCTATCGTATCCTATCGTCTATCCTATCATATCCTCTATCTTATCCTATCCTCTATCCTATCCTATCCTCTATCCTATCCTATCCTCTATCCTAACCTATCCTCTATCCTATCCTATTCTCTACCCTATCCTATCCTATCCTCTACCGTCTCCTATCCTGTATCCGATCCAATCCCCTATCGTCTACAGTATCATATTCTCTATCCTATCCAATCCTCTATCCTATCCGATCCTCTATCATATCCTATCCTCTTTCCTATCCTATCCTCTATTATATCCTATCCTCTATCGTATCCTATCCTCTATCCTATCCTATCCTATCCTCTATCCTATCCTATCCTCTATCCTATCCTATCCTCTACCCTATCTTATCCTCTATCCTATACTATCCTCTATCCTAACCTATCCTCTATCCTATCCTATTCTCTATCCTATCCTATCCTCTATTATATCCTATCCTCTATACTATCCTATCCTCTATCCTATTCTATCCTCTATCCTATCCTATCCTCTATCATATCCTATCCTCTATCCTATCCTATCCTCTATCCTATCCTATCGTATCCTCTATCCTATCCTATCGTATCCTCTATCGTATCCTATCCTCTATCCTATCCTATCCTCTATCCTATCCAATCCCCTATCCTATACTCTACCCTATCCTATCCTCTATCCTATCCTACCCTCTATCCTATCCTTTCGTATCCTCTATCGTATCCTATCCTCTATCCTATCCTATCCTCTTTCCTATCCTATCCTCTATACTATCCTATCCTCTACCCTATCCGATCCTCTACCCTATCCTAGCCTCTATCCTATCCAATCCCCTATCCTATCCTCTATCCTATCCTATCCTCTATCTTATCCTATCCTCTATCCTATCCTATCCTCTATCTTATCCTATCCTCTATCCTATCCTATCATCTATCCTATCCTATCCTCTATCCTATCCTATCCTCTATCCTATCCTATCCTCTATCCTATCCAAACCCCAATCCTATCCTCTATCCGATCCTATCCTCTATCCTATCCTATCCTCTAGCCTATCCAATCCTCTACCCTATCCTATCCTCTATCCTAACCTATCCTCTATCCTATCCTATCCTCTATCCTATCCTATCCTCTATCCTATACTATCGTATCCTCTATCGTATCCTATCCTCTATCCTATCCTATCCTCTATCCTATCCAATCCCCTATCCTATCCTCTATCCTATCCTATCCTCTATCCTATCCTATCCGCTATCCTATCCTATCCTCAATCATATCCTATCCTCTATCCTATCCTATCCTATATCCTATCCTATCCTCTATCCTATCCTATCGTATCCTCTATCGTATCCTATCCTCTATGCTATCCTATCCTCTATTATATCCTATCCTCTATACGATCCTATCCTCTATCCTATCCTATCCTCTATCCTATCCTATCCTCTATCCTATCCAATCCCCTACCCTATCCTCTATCCTATCCTATCCTCTATCATATCCAACCCTCTATCCTATCCTATCCTCTATCCTATCCTATCCTCTATCCTATCCAATCCCTTATCCTATCCTCTATCGTATCCTATCCTCTATCCTATTCTATCCTCTATCCTATCCTGTCGTATCCTCTGTCCTATCCTAGCCTAGATCCTATCCTATCCTCTATCGTATCCTATCGTCTATCCTATCATATCCTCTATCTTATCCTATCCTCTATCCTATCCTATCCTCTATCCTATCCTATCCTCTATCCTAACCTATCCTCTATCCTATCCTATTCTCTACCCTATCCTATCCTATCCTCTACCGTCTCCTATCCTGTATCCGATCCAATCCCCTATCGTCTACAGTATCACATTCTCTATCCTATCCAATCCTCTATCCTATCCGATCCTCTATCATATCCTATCCTCTTTCCTATCCTCTCCTCTATTATATCCTATCCTCTATCGTATCCTATCCTCTATCCTATTCTATCCTCTATCCTATCCTATCCTCTATCCTATTCTATCCTCTATCCTATCCTATACTCTATCCTATCCTATCCTCTATCCTATCCTATCCTATCCTCTATCCTATCCTATCCTCTATCCTATCCTATCCTCTACCCTATCTTATCCTCTATCCTATACTATCCTCTATCCTAACCTATCCTCTATCCTATCCTATTCTCTATCCTATCCTTTCGTATCCTCTATCGTATCCTATCCTCTATCCTATCCTATCCTCTTTCCTATCCTATCCTCTATACTATCCTATCCTCTACCCTATCCGATCCTCTACCCTATCCTAGCCTCTATCCTATCCAATCCCCTATCCTATCCTCTATCCTATCCTATCCTCTATCTTATCCTATCCTCTATCCTATCCTATCCTCTATCTTATCCTATCCTCTATCCTATCCTATCATCTATCCTATCCTATCCTCTATCCTATCCTATCCTCTATCCTATCCTATCCTCTATCCTATCCAAACCCCAATCCTATCCTCTATCCGATCCTATCCTCTATCCTATCCTATCCTCTAGCCTATCCTATCCTCTACCCTATCCTATCCTCTATCCTAACCTATCCCCTATCCTATCCTATCCTCTATCCTATCCTATCCTCTATCCTATACTATCGTATCCTCTATCGTATCCTATCCTCTATCCTATCCTATCTTCTATCCTATCCAATCCCCTATCCTACCCTCTATCCTATCCTATCCTCTATCCTATCCTATCCGCTATCCTATCCTATCCTCAATCATATCCTATCCTCTATCCTATCCTATCCTATATCCTATCCTATCCTCTATCCTATCCTATCGTATCCTCTATCGTATCCTATCCTCTATGCTATCCTATCCTCTATTATATCCTATCCTCTATACGATCCTATCCTCTATCCTATCCTATCCTCTATCATATCCTATCCTCTATCCTATCCTATCCTCTATCCTATCCTATCGTATCCTCTATCCTATCCTATCCTCTATCCTATCCTTTCGTATCCTCTATCGTATCCTATCCTCTATCCTATCCTATCCTCTTTCCTATCCTATCCTCTATACTATCCTATCCTCTACCCTATCCGATCCTCTACCCTATCCTAGCCTCTATCCTATCCAATCCCCTATCCTATCCTCTATCCTATCCTATCCTCTATCTTATCCTATCCTCTATCCTATCCTATCCTCTATCTTATCCTATCCTCTATCCTATCCTATCATCTATCCTATCCTATCCTCTATCCTATCCTATCCTCTATCCTATCCTATCCTCTATCCTATCCAAACCCCAATCCTATCCTCTATCCGATCCTATCCTCTATCCTATCCTATCCTCTAGCCTATCCTATCCTCTACCCTATCCTATCCTCTATCCTAACCTATCCCCTATCCTATCCTATCCTCTATCCTATCCTATCCTCTATCCTATACTATCGTATCCTCTATCGTATCCTATCCTCTATCCTATCCTATCTTCTATCCTATCCAATCCCCTATCCTACCCTCTATCCTATCCTATCCTCTATCCTATCCTATCCGCTATCCTATCCTATCCTCAATCATATCCTATCCTCTATCCTATCCTATCCTATATCCTATCCTATCCTCTATCCTATCCTATCGTATCCTCTATCGTATCCTATCCTCTATGCTATCCTATCCTCTATTATATCCTATCCTCTATACGATCCTATCCTCTATCCTATCCTATCCTCTATCCTATCCTATCCTCTATCCTATCCTATCCTCTATCCTATCCAATCCCCTACCCTATCCTCTATCCTATCCTATCCTCTATCATATCCTACCCTCTATCCTATCCTATCCTCTATCCTATCCTATCCTCTATCCTATCCAATCCCCTACCCTATCCTCTATCCGATCCTATCCTCTATCCTATCCTATCCTCTATCCTATCCTATCCTCTATCCTATCCTATCCTCTATCTTATCCTATCCTCTATCCTATCCTATCATCTATCCTATCCTATCCTCTATCCTATCCTATCCTCTATCATATCCTATCCTCTATCCTATCCAATCCTCTATCCTATCTTATCCTCTATCTTATCCTATCCTCTATCCTATCCTATCCTCTATCCCATCCTATCCTCTATCCTATCCTATCCTCTATCATATCCTATCCTCTATCTTATCCTATCCTCTATCCTATCTTATCCTCTATCCTATACTATCGTATCCTCTATCGTATCCTATCCTCTATCCTATCCTATCCTCTATCCTATCCAATCCCCTATCCTATCCTCTATCCGATCCTATCCTCTATCCTATCCTATCCTCTATCCTATCCTATCCTCTATCTTATCCTATCCTCTATCCTATCCTATCATCTATCCTATCCTATCCTCTATCCTATCCTATCCTCTATCATATCCTATCCTCTATCCTATCCAATCCTCTATCCTATCTTATCCTCTATCTTATCCTATCCTCTATCCTATCCTATCCTCTATCCCATCCTATCCTCTATCCTATCCTATCCTCTATCATATCCTATCCTCTATCTTATCCTATCCTCTTTCCTATCTTATCATCTATCCTATCCTATCCTCTATCCTATCCTATCCTCTATCATATCCTATCCTCTATCCTATCCAATCCTCTAACCTATCTTATCCTCTATCTTATCCTCTCCTCTATCCTATCTTATCCTCTATCTTATCCTATCCTCTATCCTATCCTATCCTCTATCCTATCCAATCCCCTATCCTACCCTCTATCCTATCCTATCCTCTATCCTATCCTATCCGCTATCCTATCCTATCCTCAATCATATCCTATCCTCTATCCTATCCTATCCTATATCCTATCCTATCCTCTATCCTATCCTATCGTATCCTCTATCGTATCCTATCCTCTATGCTATCCTATCCTCTATTATATCCTATCCTCTATACGATCCTATCCTCTATCCTATCCTATCCTCTATCCTATCCTATCCTCTATCCTATCCAATCCCCTACCCTATCCTCTATCCTATCCTATCCTCTATCATATCCTACCCTCTATCCTATCCTATCCTCTATCCTATCCTATCCTCTATCCTATCCAATCCCCTACCCTATCCTCTATCCGATCCTATCCTCTATCCTATCCTATCCTCTATCCTATCCTATCCTCTATCCTATCCTATCCTCTATCTTATCCTATCCTCTATCCTATCCTATCATCTATCCTATCCTATCCTCTATCCTATCCTATCCTCTATCATATCCTATCCTCTATCCTATCCAATCCTCTATCCTATCTTATCCTCTATCTTATCCTATCCTCTATCCTATCCTATCCTCTATCCCATCCTATCCTCTATCCTATCCTATCCTCTATCATATCCTATCCTCTATCTTATCCTATCCTCTATCCTATCTTATCCTCTATCTTATCCTATCCTCTATCCTATCCTATCCTCTATCCTACCCTATCCTCTATCCTATCCAATCCCCTATCCTATCCTCTATCCGATCCTATCCTCTATCCTATCCTATCCTCTATCCTATCCTATCCTATATCCTATCCTATCCTCTATCCTATCCTATCGTATCCTCTATCTTATCCTATCCTCTATCCTATCCTATCATCTATCGTATCCTATCCTCAATCCTATCCTATCCTCTATCATATCCTATCCTCTATCCTATCCAATCCTCTATCCTATCTTATCCTCTATCTTATCCTATCCTCTATCCTATCCTATCCTTTATCCCATCCTATCCTCTATCCTATCCTATCCTCTATCATATCCTATCCCCTATCTTATCCTATCCTCTATCCTATCATATCATCTATCCTATCCTATCCTCTATCCTATCCTATCGTATCCTCTATCGTATCCTATCCTCTATGCTATCCTATCCTCTATTATATCCTATCCTCTATACGATCCTATCCTCTATCCTATCCTATCCTCTATCCTATCCTATCCTCTATCCTATCCAATCCCCTACCCTATCCTCTATCCTATCCTATCCTCTATCATATCCTATCCTCTATCCTATCCAATCCTCTATCCTATCTTATCCTCTATCTTATCCTATCCTCTATCCTATCTTATCCTCTATCTTATCCTATCCTCTATCCTATCCTATCCTCTATCCTACCCTATCCTCTATCCTATCCAATCCCCTATCCTATCCTCAATCCGATCCTATCCTCTATCCTATCCTATCCTCTATCCTATCCTATCCTCTATCCTATCCTATCCTCTATCCTATCCTATCCTCTATCCTATCCTATCCTCTATCCTATCCTATCGTATCCTCTATCGTATCCTATCCTCTATCCTATCCTATTCTCTATCCTATCCAATCCCCTATCCTATCCTCTACCCTATCCTATCCTCTATCCTATCCTACCCTCTATCCTATCCTTTCTTATCCTCTATCGTATCCTATCCTCTATCCTATCCAAACCCCTATCCTATCCTCTATCCGATCCTATCCTCTATCCTATCCTATCCACTATCCTATCCTATCCTCTACCCTATCCTATCCTCTATCCTAACCTATCCTCTATCCTATCCTATCCTCTATCGTATCCTATCCTCTATTCTATCCTATCGTATCCTCTATCGTATCCTATCTTCTATCCTATCCTATCCTCTATCCTATCCAATCCCCTATCCTATCCTCTATCCTATCCTATCCTCTATCTTATCCTATCCTCTATCCTATCCTATCATCTATCCTATCCTATCCTATTCTCTATCATATCCTATCCTCTATCCTATCCTATCCTCTATCCCATCTTATCCTCTATCTTATCCTATCCTCTATCCTATCCTATCCTCTATCCTATCCTATCCTCTATCCTATCCTATCCTCTATCCTATCCTATCCTCTATCCTATCTCATCCTCTATCTTATCCTATCCAATATCCTATCCTATCCTCTACCCTATCCTATCCTCTATCCTATCCTATCCTCTATCCTAACCTATCCTCTATCCTATCCTATTCTCTATCCTATCCTATCCTCTTTCCTATCCTATCCTCCATACTATCCTATCCTCTATCCTATCCTATCCTCTACCATATCCTATCCTCTATCCTAACCTATCCTCTATCCTATCCTATCCTCTATCCTATCCTATCCTCTATCCTATCCTATCCTCTATCCTATCCTATCCTCTATCCTATCCAATCCCCTATCCTATCCTCTATCCGATCCTATCCTCTATCCTATCCTATCCCCTATCCTATCCTATCCTCTATCCTATCCTATCCTCTATCTTATCCTATCCTCTATCCTATCCTATCATCTATCCTATCCTATCCTCTATCCTATCCTATCCTCTATCATATCCTATCCTCTATCCTATCCAATCCTCTATCCTATCTTATCCTCTATCTTATCCTATCCTCTATCCTATCCTATCCTCTATCCCATCCTATCCTCTATCCTATCCTATCCTCTATCATATCCTATCCTCTATCTCATCCTATCCTCTATCCTATCCTATCCTCTATCCTATCCTATCGTATCCTCTATCGTATCCTATCCTCTATGCTATCCTATCCTCTATCCTATCCTCTCTTATCCTCTATCGTATCCTATCCTCTATCCTATCCAAACCCCTATCCTATTCTCTATCCGATCCTATCCTCTATCCTATCCTATCCACTATCCTATCCTACCCTCTACCCTATCCTATCCTCTATCCTAACCTATCCTCTATCCTATCCTATCCTCTATCGTATCCTATCCTCTATTCTATCCTATCGTATCCTCTATCGTATCCTATCCTCTATCCTATCCTATCCTCTATCCTATCCAATCCCCTATCCTATCCTCTATCCTATCCTATCCTCTATCTTATCCTATCCTCTATCCTATCCTATCCTCTATCCTATCCTATCCTCTATCCTATCCTATCCTCTATCCTATCCTATCCTCTATCCTATCCTATCCTCTATCCTATCCAAACCCCTATCCTATCCTGTATCCGATCCTATCCTCTATCCTATCCTATCCTCTATCCTATCCTATCCTCTACCCTATCCTATCCTCTATCCTAACCTATCCTCTATCCTATCCTATCCTCTATCCTATCCTATCCTCTATCCTATCCAATCCCCTATCCTATCCTCTATCCTATCCTATCCTCTTTCCTATCCTATCCTCTATTATATCCTATCCTCTATCGTATCTTATCCTCTATCCTATTCTATCCTCTATCCTATCCTATCCTCTATCCTATTCTATCCTCTATCCTATCCTATCCTCTATCCTATCCTATCCTCTATCCTATCCTATCCTATCCTCTATCCTATCCTATCCTCTATCCTATCCTATCCTCTATCCTATCCTATCCTCTACCCTATCTTATCCTCTATCCTATACTATCCTCTATCCTAACCTATCCTCTATCCTATCCTATTCTCTATCCTATCCTATCCTCTATTATATCCTATCCTCTATACTATCCTATCCTCTATCCTATCCCATCCTCTATCCTATCCTATTCTCTATTATATCCTATCCTCTATCCTATCCTATCCTCTATCCTATCCTATCGTATCCTCTATCCTATCCTATCCTATCCTCTATCCTATCCTATCGTATCCTCTATCGTATCCTATCCTCTATCCTATCCTATCCTCTATCCTATCCAATCCCCTATCCTATACTCTACCCTATCGTATCCTCTATCCTATCCTATCCTATCCTCTATCCTATCCTATCGTATCCTCTATCGTATCCTATCCTCTATCCTATCCTATCCTCTATCCTATCCAATCCCCTATCCTATACTCTACCCTATCCTATCCTCTATCCTATCCTACCCTCTATCCTATCCTTTCGTATCCTCTATCGTATCCTATCCTCTATCCTATCCTATCCTCTTTCCTATCCTATCCTCTATACTATCCTATCCTCTACCCTATCCTATCCTCTACCCTATCCTATCCTCTATCCTATCCAATCCCCTATCCTATCCTCTATCCTATCCTATCCTCTATCTTATCCTATCCTCTATCCTATCCTATCCTCTATCTTATCCTATCCTCTATCCTATCCTCTGTCCTATCCTATCCTCTATCCTATCCTATCCTCTATCTTATCCTATCCTCTATCCTATCCAAACCCCATATCCTATCCTCTATCCGATCCTATCCTCTATCCTATCCTATCCTCTATCCTATCCTATCCTCTACCCTATCCTATCCTCTATCCTATCCTATCCTCTATCCTATCCTATCCTCTATCATATCCTATCCTCTATCCTATCCTATCCTCTATCCTATCCTATCCTCTATCCTATCCTATCGTATCCTCTATCGTATCCTATTATCCATGCTATCCTATCCTCTATTATATCCTATCCTCTATACGATCCTATCCTCTATCCTATCCTATCCTCTATCCTATCCTATCCTCTATCCTATGCAATCCCCTATCCTATCCTCTATCCTATCCTATCCTCTATCATATCCTATCCTCTATCCTATCCTATCCTCTATCCTATCCTATCCTCTATCCTATCCTATCCTCAATCCTATCCTATCCTCTATCCTATCCTATCCTATCCTCTATCGTATCCTATCCTCTATGCTATCCTATCCTCTGTTATATCCTATCCTCTATACTATCCTATCCTCTATCCTATCGTATCCTCTATCCTATCCTATCCTCTATCCTATCCAATCCCCTATCCAATCCTCTATCCGATCCTATCCTCTATCCTATCCTATCCTCTATCCTATCCTATCCTCTATCCTATCCTATCCTCTATCCTATCGTATCCTCTATCATATCCTATCCTCTATCCTCTCCAATCCTCTATCCTATCTTATCCTCTATCTTATCCTATCCTCTATCCTCTCCTATCCTCTACCCTATCCTATCCTCTATCCTAACCTATCCTCTATCCTATCCTATCCTCTATCCTATCCTATCCTCTATCCTATCCTATCGTATCCTCTATCGTATCCTATCCTCTATCCTATCCTATCCTCTATCCTATCCAATCCCCTATCCTATCCTCTATCCTATCCTATCGTATCCTCTATCGTATCCTATCCTCTATCCTATCCTATCCTCTATCCTATCCAATCCCCTATCCTATACTCTACCCTATCCTATCCTCTATCCTATCCTACCCTCTATCCTATCCTTTCGTATCCTCTATCGTATCCTATCCTCTATCCTATCCTATCCTCTTTCCTATCCTATCCTCTATACTATCCTATCCTCTACCCTATCCTATCCTCTACCCTATCCTATCCTCTATCCTATCCAATCCCCTATCCTATCCTCTATCCTATCCTATCCTCTATCTTATCCTATCCTCTATCCTATCCTATCCTCTATCTTATCCTGTCCTCTATCCTATCCTATCCTCTATCCTATCCTATCCTCTATCCTATCCTATCCTCTATCTTATCCTATCCTCTATCCTATCCAAACCCCTATCCTATCCTCTATCCGATCCTATCCTCTATCCTATCCTATCCTCTATCCTATCCTATCCTCTACCCTATCCTATCCTCTATCCTATCCTATCCTCTATCCTATCCTATCCTCTATCATATCCTATCCTCTATCCTATCCTATCCTCTATCCTATCCTATCCTCTATCCTATCCTATCCTCTATCCTATCCTATCGTATCCTCTATCGTATCCTATCCTCCATGCTATCCTATCCTCTATTATATCCTATCCTCTATACGATCCTATCCTCTATCCTATCCTATCCTCTATCCTATCCTATCCTCTATCATATCCTATCCTCTATCCTATCCTATCCTCTATCCTATCCTATCGTATCCTCTATCGTATCCTATTTTTTTTTTTTTTTTTTTTTTTCCGAGGAGGTAATCTCGTTACGGATACCCGAACCCCCCCGGGGGGGTGGTCCGGGTTATGTGGGACTCCTCGGCTGGTTGGTGCAACGCCGAGTATACCCACTAACTCCTCCCCGTCCGTCCCTAGACTCCTGGGGGCACCCGTGCTCTGCGCGCGCATGTCAATCCGGTGTGCCCCCGCCTTAGCATACCACCCAGGGGGGGACGCGGCCCCCTCCCGTACCTACTCTATCCGAAGGCACCACGCAACGGACGACGTGGCGCCTTCCCCCCTGTTAGGCCGCCCGATGAGCATCCGAGCCCCCGCTCGAGATGCCCGGCGGCCTCCGGGGACGCCGTTGGTGACCGAGTGTAAGGGGATATCCGATCCCCCGCCTCGAGATCATCAAGGGCGTCCCCGCTCGCGTCAGAGGCGTCGCAACGGGGGTACGCCCCCGGGGCGTACCCTGCGCCGCCTCCCCCCCCTTCGGCCGGGATCGTGATTACGCTCCCGATCCCGTTCCGCAGCCTCCTTCCGCAGCATAACCCGCTCGCAGAAGGAAGCGAACCCCCTCCACGCCTCCTCGCCACCGGCTGCCGCAGCGACGACAGCCGGGAGCGAGAGGTCGTGGCCCACCGCGCGCCGCAGGGCACGGCGCTCTCCCCCCCATGCCGGACACTCCTCCAGAGTGTGTTGCGCCGTGTCCCGCGGCTCGCCGCAGTGGTGACACGCCTCCTCGGTCTCCCTCCCGATGCGACACAGGTAGTCGCCGAAGCACCCGTGCCCGCTCATCACCTGCGTCACACGGTAGGAGACCCTATGCCCCATCCATCCCCTGTTCCATTGATCGAACACCGGGAGGATGGCCCGAACGGCCCGCCTCTCGCCCTCCCTCGTCCCGGGAAGGCTATCGCGCCACTCCCGGGCTGCGTGCCGCCGAGCATGTCGCCTGAGCTCATCCACCATGAGCCGCGCCTGATCCGGGGCCACCCCCCGGAGCCGGAGTTCCCTGGAGTGCGTATGCACATCCGCCAACACGCGGGCCTCCAGCTCGAGGGGGATCAGCCCCGACATCACCATCGCCGTCGCGTATGAAATGGTGCGGTACCCCCGCACGATGCCTATGGCCAGCCTGCGCTCGATGCGACGCAGCAGCGACCGTGTGCCGCCACTGCGCCCCCTAGCCAAGACATCGCGCGCCCACACAGGGGCTCCGTACAGGACCAAAACTCGCACCACCACCGCGAACAGACGACGCACCCGTCCACAGGGTCCCCCGAGATTCGGGAGAAGGCGACCGAGCGCAGCGGTCGCCCTCTCCGCCCGGGGCGCCAGCGACTCAAGGTGGCGGTCAAAACGCCACCGGCCGTCAAGCTCGAGTCCCAGGTACCGCATCTGGGACCCGACCTTGACCATCCCCTCCCCCACGCAGATCCAGCACTGGGGAGGCGCCGCCAACCGGGCCGAGCGGAGAAACCACATGGCCCTGGTTTTCTCGACGGACACCTCTAGGCCCAGCGACCGGATCGCGCGCACCGCGCGCCACGCGCCGCGCTCCGCCAGGCAGATGGCCTCCTTCGCATACCTCCCGGTGGCCAATACCAGCGTGTCGTCGGCGTAACACGTCAGGCTGACCCCGGGAGGCATCTCCTCCCGCAGGACGCGATCGTACGCAAGATTCCACAGCAACGGGCCCAACACCGAGCCCTGCGGAACCCCGCGCACGACGCCCCTGCGCACCATCCCGTACCGGCCGGGATACTCTATACCCCTGTCGGAGAGATAGCTCCCGATCACCCTTCTGAGATACAGAGGCACCCGGTGGAAGACCAGGGCCTCCATTATCCGATCCCAGGGGACGGTGTTGAACGCGTTAGCGATATCCAAGGATATCGCCAACGCAACTCCGCCCCCCCTCGTACAGGCCTCCGAGAGAGCCCTCACCCGCCGAATAGCGTCGACGGTGGAGAGACCCTCCCGGAAGCCGAATTGAACCCCGCTCAGATCGGGGACCCCTCCCGCCGACAGGTGCCTGACGAGGCGTCCAACGAGTACGCGCTCGAACAACTTCCCCGCCTCGTCCAGCAGACAAATTGGCCGGTACCCTGAGGGCGAGTCCCGGGACTTGCCCCCCTTCGGAAGGAGGACCAACCTGCCCGACTTCCACTCCGTGGGGAACACCCCCTCCCTCAGACAGCCGTTATACAGCTGCCGGAGTTCGGCGGCGAGTCCCCCCTCCAGGGCCAAGACCAACGCGCGGCCCGGCACCCCGTCCGGGCCCGGGGCCTTGCGGCCCACCCGCCGCGCCCTGGCCATCGCCTCACCCAGCTCGCCGGCCGACACCTCCCACTCTGCGGACCAGGAGAGAGGCTCCTGTTCCCAATGGGAGCGGCGCAGTTGTCCCCCCTCTCGCGGGAAGAGGGACGCCACCACTCCCTCGAGCAGGTGGGGGTCCATCGACTCCGTCACCGGAGGCGCCCACGCGCGCAGCTTGTTCATGACAAGCTTGTACGGGCGCCCCCATGGATCGGAGTCCACCGTGCCGACGAGCTCCGACCACGCGTCGGCCTTGGCCCGCGCGATAGCCCTGCGGAGAACCCCGAGCGCGGCTCGGTACTCCCCGCCGAGCCTCGCCGTCACCTCCTCGTCGTCGCGCCTCCTACGCGCTCGGCCGTACCGACGCCGCGCGGCATTGCAGGCACGCCGGAGCTCCGCAATGCCGGCGGACCACCAGTACGCCGCCCTCCTGGGGGCGAACCGGCTGCGGGGCATGGCGGTGTCGCACACCGCCGTCATTACCTCCCGCAGCCGCCTCGCCCCTTGCGCAGGCGCCAGCTCGGACAGGGCCGGCCCCGTCCATGTCGCCGCGGCTACCGCGGCCCCGAACGCGTCCGCGTCCAGCCGCTTCAAGGCCCATCGCGGCCGTCGGTCCCCCCGGCCCGGCCGGGAATCCCGCGCGTGGAGGGTGGGCCACACGTCCATGACGATGGGCGTATGGTCTGACGCAATCTCTATCTCCTCGGCCACCCTCCATCCCGACACCCGGCGCACGGCCGAGGGAGTCCCCCATGTCAGGTCGACAATCGAGACCCCCTGCGGACGCACGCACGTCGGCGTGGATCCCCGGTTAATCAACCGGAGATCCAGGCCGGCCGCCCAGGTTAACACCTCGCTACCCCTAGTGGTCGTCCTGGGACTCCCCCACGATACCGCGTGGGCATTGAAGTCTCCCAAAACGAGAACCGGGCGGGCGCTGCACCGCGCGATGCAGCTGTTCAGCCCGCCCAGGAACCCCCGAAATTGATCGAGGCCACAGCTCGGCGAGATGTAGATCCCGACAACCGTGATGTCCCCCCATTGCACCGCCACGAATCCCTCGCCCCGCTCCAGAAGGGAGACCGACGGGGACCCGGGGCGGCTTCCCGCCACTATTACTACGGAGCCGATCTCGTCCCCCACCCAGAAGGGGTGTTCGGGGATTGCGTACGGCTCCGCCGCAACTGCCAGCCCAGCCCCCCACTCGCGCACGGCTTGGACAAACAGGTCCTGTGCCGCGCGCGAGTGGTTGAGGTTCGCCTGCAGAACCGGAGTAGGATTAAAAGTACCTACTCTAACATGGGCTCTGCAGAGTCCCCTCCCTGGGAGGTCCGGGCCCCCGGCGCCGTCTGCGGCCGCTGCGCGGATGCAGCCCCAGACGCGCCCTTCTCTTTCGTCGCCGCGCGGCCCCTCTTGGGAGCCGGGGCACACGCTTTGGCCCCGAATCTATGGCCCGATGGTCTCCCCAGGTCCGCGCAGAGCGGACACCTGGGGGCGGCCCTACAGGCCGAAGCCCGGTGCTCCGCCGCCCCGCAGCGGTAGCACATCGCGCCTCTGTCGACCGCGCTCTCGCATGTCGCCCGCGTGTGCCCCGTCTCCAAACAACGGAAGCATTGGAGGGGCCGCTCCCTCAGCGCCTCGACGCGGGCCGAGGACCAGCCGACCAGCAGCCGGCCTCCCGCCAACACTTTCTTGACGGCCGCGAGGGGGCCCTGGGCCCAACAGGAGCCCAGCGCCTGCTCCGAGGCGGGTCTGCGGATCTCGCCGACCCGGAACTCCGCCGCGGAACACTCCCCCGCCGCCGCCAGCGCCGCCGCTACGTCCCCGGGCGACACCGAGTCGTCCAGGCCCGCCACGCGCACCTCGCCGCGCTTGACCGCCTGGGAGACCTTAACCCCGGTCCCCCCAAGCGCCTCGGCGATCCTCCCGGAGAGGGCCCGTGCCTTCTCCTGGCACCCCGTGCCCCTGACCTCCAGGAGGATCCCGCCGGTTTTCGACCGCCTGGGAAGCACCCCCGACTCGATCCCGATAGCCTTGAGGTCCACCCTCTCTTTTGCCCTGGCCATCACCTCCGAATAAGTGAGCTTGCAGCTCTCGGGGATGGTGATGGCCACTGCTGCCGTTCTGGGGGTGCGTCCCAGGCCACCGTCCCTCCCGGCGGCGGGCTTCGCCGCGCTCGCGCCGCCCTGCACTCGTGCGCCGCCCGCCGCCCTCGGCTCCCTCGCAGCCTGCAGCCGTGAAGCGGCGGCAGCTGCCTCGGCCGCGGCTGCTCTCGCCGCAGCCTCCTCCGCGGCCATCTTCTTCTTGGCCCTCTTCGCCGCCTTGCTCGTCACCTCCATCCACGAGGCCGGGACGACCGGTGGCGGAATGATAACGGGGGGCACCACCCTCACGTTGGACACGACCACCGGTCCAGTCCCCTTGGTGACAGACGTCGCCGGCAGAGAAGCCACCGGCGTCGCCTCGCGCGCCGATTTACCCTCCGCCCGGAGGGCCGGGGCCAACCCGGCCAGAATCGTCCGGAACCGCTCCTCCATCCGGGCCTCTAGCTCCCGGTTCCTGGCCGTTATCAGCGCGCCGACCCGGAGAAGCAGGGCTTCGGAGTCCAAAACTCCCGCTCCCTCCCCCGACGGTCCCATCGCCTCCATCCCCCGCGTACGGACCCCCGCTGTCGAGGAGGCGGGGGGCGCTTCCCCTATTGGCGCATGTCCCGCCCGGCGACCGCTGTCGGTGTTCGCCCGCCGCCCGGCCTCCATTGACCGGAGCCTCGCCCGGAGGTCACCCGCCTCCTTCGCGAGGGCCGCGTTCTGCTCGCGGAGGCGGGCCACCTCCTGGCTACCCTGCCACGCCATCCCGGTAAAGCACCGCTGCATCAAGGTGGTGCAGTGGGCCCTGGCGACTGCAGAACAATCCCGCAAGTCTTTAGCCAGGTCCCCCTTGAGGCCCTTTGAGACGGTGGAGACTCTCTCCACCCTCAACATCGCCTCCTCCACCTCCCCTACTAGCTGCGCTGTCGGCATCCTCCCACCCAGCTCGATGAGGTCATCCACCCTCCTCGTCTGACTCCTCTCGGCGCGGCCGCCGAGGGCCAGATCCATGGTGGGCGTCCCCGACGAGCCCTCCCCGGGGTCCGTCCGCGACACCGACCCGCCGCGGGTGTGCTGCCCCCCCTCTAACCGGGCACGCTTGGGGTCAGAGACCCCAGATGTCGCGCCCCGCTTCTCCGCGCCCCCGCGCGTCACGATCGAGCCGACGGAGCTCGAGATGGAGATGATTGTTTCATCCCCATCCGAGTCCTCGTCCGCGATGACCACGACCGCGTCCTCCCCGGCAGTAATCGTTGCCATCCCCTCCCCGTCAGTGACCGCTGCCGTCTCTTCCCCCGCCGCAGCTGCTGCCGTATCGGCAGCCTCCCCCACAACATCAAGGTTTTTATTATACGATTCCATATCTGGTCCCACGAGATTGGCAGGAAAAAACACGTCCGCCCGGGCAGAGCCTCCTTGCCCGGGTAAGGCTAATTTCAACTGGAGTTCGCCAGGTATCCAGAGATGGTGCGCTAGTGGCTGATGTACCCCACCAGCCGCGCCCTGTAGCCAGGGCGTACCCTCTCACCGCGCACCTAAGCTTAGGGCATTAGGGATTTTTATAGAGGTTATCATCCTCGCGGCCCGGCCGATTAAGGCAAGACCACCGTTCCGGTAAAACATGACCACCGGTTTACGGCAAGGGCCCTGCGGCGACCTCCCCGGTCGTTATCGCAGGACCCATTCCGCGGTTTTTTATCCCTCCGTGTGAGCCTTACCGGCAAGGGAGGCCCTGCCAGGATCCGAAGATCCCGCCGGCATCGCCTCATACATCATTGGGACTACTTTCCGCGGAATACCCCTCGCTCCGTTAGCAACACACAACTATGTGTGTTCCCAGGGACCACCACGAGGAGGTGGAGCGTAGAGGATTTTAGGGATATGACCGCCACCACTGTGGCATACCTAGTAGTGGATCCGAGTCACCACTACTAAGCCCATATCCCCTCGGTCCCCATCCTCTATCGTATCCTATCCTCTATGCTATCCTATCCTCTATCCTATCCTATCCTATCCTCTATCCTACCCTATCCTCTATCCTATCCAATCCCCTATCCTATCCTCTATCCGATCCTATCCTCTATCCTATCCTATCCTCTATCCTATCCTATCCTCTATCCTATCCTATCCTCTATCCTATCCTATCCTCTATCCTATACTATCCTCTATCCTATCCTATCCTCTATCCTATCCAAACCCCTATCCTATCCTCTATCCGATCCCATCCTCTATCCTATCCTATATACTATCCTCTCCTATCATCTACCCTATCCTATCCTCTATCCTAACCTATCCTCTATCCTATCCTATCCTCTATCCTATCCTATCCTCTATTCTATCCTATTGTATCCTCTATCGTATCCTATCCTCTATCCTATCCTATCCTCTATCCTATCCAATCCCCTATCCTATCCTCTATTCTATCCTATCCTCTATCTTATCCTATCCTCTATCCTATCCTATCCTCTATCTTATCCTATCCTCTATCCTATCCTATCATCTATCCTATCCTATCCTCTATCCTATCCTATCCTCTATCCTATCCTATCCTCTATCCTATCCAAACCCCAATCCTATCCTCTATCCGATCCTATCCTCTATCCTATCCTATCCTCTAGCCTATCCTATCCTCTACCCTATCCTATCCTCTATCCTAACCTATCCCCTATCCTATCCTATCCTCTATCCTATCCTATCCTCTATCCTATACTATCGTATCCTCTATCGTATCCTATCCTCTATCCTATCCTATCCTCTATCCTATCCAATCCCCTATCCTACCCTCTATCCTATCCTATCCTCTATCCTATCCTATCCGCTATCCTATCCTATCCTCAATCATATCCTATCCTCTATCCTATCCTATCCTATATCCTATCCTATCCTCTATCCTATCCTATCGTATCCTCTATCGTATCCTATCCTCTATGCTATCCTATCCTCTATTATATCCTATCCTCTATACGATCCTATCCTCTATCCTATCCTATCCTCTATCCTATCCTATCCTCTATCCTATCCAATCCCCTACCCTATCCTCTATCCTATCCTATCCTCTATCATATCCTACCCTCTATCCTATCCTATCCTCTATCCTATCCTATCCTCTATCCTATCCAATCCCCTACCCTATCCTCTATCCGATCCTATCCTCTATCCTATCCTATCCTCTATCCTATCCTATCCTCTATCCTATCCTATCCTCTATCTTATCCTATCCTCTATCCTATCCTATCATCTATCCTATCCTATCCTCTATCCTATCCTATCCTCTATCATATCCTATCCTCTATCCTATCCAATCCTCTATCCTATCTTATCCTCTATCTTATCCTATCCTCTATCCTATCCTATCCTCTATCCCATCCTATCCTCTATCCTATCCTATCCTCTATCATATCCTATCCTCTATCTTATCCTATCCTCTATCCTATCTTATCCTCTATCCTATACTATCGTATCCTCTATCGTATCCTATCCTCTATCCTATCCTATCCTCTATCCTATCCAATCCCCTATCCTATCCTCTATCCGATCCTATCCTCTATCCTATCCTATCCTCTATCCTATCCTATCCTCTATCTTATCCTATCCTCTATCCTATCCTATCATCTATCCTATCCTATCCTCTATCCTATCCTATCCTCTATCATATCCTATCCTCTATCCTATCCAATCCTCTATCCTATCTTATCCTCTATCTTATCCTATCCTCTATCCTATCCTATCCTCTATCCCATCCTATCCTCTATCCTATCCTATCCTCTATCATATCCTATCCTCTATCTTATCCTATCCTCTTTCCTATCTTATCATCTATCCTATCCTATCCTCTATCCTATCCTATCCTCTATCATATCCTATCCTCTATCCTATCCAATCCTCTAACCTATCTTATCCTCTATCTTATCCTCTCCTCTATCCTATCTTATCCTCTATCTTATCCTATCCTCTATCCTATCCTATCCTCTATCCTATCCAATCCCCTATCCTACCCTCTATCCTATCCTATCCTCTATCCTATCCTATCCGCTATCCTATCCTATCCTCAATCATATCCTATCCTCTATCCTATCCTATCGTATATCCTATCCTATCCTCTATCCTATCCTATCGTATCCTCTATCGTATCCTATCCTCTATGCTATCCTATCCTCTATTATATCCTATCCTCTATACGATCCTATCCTCTATCCTATCCTATCCTCTATCCTATCCTATCCTCTATCCTATCCAATCCCCTACCCTATCCTCTATCCTATCCTATCCTCTATCATATCCTACCCTCTATCCTATCCTATCCTCTATCCTATCCTATCCTCTATCCTATCCAATCCCCTACCCTATCCTCTATCCGATCCTATCCTCTATCCTATCCTATCCTCTATCCTATCCTATCCTCTATCCTATCCTATCCTCTATCTTATCCTATCCTCTATCCTATCCTATCATCTATCCTATCCTATCCTCTATCCTATCCTATCCTCTATCATATCCTATCCTCTATCCTATCCAATCCTCTATCCTATCTTATCCTCTATCTTATCCTATCCTCTATCCTATCCTATCCTCTATCCCATCCTATCCTCTATCCTATCCTATCCTCTATCATATCCTATCCTCTATCTTATCCTATCCTCTATCCTATCTTATCCTCTATCTTATCCTATCCTCTATCCTATCCTATCCTCTATCCTACCCTATCCTCTATCCTATCCAATCCCCTATCCTATCCTCTATCCGATCCTATCCTCTATCCTATCCTATCCTCTATCCTATCCTATCCTATATCCTATCCTATCCTCTATCCTATCCTATCGTATCCTCTATCGTATCCTATCCTCTATCCTATCCTATTCTCTATCCTATCCAATCCCCTATCCTATCCTCTACCCTATCCTATCCTCTATCCTATCCTCTATCCTATCCTATCCTCTATCCTATCCTATCCGCTATCCTATCCTATCCTCAATCATATCCTATCCTCTATCCTATCCTATCCTATATCCTATCCTATCCTCTATCCTATCCTATCGTATCCTCTATCGTATCCTATCCTCTATGCTATCCTATCCTCTATTATATCCTATCCTCTACCCTATCTTATCCTCTATCCTATACTATCCTCTATCCTAACCTATCCTCTATCCTATCCTATTCTCTATCCTATCCTTTCGTATCCTCTATCGTATCCTATCCTCTATCCTATCCTATCCTCTTTCCTATCCTATCCTCTATACTATCCTATCCTCTACCCTATCCGATCCTCTACCCTATCCTAGCCTCTATCCTATCCAATCCCCTATCCTATCCTCTATCCTATCCTATCCTCTATCTTATCCTATCCTCTATCCTATCCTATCCTCTATCTTATCCTATCCTCTATCCTATCCAATCCCCTACCCTATCCTCTACCCTATCCTATCCTCTATCATATCCTACCTTCTATCCTATCCTATCCTCTATCCTATCCTATCCTCTATCCTATCCTATCCTCTATCCTATCCAATCCCCTACCCTATCCTCTATCCTATCCTATCCTCTATCCTATCCTATCCTCTATCCTATCCTATCCTCTATCTTATCCTATCCTCTATCCTATCCTATCATCTATCCTATCCTATCCTCAATCCTATCCTATCCTCTATCATATCCTATCCTCTATCCTATCCAATCCTCTATCCTATCTTATCCTCTATCTTATCCTATCCTCTATCCTATCCTATCCTTTATCCCATCCTATCCTCTATCCTATCCTATCCTCTATCATATCCTATCCTCTATCTTATCCTATCCTCTATCCTATCTTATCATCTATCCTATCCTATCCTCTATCCTATCCTATCGTATCCTCTATCGTATCCTATCCTCTATGCTATCCTATCCTCTATTATATCCTATCCTCTATACGATCCTATCCTCTATCCTATCCTATCCTCTATCCTATCCTATCCTCTATCCTATCCAATCCCCTACCCTATCCTCTATCCTATCCTATCCTCTATCATATCCTATCCTCTATCCTATCCAATCCTCTATCCTATCTTATCCTCTATCTTATCCTATCCTCTATCCTATCTTATCCTCTATCTTATCCTATCCTCTATCCTATCCTATCCTCTATCCTACCCTATCCTCTATCCTATCCAATCCCCTATCCTATCCTCAATCCGATCCTATCCTCTATCCTATCCTATCCTCTATCCTATCCTATCCTCTATCCTATCCTATCCTCTATCCTATCCTATCCTCTATCCTATCCTATCCTCTATCCTATCCTATCGTATCCTCTATCGTATCCTATCCTCTATCCTATCCTATTCTCTATCCTATCCAATCCCCTATCCTATCCTCTACCCTATCCTATCCTCTATCCTATCCTACCCTCTATCCTATCCTTTCTTATCCTCTATCGTATCCTATCCTCTATCCTATCCAAACCCCTATCCTATCCTCTATTCGATCCTATCCTCTATCCTATCCTATCCACTATCCTATCCTATCCTCTACCCTATCCTATCCTCTATCCTAACCTATCCTCTATCCTATCCTATCCTCTATCGTATCCTATCCTCTATCCTATCCTATCATCTATCCTATCCTATCCTATTCTCTATCATATCCTATCCTCTATCCTATCCTATCCTCTATCCCATCTTATCCTCTATCTTATCCTATCCTCTATCCTATCCTATCCTCTATCCTATCCTATCCTCTATCCTATCCTATCCTCTATCCTATCCTATCCTCTATCCTATCTCATCCTCTATCTTATCCTATCCAATATCCTATCCTATCCTCTACCCTATCCTATCCTCTATCCTATCCTATCCTCTATCCTAACCTATCCTCTATCCTATCCTATTCTCTATCCTATCCTATCCTCTTTCCTATCCTATCCTCCATACTATCCTATCCTCTATCCTATCCTATCCTCTACCATATCCTATCCTCTATCCTAACCTATCCTCTATCCTATCCTATCCTCTATCCTATCCTATCCTCTATCCTATCCTATCCTCTATCCTATCCTATCCTCTATCCTATCCAATCCCCTATCCTATCCTCTATCCGATCCTATCCTCTATCCTATCCTATCCCCTATCCTATCCTATCCTCTATCCTATCCTATCCTCTATCTTATCCTATCCTCTATCCTATCCTATCATCTATCCTATCCTATCCTCTATCCTATCCTATCCTCTATCATATCCTATCCTCTATCCTATCCAATCCTCTATCCTATCTTATCCTCTATCTTATCCTATCCTCTATCCTATCCTATCCTCTATCCCATCCTATCCTCTATCCTATCCTATCCTCTATCATATCCTATCCTCTATCTCATCCTATCCTCTATCCTATCCTATCCTCTATCCTATCCTATCGTATCCTCTATCGTATCCTATCCTCTATGCTATCCTATCCTCTATCCTATCCTCTCTTATCCTCTATCGTATCCTATCCTCTATCCTATCCAAACCCCTATCCTATTCTCTATCCGATCCTATCCTCTATCCTATCCTATCCACTATCCTATCCTACCCTCTACCCTATCCTATCCTCTATCCTAACCTATCCTCTATCCTATCCTATCCTCTATCGTATCCTATCCTCTATTCTATCCTATCGTATCCTCTATCGTATCCTATCCTCTATCCTATCCTATCCTCTATCCTATCCAATCCCCTATCCTATCCTCTATCCTATCCTATCCTCTATCTTATCCTATCCTCTATCCTATCCTATCCTCTATCCTATCCTATCCTCTATCCTATCCTATCCTCTATCCTATCCTATCCTCTATCCTATCCTATCCTCTATCCTATCCAAACCCCTATCCTATCCTGTATCCGATCCTATCCTCTATCCTATCCTATCCTCTATCCTATCCTATCCTCTACCCTATCCTATCCTCTATCCTAACCTATCCTCTATCCTATCCTATCCTCTATCCTATCCTATCCTCTATCCTATCCTATCGTATCCTCTATCGTATCCTATCCTCTATCCTATCCTATCCTCTATCCTATCCAATCCCCTATCCTATCCTCTATCCTATCCTATCCTCTTTCCTATCCTATCCTCTATTATATCCTATCCTCTATCGTATCTTATCCTCTATCCTATTCTATCCTCTATCCTATCCTATCCTCTATCCTATTCTATCCTCTATCCTATCCTATCCTCTATCCTATCCTATCCTCTATCCTATCCTATCCTATCCTCTATCCTATCCTATCCTCTATCGTATCCTATCCTCTATCCTATCCTATCCTCTATCCTATCCAATCCCCTATCCCATCCTCTATCCTATCCTATTCTCTATCATATCCTATCCTCTATCCTATCCTATCCTCTATCCTATCCTATCGTATCCTCTATCCTATCCTATCCTATCCTCTATCCTATCCTATCCTCTATCCTATCCTATCGTATCCTCTATCGTATCCTATCCTCTATCCTATCCTATCCTCTATCCTATCCAATCCCCTATCCTATACTCTACCCTATCCTATCCTCTATCCTATCCTACCCTCTATCCTATCCTTTCGTATCCTCTATCGTATCCTATCCTCTATCCTATCCTATCCTCTTTCCTATCCTATCCTCTATACTATCCTATCCTCTACCCTATCCTATCCTCTACCCTATCCTATCCTCTATCCTATCCAATCCCCTATCCTATCCTCTATCCTATCCTATCCTCTATCTTATCCTATCCTCTATCCTATCCTATCCTCTATCTTATCCTATCCTCTATCCTATCCTCTGTCCTATCCTATCCTCTATCCTATCCTATCCTCTATCTTATCCTATCCTCTATCCTATCCAAACCCCATATCCTATCCTCTATCCGATCCTATCCTCTATCCTATCCTATCCTCTATCCTATCCTATCCTCTACCCTATCCTATCCTCTATCCTATCCTATCCTCTATCCTATCCTATCCTCTATCATATCCTATCCTCTATCCTATCCTATCCTCTATCCTATCCTATCCTCTATCCTATCCTATCGTATCCTCTATCGTATCCTATTATCCATGCTATCCTATCCTCTATTATATCCTATCCTCTATACGATCCTATCCTCTATCCTATCCTATCCTCTATCCTATCCTATCCTCTATCCTATGCAATCCCCTATCCTATCCTCTATCCTATCCTATCCTCTATCATATCCTATCCTCTATCCTATCCTATCCTCTATCCTATCCTATCCTCTATCCTATCCTATCCTCAATCCTATCCTATCCTCTATCCTATCCTATCCTATCCTCTATCGTATCCTATCCTCTATGCTATCCTATCCTCTGTTATATCCTATCCTCTATACTATCCTATCCTCTATCCTATCGTATCCTCTATCCTATCCTATCCTCTATCCTATCCAATCCCCTATCCAATCCTCTATCCGATCCTATCCTCTATCCTATCCTATCCTCTATCCTATCCTATCCTCTATCCTATCCTATCCTCTATCCTATCGTATCCTCTATCATATCCTATCCTCTATCCTCTCCAATCCTCTATCCTATCTTATCCTCTATCTTATCCTATCCTCTATCCTCTCCTATCCTCTACCCTATCCTATCCTCTATCCTAACCTATCCTCTATCCTATCCTATCCTCTATCCTATCCTATCCTCTATCCTATCCTATCGTATCCTCTATCGTATCCTATCCTCTATCCTATCCTATCCTCTATCCTATCCAATCCCCTATCCTATCCTCTATCCTATCCTATCGTATCCTCTATCGTATCCTATCCTCTATCCTATCCTATCCTCTATCCTATCCAATCCCCTATCCTATACTCTACCCTATCCTATCCTCTATCCTATCCTACCCTCTATCCTATCCTTTCGTATCCTCTATCGTATCCTATCCTCTATCCTATCCTATCCTCTTTCCTATCCTATCCTCTATACTATCCTATCCTCTACCCTATCCTATCCTCTACCCTATCCTATCCTCTATCCTATCCAATCCCCTATCCTATCCTCTATCCTATCCTATCCTCTATCTTATCCTATCCTCTATCCTATCCTATCCTCTATCTTATCCTGTCCTCTATCCTATCCTATCCTCTATCCTATCCTATCCTCTATCCTATCCTATCCTCTATCTTATCCTATCCTCTATCCTATCCAAACCCCTATCCTATCGTCTATCCTATCCTATCCTCTATCCTATCCTATCCTCTATCATATCCTATCCTCTATCCTATCCTATCCTCTATCCTATCCTATCCTCTATCCTATCCTATCCTCTATCCTATCCTATCGTATCCTCTATCGTATCCTATCCTCCATGCTATCCTATCCTCTATTATATCCTATCCTCTATACGATCCTATCCTCTATCCTATCCTATCCTCTATCCTATCCTATCCTCTATCATATCCTATCCTCTATCCTATCCTATCCTCTATCCTATCCTATCGTATCCTCTATCGTATCCTATCCTCTATGCTATCCTATCCTCTATCCTATCCTATCCTCTATCCTATCCAAACCCCTATCCTATCCTCTATCCGATCCCATCCTCTATCCTATCCTATATACTATCCTCTCCTATCATCTACCCTATCCTATCCTCTATCCTAACCTATCCTCTATCCTATCCTATCCTCTATCCTATCCTATCCTCTATTCTATCCTATTGTATCCTCTATCGTATCCTATCCTCTATCCTATCCTATCCTCTATCCTATCCAATCCCCTATCCTATCCTCTATTCTATCCTATCCTCTATCTTATCCTATCCTGTATCCTATCCTATCATCTATCCTATCCTATCCTATCCTCCATCATATCCTATCCTCTATCCTATCCTATCCTCTATCCCATCTTATCCTCTATCTTATCCTATCCTATCCTCTATCCTATCCAATCCCCTATCCTATCCTCTATCCGATCCTATCCTCTGTCCTATCCTATCCAATCCCCTATCCTATCCTCTATCCGATCCTATCCTCTGTCCTATCCTATCCTCGATCCTATCCTATCCTCTATCGCATCCTATCGTCTATCCTATCATATCCTCTATCTTATCCTATCCTCTATCCTATCCTATCCTCTATCCTATCCTATCCTCCAACCTATCTTATCCTCTATCCTATCCTATCCTCTATCCTATCCTATCCTCTATCATATCCTATCCTCTATCCTATCCTATCCTCTATCCTATCCTATCCTGTATCCTATCCTATCGTATCCTCTATCGCATCCTATCCTATATCCTATCCTATCCTCTATCCTATCCTATCCTCTATACTATCCTATCCTCTATCCTATCCTATCCTCTATCCTATCTTATCCTGTATCCTATCCTATCCTCTATAATATCGTATCCTCTATCATATCCTATCCTCATTCCTGTAACATCATCTGTCCTACCCTATCCTCTATCCTATCCAATCCCCTATCCTATCCTCTATCCGATCCTATCCTCTATCCTATCCTATCCTCTATCCTATCCTATCCTCTATCCTATCCTATCCTCTATCCTATCCTATCCTCTATCCTATCCTATCCTCTATCCTATCCTCTCCTATCCTCTACCCTATCCTATCCTCTATCCTAACCTATCCTCTATCCTATCCTATCCTCTATCCTATCCTATCCTCTATTCTATCCTATCGTATCCTCTATCGTATCCTATCCTCTATCCTATCCTATCCTCTATCCTATCCAATCCCCTATCCTATCCTCTATACTATCCTATCCTCTATCTTATCCTATCCTGTATCCTATCCTATCCTCTATCCCATCTTATCCTCTATCTTATCCTATCCTCTATCCTATCCTATCCTCTATCCTATCCAATCCCCTATCCTATCCTCTATCCGATCCTATCCTCTGTCCTATCCTATCCTCTATCCTATCCTATCCTCTATCCTATCCTATCGTCTATCCTATCCTATCCTCTACCCTATCTTATCCTCTATCCTATACTATCCTCTATCCTAACCTATCCTCTATCCTATCCTATTCTCTATCCTATCCTATCCTCTATTATATCCTATCCTCTATACTATCCTATCCTCTATCATATCCTATCCTCTATCATATCCTATCCTCTATCCTATCCTAGCTTAGATCCTATCCTATCCTCTATCCTATCCTATCCTGTATCCTATCCTATCCTCTAACCTATCCTATCCTGTATCCTATCCTATCCTCTATCCTATCCTATCCTCGATCCTATCCTATCCTCTATCCTATCCTATCCTCTATCCTATCCTATCCTCTACCCTATCTTATCCTCTATCCTATCCTATCCTCTATCCTAACCTATCCTCTATCCTATCCTGTTCTCTATCCTATCCTGTCCTATCCTCTACCGTCTCCTAACCTGTATCCGATCCAATCCCCTATCGTCTACAGTATCATATTCTCTATCCTATCCAATCCTCTATCCTATCCGATCCTCTATCATTATCCTATCCTCTTTCCTATCCTATCCTCTATTATATCCTATCCTCTATACTATCCTATCCTCTATCCTATCCTATCCTCTATCCTATCCTATCCTCTATTGTATCCTATCCTCTATCATATCCTATCCTCTATCCTATTCTATCCCCTATCTTATCCCATCCTCTATCCTATCCTACCCTCAATCCTGTCCTTTCGTATCCTGTATCGCATCCTATCCTCTATCCTATCCTATCCTCTATCCTATCCTATCCTCTATCCTAACCTATCCTCTATCCTATCCTATTCTCTATCCTATCCTATCCTATCCTCTACCGCCTCCTATCCTGTATCCGATCCAATCCCCTATCGTCTACCGTATCATATTCTCAATCCTAACCAATCATCCATCCTATCCAATCCACTATCATATCCTATCCTCAATCGTATCCTATCCTCAATCCTATTCTATCCTCTATCCTATCCTTTCCTCTATCCTATTCTATCCTCTATCCTATCCTATCCTCTATCCTATCCTATCCTATCCTCTATCCTATCCTATCCTCTACCGTATCTTATCCTCTATCCTATACTATCCTCTATCCTAACCTATCCTCTATCCTATCCTATTCTCTATCCTATCCTATCCTCTATTATATCCTATCCTCTATACTATCCTATCCTCTATCCTATCCTATCCTATCCTCTATCCTATCCTATCCTCTATCCTATCCTATCCTATCCTCTATCCTATCCTATCGTCTATCCTATCCTATCCTCTTACCTATCCTATCCTCTATTATATCCTATCCTCTATACTATCCTATCCTCTATCCTATGCTATCCTCTATCTTATCCTATCCTCTATATTATCCTATTATCTATCCTATCCTATCCTCTATCCTATCCTATCGTATCCTCTATCGTATACTATCCTCTGTCCTATCCTATCCTCTATCCTATCCAATCCCCTATCCTATCCTCTATCCTATCCTATCCTCTATCTTATCCTATCCTCTATCCTATCCTATCCTCTATCCTATTCTATCCTCTATCCCATCCTATCGTATCCTCTATCGTACCCTATCCTCTATCCTATCCTCTATCCTATCCAATCCCCTATCCTATCCTCTATCCTATCCGATCCACTATCATATCCTATCCTCTATCCTATCCTATCCTCTATCCTATCCTATCGTATCCTCTGTCCTATCCTAGCCTAGATCCTATCCTATCCTCTATCGTATCCTATCGTCCATCCTATCATATCCTCTATCTTATCCTATCCTCTATCCTATCCTATCCTCTATCCTATCCTATCGTATCCTCTGTCCTATCTTCGCCTAGATCCTATCCTATCCTCTATCCTATCCTATCCTGCATCCTATCCTATCCTCTATCCTATCCTATCCTCTATCATATCCTATCCACTATCCTATCCTATCCTCTATCGTATTCTATCCTCTATCCTATCCTACACTCTATCCTATCCTTTCGTATCCTCTATCGCATCCTATCCTCTATCCTATCCTATCCTCTATCCTATCCTATCCTCTATACTATCCTATCCTCTATCCTATCCTATCCTCTATCCTATCCTATCCTGTATCCTATCCTATCCTCTATAATATCGTATCCTCTATCATATCCTATCCTCATTCCTGTAATATCATCTATCCTATTTTATCCTCTATCCTATCCTATCCTCTATCCTATCCTATCCTCTATTATATCCTATCCTCTATACTATCCTATCCTCTATCCTATCCTATCCTCTAACCTATCTTATCCTCTATCCTATACTATCCTCTATCCTAACCTATCCTCTATCCTATCCTATTCTCTATCCTATCCTATCCTCTATTATATCCTATCCTCTAAACTATCCTATCCTCTATCCTATCCTATCCTCTATCCTATCCTATCCTCTATCCTATCCTATCCTCTATCATATCCTATCCTCTATCCTATCCTATCCTCTATCCTATCCTATCGTCTATCATATCCTCTCCTCTATCCTATTCTATCCTCTATCCTATCCTATCCTCTATCATATCCTATCCGCTATCCTATTCTATCCTCTATCCCATCCTATCGTATCCTCTATCGTACCCTATCCTCTATCCTATCCTCTATCCTATCCAATCCCCTATCCTATCCTCTATCCTATCCGATCCACTATCATATCCTATCCTCTATCCTATCCTATCCTCTATCCTATCCTATCGTATCCTCTGTCCTATCCTAGCCTAGATCCTATCCTATCCTCTATCGTATCCTATCGTCTATCCTATCATATCCTCTATCTTATCCTATCCTCTATCCTATCCTATCCTCTATCCTATCCTATCGTATCCTCTGTCCTATCTTAGCCTAGATCCTATCCTATCCTCTATCGTATCCTATCGTCTATCCTATCATATCCTCTATCTTATCCTATCCTCTATCCTATCCTATCCTGCATCCTACCCTATCCTCTATCCTATCCTATCCTCTATCATATCCTATCCACTATCCTATCCTATCCTCTATCGTATTCTATCCTCTATCCTATCCTACCCTCTATCCTATCCTTTCGTATCCTCTATCGCATCCTATCCTCTATCCTATCCTATCCTCTATCCTATCCTATCCTCTATACTATCCTATCCTCTATCCTATCCTATCCTCTATCCTATCCTATCCTGTATCCTATCCTATCCTCTATAATATCGTATCCTCTATCATATCCTATCCTCATTCCTGTAATATTATCTATCCTATTTTATCCTCTAACCTATCCTATCCTCTATCCTATCCTATCCTCTATTATATCCTATCCTCTATACTATCCTATCCTCTATCCTATCCTATCCTCTAACCTATCTTATCCTCTATCCTATACTATCCTCTATCCTAACCTATCCTCTATCCTATCCTATTCTCTATCCTATCCTATCCTCTATTATATCCTATCCTCTAAACTATCCTATCCTCTATCCTATCCTATCCTCTATCCTATCCTATCCTCTATCCTATCCTATCCTCTATCCTATCCTATCCTCTATCATATCCTATCCTCTATCCTATCCTATCCTCTATCCTATCCTATCGTCTATCATATCCTATCCTCTATCCTATTCTATCCTCTATCCTATCCTATCCTCTATCATATCCTATCCGCTATCCTATTCTATCCTCTATCCCATCCTATCCTCTATCCTATCCTATCCTCTATCCTAACCTATCCTCTATCCTATCCTATTCTCTATCCTATCCTATCCTATCCTCTACCGCCTCCTATCCTGTATCCGATCCAATCCCCTATCATCTACCGTATCATATTCTCTATCCTAACCAATCCTCTATCCTATCCAATCCACTATCATATCCTATCCTCTATCGTATCCTATCCTCTTTCCTATCCTATCCTCTATTATATCCTATCCTCTATCCTATCCTATCCTCTATCATATCCTATCCTCTATCCTATTCTATCCTCTATCCTATCCTATCCTCTATCATATCCTGTCCGCTATCCTCTATCGTATCCTATTATCCATGCTATCCTATCCTCTATTATATCCTATCCTCTATACGATCCTATCCTCTATCCTATCCTATCCTCTATCCTATCCTATCCTCTATCCTATGCAATCCCCTATCCTATCCTCTATCCTATCCTATCCTCTATCATATCCTATCCTCTATCCTATCCTATCCTCTATCCTATCCTATCCTCTATCCTATCCTATCCTCAATCCTATCCTATCCTCTATCCTATCCTATCCTATCCTCTATCGTATCCTATCCTCTATGCTATCCTATCCTCTGTTATATCCTATCCTCTATACTATCCTATCCTCTATCCTATCGTATCCTCTATCCTATCCTATCCTCTATCCTATCCAATCCCCTATCCAATCCTCTATCCGATCCTATCCTCTATCCTATCCTATCCTCTATCCTATCCTATCCTCTATCCTATCCTATCCTCTATCCTATCGTATCCTCTATCATATCCTATCCTCTATCCTCTCCAATCCTCTATCCTATCTTATCCTCTATCTTATCCTATCCTCTATCCTCTCCTATCCTCTACCCTATCCTATCCTCTATCCTAACCTATCCTCTATCCTATCCTATCCTCTATCCTATCCTATCCTCTATCCTATCCTATCGTATCCTCTATCGTATCCTATCCTCTATCCTATCCTATCCTCTATCCTATCCAATCCCCTATCCTATCCTCTATCCTATCCTATCGTATCCTCTATCGTATCCTATCCTCTATCCTATCCTATCCTCTATCCTATCCAATCCCCTATCCTATACTCTACCCTATCCTATCCTCTATCCTATCCTACCCTCTATCCTATCCTTTCGTATCCTCTATCGTATCCTATCCTCTATCCTATCCTATCCTCTTTCCTATCCTATCCTCTATACTATCCTATCCTCTACCCTATCCTATCCTCTACCCTATCCTATCCTCTATCCTATCCAATCCCCTATCCTATCCTCTATCCTATCCTATCCTCTATCTTATCCTATCCTCTATCCTATCCTATCCTCTATCTTATCCTGTCCTCTATCCTATCCTATCCTCTATCCTATCCTATCCTCTATCCTATCCTATCCTCTATCTTATCCTATCCTCTATCCTATCCAAACCCCTATCCTATCGTCTATCCTATCCTATCCTCTATCCTATCCTATCCTCTATCATATCCTATCCTCTATCCTATCCTATCCTCTATCCTATCCTATCCTCTATCCTATCCTATCCTCTATCCTATCCTATCGTATCCTCTATCGTATCCTATCCTCCATGCTATCCTATCCTCTATTATATCCTATCCTCTATACGATCCTATCCTCTATCCTATCCTATCCTCTATCCTATCCTATCCTCTATCATATCCTATCCTCTATCCTATCCTATCCTCTATCCTATCCTATCGTATCCTCTATCGTATCCTATCCTCTATGCTATCCTATCCTCTATCCTATCCTATCCTCTATCCTATCCAAACCCCTATCCTATCCTCTATCCGATCCCATCCTCTATCCTATCCTATATACTATCCTCTCCTATCATCTACCCTATCCTATCCTCTATCCTAACCTATCCTCTATCCTATCCTATCCTCTATCCTATCCTATCCTCTATTCTATCCTATTGTATCCTCTATCGTATCCTATCCTCTATCCTATCCTATCCTCTATCCTATCCAATCCCCTATCCTATCCTCTATTCTATCCTATCCTCTATCTTATCCTATCCTGTATCCTATCCTATCATCTATCCTATCCTATCCTATCCTCCATCATATCCTATCCTCTATCCTATCCTATCCTCTATCCCATCTTATCCTCTATCTTATCCTATCCTATCCTCTATCCTATCCAATCCCCTATCCTATCCTCTATCCGATCCTATCCTCTGTCCTATCCTATCCAATCCCCTATCCTATCCTCTATCCGATCCTATCCTCTGTCCTATCCTATCCTCGATCCTATCCTATCCTCTATCGCATCCTATCGTCTATCCTATCATATCCTCTATCTTATCCTATCCTCTATCCTATCCTATCCTCTATCCTATCCTATCCTCCAACCTATCTTATCCTCTATCCTATCCTATCCTCTATCCTATCCTATCCTCTATCATATCCTATCCTCTATCCTATCCTATCCTCTATCCTATCCTATCCTGTATCCTATCCTATCGTATCCTCTATCGCATCCTATCCTATATCCTATCCTATCCTCTATCCTATCCTATCCTCTATACTATCCTATCCTCTATCCTATCCTATCCTCTATCCTATCTTATCCTGTATCCTATCCTATCCTCTATAATATCGTATCCTCTATCATATCCTATCCTCATTCCTGTAACATCATCTGTCCTACCCTATCCTCTATCCTATCCAATCCCCTATCCTATCCTCTATCCGATCCTATCCTCTATCCTATCCTATCCTCTATCCTATCCTATCCTCTATCCTATCCTATCCTCTATCCTATCCTATCCTCTATCCTATCCTCTCCTATCCTCTACCCTATCCTATCCTCTATCCTAACCTATCCTCTATCCTATCCTATCCTCTATCCTATCCTATCCTCTATTCTATCCTATCGTATCCTCTATCGTATCCTATCCTCTATCCTATCCTATCCTCTATCCTATCCAATCCCCTATCCTATCCTCTATACTATCCTATCCTCTATCTTATCCTATCCTGTATCCTATCCTATCCTCTATCCCATCTTATCCTCTATCTTATCCTATCCTCTATCCTATCCTATCCTCTATCCTATCCAATCCCCTATCCTATCCTCTATCCGATCCTATCCTCTGTCCTATCCTATCCTCGATCCTATCGTATCCTCTATCGCATCCTATCGTCTATCCTATCATATCCTCTATCTTATCCTATCCTCTATGCTATCCTATCCTCTAACCTATCCTATCCTCCAACCTATCTTATCCTCTATCCTATCCTATCCTCTATCCTATCCTATCCTCTATCATATCCTATCCTCTATCCTATCCTATCCTCTATCCTATCCTATCCTGTATCCTATCCTATCGTATCCTCTATCGCATCCTATCCTATATCCTATCCTATCCTCTATCCTATCCTATCCTCTATACTATCCTATCCTCTATCCTATCCTATCCTCTATCCTATCTTATCCTGTATCCTATCCTATCCTCTATAATATCGTATCCTCTATCATATCCTATCCTCATTCCTGTAACATCATCTGTCCTATCCTATCCTCTATCCTATTCAATCCCCTATTCTATCCTCTATCGTATCCTATCGTCTATCTTATCATACCCTCTATCTTACCCTATCCTCTATATTATCCTATCCTCTATCATATCCTATCCTCTATCCTATCCTATCCTCTATCCTATCCTATCCTCTATCCTGTCCTTTCCTCTATCCTATACTATCCTCTATACTATCCTATCCTCCATCCTATCCTATCCTCTATCCTATCCTATCCTCTATCCTATCCTATCCTCTATCCTATCCTATCCTCTATCCTATCCTATCGTATCCTCTATCGTATCCTATCCTCTATCCCATCCTATCCTCTATCCTATCCAATCCCTTATCCTATCCTCTATCGTATCCTATCCTCTATCCTATTCTATCCTCTATCCTATCCTATCCTCTATCCTATCCTATTCTCTATCCTATCCTGTCGTATCCTCTGTCCTATCCTAGCCTAGATCCTATCCTATCCTCTATCGTATCCTATCGTCTATCCTATCATATCCTCTATCTTATCCTATCCTCTATCCTATCCTATCCTCTTTCCTATCCTATCCTCTATTATATCCTATCCTCTATCGTATCCTATCCTCTATCCTATTCTATCCTCTATCCTATCCTATCCTCTATCCTATTCTATCCTCTATCCTATCCTATCCTCTATCCTATCCTATCCTCTATACTATCCTATCCTATCCTCTATCCTATCCTATCCTCTATCCTATCCTATCCTCTATCCTATCCTATCCTCTACCCTATCTTATCCTCTATCCTATACTATCCTCTATCCTAACCTATCCTCTATCCTATCCTATTCTCTATCCTATCCTATCCTCTATTATATCCTATCCTCTATACTATCCTATCCTCTATCATATCCTATCCTCTATCATATCCTATCCTCTATCCTATCCTAGCTTAGATCCTATCCTATCCTCTATCCTATCCTATCCTGTATCCTATCCTATCCTCTAACCTATCCTATCCTGTATCCTATCCTATCCTCTATCCTATCCTATCCTCGATCCTATCCTATCCTCTATCCTATCCTATCCTCTATCCTATCCTATCCTCTACCCTATCTTATCCTCTATCCTATCCTATCCTCTATCCTAACCTATCCTCTATCCTATCCTGTTCTCTATCCTATCCTGTCCTATCCTCTACCGTCTCCTAACCTGTATCCGATCCAATCCCCTATCGTCTACAGTATCATATTCTCTATCCTATCCAATCCTCTATCCTATCCGATCCTCTATCATTATCCTATCCTCTTTCCTATCCTATCCTCTATTATATCCTATCCTCTATACTATCCTATCCTCTATCCTATCCTATCCTCTATCCTATCCTATCCTCTATTGTATCCTATCCTCTATCATATCCTATCCTCTATCCTATTCTATCCCCTATCTTATCCCATCCTCTATCCTATCCTACCCTCAATCCTGTCCTTTCGTATCCTGTATCGCATCCTATCCTCTATCCTATCCTATCCTCTATCCTATCCTATCCTCTATCCTAACCTATCCTCTATCCTATCCTATTCTCTATCCTATCCTATCCTATCCTCTACCGCCTCCTATCCTGTATCCGATCCAATCCCCTATCGTCTACCGTATCATATTCTCAATCCTAACCAATCATCCATCCTATCCAATCCACTATCATATCCTATCCTCAATCGTATCCTATCCTCAATCCTATTCTATCCTCTATCCTATCCTTTCCTCTATCCTATTCTATCCTCTATCCTATCCTATCCTCTATCCTATCCTATCCTATCCTCTATCCTATCCTATCCTCTACCGTATCTTATCCTCTATCCTATACTATCCTCTATCCTAACCTATCCTCTATCCTATCCTATTCTCTATCCTATCCTATCCTCTATTATATCCTATCCTCTATACTATCCTATCCTCTATCCTATCCTATCCTATCCTCTATCCTATCCTATCCTCTATCCTATCCTATCCTATCCTCTATCCTATCCTATCGTCTATCCTATCCTATCCTCTTTCCTATCCTATCCTCTATTATATCCTATCCTCTATACTATCCTATCCTCTATCCTATGCTATCCTCTATCTTATCCTATCCTCTATATTATCCTATTATCTATCCTATCCTATCCTCTATCCTATCCTATCGTATCCTCTATCGTATACTATCCTCTGTCCTATCCTATCCTCTATCCTATCCAATCCCCTATCCTATCCTCTATCCTATCCTATCCTCTATCTTATCCTATCCTCTATCCTATCCTATCCTCTATCCTATTCTATCCTCTATCCCATCCTATCGTATCCTCTATCGTACCCTATCCTCTATCCTATCCTCTATCCTATCCAATCCCCTATCCTATCCTCTATCCTATCCGATCCACTATCATATCCTATCCTCTATCCTATCCTATCCTCTATCCTATCCTATCGTATCCTCTGTCCTATCCTAGCCTAGATCCTATCCTATCCTCTATCGTATCCTATCGTCCATCCTATCATATCCTCTATCTTATCCTATCCTCTATCCTATCCTATCCTCTATCCTATCCTATCGTATCCTCTGTCCTATCTTCGCCTAGATCCTATCCTATCCTCTATCCTATCCTATCCTGCATCCTATCCTATCCTCTATCCTATCCTATCCTCTATCATATCCTATCCACTATCCTATCCTATCCTCTATCGTATTCTATCCTCTATCCTATCCTACACTCTATCCTATCCTTTCGTATCCTCTATCGCATCCTATCCTCTATCCTATCCTATCCTCTATCCTATCCTATCCTCTATACTATCCTATCCTCTATCCTATCCTATCCTCTATCCTATCCTATCCTGTATCCTATCCTATCCTCTATAATATCGTATCCTCTATCATATCCTATCCTCATTCCTGTAATATCATCTATCCTATTTTATCCTCTATCCTATCCTATCCTCTATCCTATCCTATCCTCTATTATATCCTATCCTCTATACTATCCTATCCTCTATCCTATCCTATCCTCTAACCTATCTTATCCTCTATCCTATACTATCCTCTATCCTAACCTATCCTCTATCCTATCCTATTCTCTATCCTATCCTATCCTCTATTATATCCTATCCTCTAAACTATCCTATCCTCTATCCTATCCTATCCTCTATCCTATCCTATCCTCTATCCTATCCTATCCTCTATCATATCCTATCCTCTATCCTATCCTATCCTCTATCCTATCCTATCGTCTATCATATCCTCTCCTCTATCCTATTCTATCCTCTATCCTATCCTATCCTCTATCATATCCTATCCGCTATCCTATTCTATCCTCTATCCCATCCTATCGTATCCTCTATCGTACCCTATCCTCTATCCTATCCTCTATCCTATCCAATCCCCTATCCTATCCTCTATCCTATCCGATCCACTATCATATCCTATCCTCTATCCTATCCTATCCTCTATCCTATCCTATCGTATCCTCTGTCCTATCCTAGCCTAGATCCTATCCTATCCTCTATCGTATCCTATCGTCTATCCTATCATATCCTCTATCTTATCCTATCCTCTATCCTATCCTATCCTCTATCCTATCCTATCGTATCCTCTGTCCTATCTTAGCCTAGATCCTATCCTATCCTCTATCGTATCCTATCGTCTATCCTATCATATCCTCTATCTTATCCTATCCTCTATCCTATCCTATCCTGCATCCTACCCTATCCTCTATCCTATCCTATCCTCTATCATATCCTATCCACTATCCTATCCTATCCTCTATCGTATTCTATCCTCTATCCTATCCTACCCTCTATCCTATCCTTTCGTATCCTCTATCGCATCCTATCCTCTATCCTATCCTATCCTCTATCCTATCCTATCCTCTATACTATCCTATCCTCTATCCTATCCTATCCTCTATCCTATCCTATCCTGTATCCTATCCTATCCTCTATAATATCGTATCCTCTATCATATCCTATCCTCATTCCTGTAATATTATCTATCCTATTTTATCCTCTAACCTATCCTATCCTCTATCCTATCCTATCCTCTATTATATCCTATCCTCTATACTATCCTATCCTCTATCCTATCCTATCCTCTAACCTATCTTATCCTCTATCCTATACTATCCTCTATCCTAACCTATCCTCTATCCTATCCTATTCTCTATCCTATCCTATCCTCTATTATATCCTATCCTCTAAACTATCCTATCCTCTATCCTATCCTATCCTCTATCCTATCCTATCCTCTATCCTATCCTATCCTCTATCCTATCCTATCCTCTATCATATCCTATCCTCTATCCTATCCTATCCTCTATCCTATCCTATCGTCTATCATATCCTATCCTCTATCCTATTCTATCCTCTATCCTATCCTATCCTCTATCATATCCTATCCGCTATCCTATTCTATCCTCTATCCCATCCTATCCTCTATCCTATCCTATCCTCTATCCTAACCTATCCTCTATCCTATCCTATTCTCTATCCTATCCTATCCTATCCTCTACCGCCTCCTATCCTGTATCCGATCCAATCCCCTATCATCTACCGTATCATATTCTCTATCCTAACCAATCCTCTATCCTATCCAATCCACTATCATATCCTATCCTCTATCGTATCCTATCCTCTTTCCTATCCTATCCTCTATTATATCCTATCCTCTATCCTATCCTATCCTCTATCATATCCTATCCTCTATCCTATTCTATCCTCTATCCTATCCTATCCTCTATCATATCCTGTCCGCTATCCTATTCCATCCTCTATCCTATCCTATCCTCTATCCTATCCTCTATCCTATCCTATCCTATCCTCTATCCTATCCTATCGTCTATCCTATCCTATCCGATCCTCTATCATATCCTATCCTCTTTCCTATCCTATCCTCTATTATATCCTATCCTCTATCGTATCCTATCCTCTATCCTATTCTATCCTCTATCCTATCCTATCCTCTATCCTATCCTATCCTCTATTATATTCTATCCTCTACCCTATCCTATCCTCTATCATATTCTATCCTCTACCCTATCCTATCCTCTATCATATCCTATCCGCTATCCTATTCTATCCTCTATCCTATCCTATCCTCTATCCTATCCTATCCTCTATCCTATCCTATCCTATCCTCTATCCTATCCTATCGTCTATCCTATCCTATCCTCTTTCCTATCCTATCCTCTATTATATCCTATCCTCTATACTATCCCATCCTCTATCCTATAGTATCCTCTACCTTATCCTATCCTCTATATTATCCTATCCTCTATCCTATCCTATCCTCTATCCTATCCTATCGTATCCTCTATCGTATACTATCCTCTGTCCTATCCTATCCTCTATCCTATCCAATCCCCTATGCTATCCTCTATCCTATCCTATCCTCTATCTTATCCTATCCTCTATCCTATCCTATCCTCTATCCTATCCTATCCTCTATCCCATCCTATCGTATCCTCTATCGTACCCTATCCTCTATCCTATCCTCTATCCTATCCAATCCCCTATCCTATCCTCTATCCTTTCCGATCCACTATCATATCCTATCCTCTATCCTATCCTATCCTCTATCCTATCCTATCGTATCCTCTGTCCTATCCTAGCCTATATCCTATCCTATCATCTATCGTATCCTATCGTCTCTCCTATCATATCCTCTATCTTATCCTATCCTCTATCCTATCCTATCCTCTATCCTATCCTATCCACTATCATATCCTATCCTCTATCCTATCCTATTCTCTATCCTATCCTATCCTATCCTCTACCGCCTCCTATCCTGTATCCGATCCAATCCCCTATCGTCTACCGTATCATATTCTCTATCCTAACCAATCCTCTATCCTATCCAATCCACTATCATATCCTATCCTCTATCGTATCCTATCCTCTATCCTATCCTATCCTCTATTATATCCTATCCTCTATACTATCCTATCCTCTATCCTATCCTATCGTATCCTCTGTCCTATCCTAGCCTAGATCCTATCCTATCCTCTATCGTATCCTATCGTCTATCCTATCATATTCTCTATCTTATCCTATCCTCTATCCTATCCTATCCTGCATCCTACCCTATCCTCTATCCTATCCTATCCTCTATCATATCCTATCCACTATCCTATCCTATCCTCTATCGTATTCTATCCTCTATCCTATCCTACCCTCTATCCTATCCTTTCGTATCCTCTATCGCATCCTATCCTCTATCCTATCCTATCCTCTATCCTATCCTATCCTCTATAATATCCTATCCTCTATCCTATCCTATCCTCTATCCTATCCTATCCTGTATTATATCCTATCCTCTATACTATCCTATCCTCTATCCTATCCTATCCTCTATCCTATCCTATCCTCTATCCTAGCCTATCCTCTAACCTATCTTATCCTCTATCCTATACTATCCTCTATCCTAACCTATCCTCTATCCTATCCTATCCTCTACCATATCCTATCCTCTATCCTATCCTCTCCTCTATCCTATCCTATCCTCTATCATATCCTATCCTCTATCCTATTCTATCCTCTATCCTATCCTATCCTGTATTATATCCTATTCTCTATACTATCCTATCCTCTATCCTATCCTATCCTCTATCTTATCCTATCCTCTATATTATCCTATCCTCTATCCTATCCTATCCTCTATCCTATCCTATCGTATCCTCTATCGTATACTATCCTCTGTCCTATCCTATCCTCTATCCTATCCAATCCCCTATCCTATCCTCTATCCTATCCTATCCTCTATCTTATCCTACCCTCTACATTATCCTATCATCTATCCTATCCTATCCTCTATCCTATCCTATCGTATCCTCTATCGTATACTATCCTCTGTCCTATCCTATCGTCTATCCTATCCAATCCCCTATCCTATCCTCTATCCTATCCTATCCTCTATCCTATTCCTATCCTCTAACCTATCTTATCCTCTATCCTATACTATCCTCTATCCTAACCTATCCTCTATCCTATCCTATTCTCTATCCTATCCTATCCTACCCTCTAATGTCTCCTATCCTGTATCCGATTCAATCCCCTATCGTCTACAGTATCATATTCTCTATCCTATCCAATCCTCTATCCTATCCGATCCTCTATCATATCCTATCATCTTTCCTATCCTATCCTCTATCCTATCCTATCCTCTATCCTATCCTATCCTCTACCCTATCTTATCCTCTATCCTATCCTATCCTCTATCCTAACCTATCCTCTATCCTATCCTGTTCTCTAACCTATCCTATCCTATCCTCTACCGTCTCCTATCCTGTATCCGATCCAATCCCCTATCGTCTACAGTATCATATTTTCTATCCTATCCAATCCTCTATCCTATCCGATCCTCTATCATTATCCTATCCTCTTTCCTATCCTATCCTCTATTATATCCTATCCTCTATACTATCCTATCCTCTATCCTATCCTATCCTCTATCCTATCCTATCCTCTATTGTATCCTATCCTCTATCATATCCTATCCTCTATCCTATTCTATCCCCTATCCTATCCTATCCTCTATCCTATCCTACCCTCAATCCTATCCTTTCGTATCCTGTATCGCATCCTATCCTCTATCCTATCCTATCCTCTATCCTATCCTATCCTCTATACTATCCTATCCTCTACCCTATCCTATCCTCTATCCTATCCTATCCTCTATCCTAACCTATCCTCTATCCTATCCTATTCTCTATCCTATCCTATCCTATCCTCTACCGCCTCCTATCCTGTATCCGATCCAATCCCCTATCGTCTACCGTATCATATTCTCAATCCTAACCAATCCTCTATCATATCCTATCCTCTATCGTATCCTATTCTCTATCCTATTCTATCCTCTATCCTATCCTATCCTCTATCCTATTCTATCCTCTATCCTATCCTATCCTCTATCCTATCCTATCCTATCCTCTATCCTATCCTATCCTCTATCCTATCCTATCCTCTACCGTATCTTATCCTCTATCCTATACTATCCTCTATCCTAACCTATCCTCTATCCTATCCTATTCTCTATCCTATCCTATCCTCTACTATATCCTATCCTCTATACTATCCTATCCTCTATCCTATCCTATCCTCTATCCTATCCTATCCTCTATCGTATCCTATCCTCTATCATATCCTATCCTCTATCCTATTCTATCCTCTATCCTATCCTATCGTCTATCATATCCTATCCGCTATCCTATTCTATCCTCTATCCTATCCTATCCTCTATCCTATCCTATCCTCTATCCTATCCTATCCTATCCTCTATCCTATCCTATCGTCTATCCTATCCTATCCTCTTTCCTATCCTATCCTCTATTATATCCTATCCTCTATACTATCCTATCCTCTATCCTATCCTATCCTCTATCTTATCCTATCCTCTATATTATCCTATCCTCTATCCTATCCTACCCTCTATTCTACCCTTTCGTATCCTCTATCGCATCGTATCCTCTATCCTATCCTATCCTCTATCCTATCCTATCCTCTATACTATCCTATCCTCTATCCTATCCTATCCTGTATCCTATCCTATCCTGTATCCTATCCTATCCTCTATAATATCCTATCCTCATTCCTGTAATATCATCTATCCTATTTTATCCTCTATCCTATCCTATCCTCTATCCTATCCTATCCTCTATACTATCCTATCTTCTATCCTATCCTACCCTCTATCCTATCCTATCCTCTAACCTATCTTATCCTCTATCCTATACTATCCTCTATCCTAACCTATCCTCTATCCTATCCTATTCTCTATCCTATCCTATCCTCTATTATATCGTATCCTCTAAACTATCCTATCCTCTATCCTATCCTATCCTCTATCCTATCCTATCCTCTATCCTATCCTATCCTCTATCATATCCTATCCTCTATCCTATCCTATCCTCTATCCTATCCTATCGTCTATCATATCCTATCCTCTATCCTATTCTATCCTCTATCCTAACCTATCCTCTATCATATCCTATCCGCTATCCTATTCTATCCTCTATCCTATCCTATCCTCTATCCTATCCTATCCTCTATCCTAACCTATCCTCTATCCTATCCAATTCTCTATCCTATCCTATCCTATCCTCTACCGCCTCCTATCCTGTATCCGATCCAATCCCCTATCGTCTACCGTATCATATTCTCTATCCTAACCAATCCTCTATCCTATCCTATCCTCTATCATATCCTATCCGCTATCCTATTCTATCCTCTATCCTATCCTATCCTCTATCCTATCCTATCCTCTATCCTAACCTATCCTCTATCCTATCCTATTCTCTATCCTATCCTATCCTATCCTCTACCGCCTCCTATCCTGTATCTGATCCAATCCCCTATCGTCTACCGTATCATATTCTCTATCCTAACCAATCCTCTATCCTATCCAATCCACTATCATATCCTATCCTCTATCGTATCCTATCCTCTATCCTATTCTATCCTCTATCCTATCCTATCCTCTATCCTATTCTATCCTCTATCCTATCCTATCCTCTATCCTATCCTATCCTATCCTCTATCCTATCCTATCCTCCATCCTATCTTATCCTCTACCCTATCTTATCCTCTATCCTATACTATCCTCTATCCTAACCTATCCTCTATCCTATCCTATTCTCTATCCTATCCTATCCTCTATTATATCCTATCCTCTATCCTATCCTATCCTATCCTATCCGATCCTCTATCATATCCTATCCTCTTTCCTATCCTATCCTCTATTATATCCTATCCTCTATCGTATCCTATCCTCTATCCTATTCTATCCTCTATCCTATCCTATCCTCTATCCTATCCTATCCTCTATTATATCCTATCCTCTATACTATCCTATCCTCTATCCTATCCTATCCTCTATCTTATCCTATCCTCTATATTATCCTATCCTCTATCCTATCCTACCCTCTATTCTACCCTTTCGTATCCTCTATCGCATCCTATCCTCTATCCTATCCTATCCTCTATCCTATCCTATCCTCTATACTATCCTATCCTCTATCCTATCCTATCCTGTATCCTATCCTATCCTGTATCCTATCCTATCCTCTATAATATCGTATCCTCTATCATATCTTATCCTCATTCCTGTAATATCATCTATCCTATTTTATCCTCTATCCTATCCTATCCTCTATCCTATCCTATCCTCTATCCTATCCTATCCTCTATTATATCCTATCCTCTATACTATCCTATCCTCTATCCTATCCTACCCTCTATCCTATCCTATCCTCTAACCTATCTTATCCTCTATCCTATACTATCCTCTATCCTAACCTATCCTCTATCCTATCCTATTCTCTATCCTATCCTATCCTCTATTATATCATATCCTCTAAAGTATCCTATCCTCTATCCTATCCTATCCTCTATCCTATCCTATCCTCTATCCTATTCTATCCTCTATCCTATCCTATCCTCTATCCTATTCTATCCTCTATCCTATCCTATCCTCTATCCTATCCTATCCTATCCTCTATCCTATCCTATTCTCTATCCTATCCTATCCTATCCTCTACCGCCTCCTATCCTGTATCCGATCCAATCCCCTATCGTCTACCGTATCATATTCTCAATCCTAACCAATCCTCTATCATATCCTATCCTCTATCGTATCCTATTCTCTATCCTATTCTATCCTCTATCCTATCCTATCCTCTATCCTATTCTATCCTCTATCCTATCCTATCCTCTATCCTATCCTATCCTATCCTCTATCCTATCCTATCCTCTATCCTATCCTATCCTCTACCGTATCTTATCCTCTATCCTATACTATCCTCTATCCTAACCTATCCTCTATCCTATCCTATTCTCTATCCTATCCTATCCTCTACTATATCCTATCCTCTATACTATCCTATCCTCTATCCTATCCTATCCTCTATCCTATCCTATCCTCTATCGTATCCTATCCTCTATCATATCCTATCCTCTATCCTATTCTATCCTCTATCCTATCCTATCGTCTATCATATCCTATCCGCTATCCTATTCTATCCTCTATCCTATCCTATCCTCTATCCTATCCTATCCTCTATCCTATCCTATCCTATCCTCTATCCTATCCTATCGTCTATCCTATCCTATCCTCTTTCCTATCCTATCCTCTATTATATCCTATCCTCTATACTATCCTATCCTCTATCCTATCCTATCCTCTATCTTATCCTATCCTCTATATTATCCTATCCTCTATCCTATCCTACCCTCTATTCTACCCTTTCGTATCCTCTATCGCATCGTATCCTCTATCCTATCCTATCCTCTATCCTATCCTATCCTCTATACTATCCTATCCTCTATCCTATCCTATCCTGTATCCTATCCTATCCTGTATCCTATCCTATCCTCTATAATATCCTATCCTCATTCCTGTAATATCATCTATCCTATTTTATCCTCTATCCTATCCTATCCTCTATCCTATCCTATCCTCTATACTATCCTATCTTCTATCCTATCCTACCCTCTATCCTATCCTATCCTCTAACCTATCTTATCCTCTATCCTATACTATCCTCTATCCTAACCTATCCTCTATCCTATCCTATTCTCTATCCTATCCTATCCTCTATTATATCGTATCCTCTAAACTATCCTATCCTCTATCCTATCCTATCCTCTATCCTATCCTATCCTCTATCCTATCCTATCCTCTATCATATCCTATCCTCTATCCTATCCTATCCTCTATCCTATCCTATCGTCTATCATATCCTATCCTCTATCCTATTCTATCCTCTATCCTAACCTATCCTCTATCATATCCTATCCGCTATCCTATTCTATCCTCTATCCTATCCTATCCTCTATCCTATCCTATCCTCTATCCTAACCTATCCTCTATCCTATCCAATTCTCTATCCTATCCTATCCTATCCTCTACCGCCTCCTATCCTGTATCCGATCCAATCCCCTATCGTCTACCGTATCATATTCTCTATCCTAACCAATCCTCTATCCTATCCAATCCACTATCATATCCTATCCTCTATCGTATCCTATCCTCTATCCTATTCTATCCTCTATCCTATCCTATCCTCTATCCTATTCTATCCTCTATCCTATCCTATCCTCTATCCTATCCTATCCTATCCTCTATCCTATCCTATCCTCCATCCTATCTTATCCTCTACCCTATCTTATCCTCTATCCTATACTATCCTCTATCCTAACCTATCCTCTATCCTATCCTATTCTCTATCCTATCCTATCCTCTATTATATCCTATCCTCTATCCTATCCTATCCTATCCTATCCGATCCTCTATCATATCCTATCCTCTTTCCTATCCTATCCTCTATTATATCCTATCCTCTATCGTATCCTATCCTCTATCCTATTCTATCCTCTATCCTATCCTATCCTCTATCCTATCCTATCCTCTATTATATCCTATCCTCTATACTATCCTATCCTCTATCCTATCCTATCCTCTATCTTATCCTATCCTCTATATTATCCTATCCTCTATCCTATCCTACCCTCTATTCTACCCTTTCGTATCCTCTATCGCATCCTATCCTCTATCCTATCCTATCCTCTATCCTATCCTATCCTCTATACTATCCTATCCTCTATCCTATCCTATCCTGTATCCTATCCTATCCTGTATCCTATCCTATCCTCTATAATATCGTATCCTCTATCATATCTTATCCTCATTCCTGTAATATCATCTATCCTATTTTATCCTCTATCCTATCCTATCCTCTATCCTATCCTATCCTCTATCCTATCCTATCCTCTATTATATCCTATCCTCTATACTATCCTATCCTCTATCCTATCCTACCCTCTATCCTATCCTATCCTCTAACCTATCTTATCCTCTATCCTATACTATCCTCTATCCTAACCTATCCTCTATCCTATCCTATTCTCTATCCTATCCTATCCTCTATTATATCCTATCCACTAGACTATCCTATCCTCTATCCTATCCTATCCTCTATCCTATCCTATCCTCTATCCTATCCTATCCTCTATCATATCCTATCCTCTATCCTATTCTATCCTCTATCCTATCCTATCCTCTATCATATCCTATCCGCTATCCTACTCCATCCTCTATCCTATCCTATCTTCTATCCTATCCTATCCTCTATCCTATCCTATCCTATCCTATCCGATCCTCTATCATATCCTATCCTCTTTCCTATCCTATCCTCTATTATATCCTATCCTCTATCGTATCCTATCCTCTATCCTATTCTATCCTCTATCCTATCCTATCCTCTATCCTATCCTATCCTCTATTATATCCTATCCTCTATCCTATCCTATCCTCTATCCTATCCTATCCTCTATCATATCCTATCCTCTATCCTATTCTATCCTCTATCCTATCCTATCCTCTATCATATGCTATCCGCTATCCTATTCTATCCTCTATCCTATCCTATCCTCTATCCTATCCTATCCTCTATCCTATCCTATCCTATCCTCTATCCTATCCTATCGTCTATCCTATTCTATCCTCTTTCCTATCCTATCCTCTATTATATCCTATCCTCTATACTATCCCATCCTCTATCCTATCGTATCCTCTATCTTATCCTATCCTCTATATTATCCTATCCTCTATCCTATCCTATCCTCTATCCTATCCTATCGTATCCTCTATCATATACTATCCTCTGTCCTATCCTATCCTCTATCCTATCCAATCCCCTATCCTATCCTCTATCCTATCCTATCCTCTATCTTATCCTATCCTCTATCCTATCCTATCCTCTATCATATCCCATCCTCTATCCCATCCTATCGTATCCTCTATCGTACCCTATCCTCTATCCTATCCTCTATCCTATCCAATCCCCTATCCTATCCTCTATCCTATCCGATCCACTATCATATCCTATCCTCTATCTTATCCTATCCTCTATCCTATCCTATCCTCTATCCTATCCTATTCTCTATCCCATCCTATCGTATCCTCTATCGTACCCTATCCTCTATCCTATCCTCTATCCTATCCAATCCCCTATCCTATCCTCTATCCTATCCGATCCACTATCATATCCTATCCTCTATCCTATCCTATCCTCTATCCTATCCTATCGTATCCTCTGTCCTATCCTAGCCTAGATCCTATCCTATCCTCTATCGTATCCTATCGTCTATCCTATCATATCCTCTATCTTATCCTATCCTCTATCCTATCCTATCCTCTATCCTATCCTATCGTATGCTCTGTCCTATCTTAGCCTAGATCCTATCCTATCCTCTATCGTATCCTATCGTCTATCCTATCATATCCTCTATCTTATCCTATCCTCTATCCTATCCTATCCTCTATCCTATCCTATCCTCTATCCTATCCTATCCTCTATCATATCCTATCCACTATCCTATCCTATCCTCTATCGTATTCTATCCTCTATCCTATCCTACCCTCTATCCTATCCTTTCGTATCCTCTATCGCATCCTATCCTCTATCCTATCCTATCCTCTATCCTATCCTATCCTCTATACTATCCTATCCTCTATCCTATCCTATCCTCTATCCTATCCTATCCTGTATCGTATCCTATCCTCTATAATATCGTATCCTCTATCATATCCTATCCTCATTCCTGTAATATCATCTATCCTATTTTATCCTCTATCCTATCCTATCCTCTATCCTATCCTATCCTCTATCCTATCCTATCCTCTATTATATCCTATCCTCTATACTATCCTATCCTCTATCCTATCCTATCCTCTATCCTATCCTATCCTCTAACCTATCTTATCCTCTATCCTATACTATCCTCTATCCTAACCTATCCTCTATCCTATCCTATTCTCTATCCTATCCTATCCTCTATTATATCCTATCCTCTAAACTATCCTATCCTCTATCCTATCCTATCCTCTATCCTATCCTATCCTCTATCCTATCCTATCCTCTATCATATCCTATCCTCTATTCTATCCTATCCTCTATCCTATCCTATCGTCTATCATATCCTATCCTCTATCCTATTCTATCCTCTATCCTATCCTATCCTCTATCATATCCTATCCGCTATCCTATTCTATCCTCTATCCTATCCTATCCTCTATCCTATCCTATCCTCTATCCTACCCTATCCTCTATCCTATCCTATTCTCTATCCTATCCTATCCTATCCTCTACCGCCTCCTATCCTGTATCCGATCCAATCCACTATCGTCTACCGTATCATATTCTCTATCCTAACCAATCCTCTATCCTATCCAATCCACTATCATATCCTATCCTCTATCGTATCCTATCCTCTATCCTATTCTATCCTCTATCCTATCCTATCCTCTATCCTATTCTATCCTCTATCCTATCCTATCCTCTATCCTATCCTATCCTATCCTCTATCCTATCCTATCCTCCATCCTATCCTATCCTCTACCCTATCTTATCCTCTATCCTATACTATACTCTATCCTAACCTATCCTCTATCCTATCCTATTCTCTATCCTATCCTATCCTCTATTATATCCTATCCACTATACTATCCTATCCTCTATCCTATCCTATCCTCTATCCTATCCTATCCTCTATCCTATCCTATCCTCTATCATATCCTATCCTCTATCCTATTCTATCCTCTATCCTATCCTATCCTCTATCATATCCTATCCGCTATCCTACTCCATCCTCTATCCTACTCCATCCTCTATCCTATCCTATCCTCTATCCTATCCTATCCTATCCTCTATCCTATCCTATCCGATCCTCTATCATATCCTATCCTCTTTCCTATCCTATCCTCTATTATATCCTACCCTCTATCGTATCCTATCCTCTATCCTATTCTATCCTCTATCCTATCCTATCCTCTATCCTATCCTATCCTCTATTATATCCTATCCTCTATACTATCCTATCCTCTATCCTATCCTATCCTCTATCCTATCCTATCCTCTATCATATCCTATCCTCTATCCTATTCTATCCTCTATCCTATCCTATCCTCTATCATATCCTATCCGCTATCCTATTCTATCCTCTATCCTATCCTATCCTCTATCCTATCCTATCCTCTATCCTATCCTATCCTATCCTCTATCCTATCCTATCGTCTATCCTATCCTATCCTCTTTCCTATCCTATCCTCTATTATATCCTATCCTCTATACTATCCCATCCTCTATCCTATCCTATCCTCTATCTTATCCAATCCCCTATCCTACCCTCCATCCTATCCTATCCTCTATCTTATCCTATCCTCTATCCTATCCTATCCTCTATCCTATCCTATCCTCTATCCCATCCTATCGTATCCTCTATCGTACCCTATCCTCTATCCTATCCTCTATCCTATCCAATCCCCTATCCTATCCTCTATTCTATCCGATCCACTATCATATCCTATCCTCTATCCTATCCTCTATCCTATCCTATTCTCTATCCTATCCTATCGTATCCTCTGTCCTATCCTATCATCGATCCTATCCTATCCTCTATCGTATCCTATCGTCTATCCTATCATATCCTCTAACCTATCCTATCCTCTATCCTATGCTATCCTCTATACTATCCTATCCTCTATCCTATCCTATCCTCTATCCTATCCTATCCTCTATCCTATCCTATCCTCTATAATATCGTATCCTCTATCATATCCTATCCTCATTCCTATAATATCATCTGTCCTATCCTATCCTCTATCCTATCCAATTCCCTATCCTATCCTCTATCGTATCCTATGCTCTATCCTATCCTATCCTCTATCCTATCCTATCATCTATCCTATCCTATCCTATCCTCTATCCTATGCTATCCTCTATCCTATCCTATCCTCTATCCTTTCCTATCCTCTATCCTATCCTATCCTATCCTCTATCCTATCCTATCCTCTTTCCTATAATATCATCTATCCTATCCTATCCTCTATCCTATCCTATCCTCTATCCTATCCTATCCTCTATCATATCCTATCCGCTATCCTATTCTATCCTCTATCCTATCCTATCCTCTATCCTATCCTATCCTCTATCCTATCCTATCCTATCCTCTATATTATCCTATCCTCTATCCTATCCTATCCTCTATCCTATCCTATCGTATCCTCTATCGTATACTATCCTCTGTCCTATCCTATCCTCTATCCTATCCAATCCCCTATCCTATCCTCTATCCTATCCTATCCTCTATCTTATCCTATCCTCTATCCTATCCTATCCTCTATCCTATCCTATCCTCTATCCTAACCTATCCTCTATCCTATCCTATTCTCTATCCTATCCTATCCTATCCTCTACCGTCTCCTATCCTGTATCCGATCCAATCCCCTATCGTCTACAGTATCATATTCTCTATCCTATCCAATCCTCTATCCTATCCGATCCTCTATCATATCCTATCATCTTTCCTATCCTATCCTCTATTATATCCTATCCTCTATACTATCCTATCCTCTATCCTATCCTATCCTCTATCCTATCCTATCCTCTATCCAATCCTATCGTATCCTCTATCGTATCCTATCCTCTATCCTATCCTATCCTCTATCCTATCCAATCCCCTATCCTATCCTCTATCGTATCCTATCCTCTATCCTATTCTATCCTCTATCCTATCCTATCCTCTATACTATCCTATCCTCTATCCTATCCTATCCTCTATCCTATCCTATCCTCTATCCTATCCTATCCTCTATCATATCCTATCCACTATCCTATCCTATCCTCTATCGTATCCTATCCTCTATCCTATCCTACCCTCTATCCTATCCTTTCGTATCCTCTATCGCATTCTATCCTCTATCCTATCCTATCCTCTATACTATCCTATCCTCTATCCTATCCTATCCTCTATCCTATCCTATCCTCTATCCAATCCTATCGTATCCTCTATCGTATCCTATCCTCTATCCTATCCTATCCTCTATCCTATCCAATCCCCTATCCTATCCTCTATCGTATCCTATCCTCTATCCTATTCTATCCTCTATCCTATCCTATCCTCTATACTATCCTATCCTCTATCCTATCCTATCCTCTATCCTATCCTATCCTCTATCCTATCCTATCCTCTATCATATCCTATCCACTATCCTATCCTATCCTCTATCGTATCCTATCCTCTATCCTATCCTACCCTCTATCCTATCCTTTCGTATCCTCTATCGCATTCTATCCTCTATCCTATCCTATCCTCTATCCTATCCTATCGTCTATACTATCCTATCCTCTATCCTATCCTATCCTCTATCCTATCCTATCCTCTATCGTATCCTATCCTCTATCCTATTCTATCCTCTATCCTATCATATCCTCTATCCTATCCTATCCTCTATCCTATCCTATCCTCTTTCCTATAATATCATCTATCCTATCCTATCCTCTATCCTATCCTATCCTCTATCCTATCCTATCCTCTATCATATCCTATCCGCTATCCTATTCTATCCTCTATCCTATCCTATCCTCTATCCTATCCTATCCTCTATCCTATCCTCTATCCTATCCTATCCTCTATCCTATCCTATCCTCTTTCCTATAATATCATCTATCCTATCCTATCCACTATCCTATCCTATCCTCTATCGTATCCTATCCTCTATCCTATCCTACCCTCTATCCTATCCTTTCGTATCCTCTATCGCATTCTATCCTCTATCCTATCCTATCCTCTATCCTATCCTATCCTCTATCCTATCCTATCCTATCCTCTATCCTATCCTATCCTCCATGCTATCCTATCCTCTACCCTATCTTATCCTCTATCCTATACTATCCTCTATCCTAACCTATCCTCTATCCTATCCTATTCTCTATCCTATCCTATCCTCTATTATATCCTATCCACTATACTATCCTATCCTCTATCCTATCCTATCCTCTATCCTATCCTATCCTCTATCCTATCCTATCCTCTATCATATCCTATCCTCTATCCTATTCTATCCTCTATCCTATCCTATCCTCTATCATATCCTATCCGCTATCCTACTCCATCCTCTATCCTATCCTATCTTCTATCCTATCCTATCCTCTATCCTATCCTATCCTATCCTATCCGATCCTCTATCATATCCTATCCTCTTTCCTATCCTATCCTCTATTATATCCTATCCTCTATCGTATCCTATCGTCTATCCTATCATATCCTCTATCTTATCCTATCCTCTATCCTATCCTATCCTCTATCCTATCCTATCGTATGCTCTGTCCTATCTTAGCCTAGATCCTATCCTATCCTCTATCGTATCCTATCGTCTATCCTATCATATCCTCTATCTTATCCTATCCTCTATCCTATCCTATCCTCTATCCTATCCTATCCTCTATACTATCCTATCCTCTATCCTATCCTATCCTCTATCCTATCCTATCCTGTATCGTATCCTATCCTCTATAATATCGTATCCTCTATCATATCCTATCCTCATTCCTGTAATATCATCTATCCTATTTTATCCTCTATCCTATCCTATCCTCTATCCTATCCTATCCTCTATCCTATCCTATCCTCTATTATATCCTATCCTCTATACTATCCTATCCTCTATCCTATCCTATCCTCTATCCTATCCTATCCTCTAACCTATCTTATCCTCTATCCTATACTATCCTCTATCCTAACCTATCCTCTATCCTATCCTATTCTCTATCCTATCCTATCCTCTATTATATCCTATCCTCTAAACTATCCTATCCTCTATCCTATCCTATCCTCTATCCTATCCTATCCTCTATCCTATCCTATCCTCTATCATATCCTATCCTCTATCCTATCCTATCCTCTATCCTATCCTATCGTCTATCATATCCTATCCTCTATCCTATCCTATTCTCTATCCTATCCTATCCTATCCTCTACCGTCTCCTATCCTGTATCCGATCCAATCCCCTATCGTCTACAGTATCATATTCTCTATCCTATCCAATCCTCTATCCTATCCGATCCTCTATCATATCCTATCATCTTTCCTATCCTATCCTCTATTATATCCTATCCTCTATACTATCCTATCCTCTATCCTATCCTATCCTCTATCCTATCCTATCCTCTATCCAATCCTATCGTATCCTCTATCGTATCCTATCCTCTATCCTATCCTATCCTCTATCCTATCCAATCCCCTATCCTATCCTCTATCGTATCCTATCCTCTATCCTATTCTATCCTCTATCCTATCCTATCCTCTATACTATCCTATCCTCTATCCTATCCTATCCTCTATCCTATCCTATCCTCTATCCTATCCTATCCTCTATCATATCCTATCCACTATCCTATCCTATCCTCTATCGTATCCTATCCTCTATCCTATCCTACCCTCTATCCTATCCTTTCGTATCCTCTATCGCATTCTATCCTCTATCCTATCCTATCCTCTATACTATCCTATCCTCTATCCTATCCTATCCTCTATCCTATCCTATCCTCTATCCAATCCTATCGTATCCTCTATCGTATCCTATCCTCTATCCTATCCTATCCTCTATCCTATCCAATCCCCTATCCTATCCTCTATCGTATCCTATCCTCTATCCTATTCTATCCTCTATCCTATCCTATCCTCTATACTATCCTATCCTCTATCCTATCCTATCCTCTATCCTATCCTATCCTCTATCCTATCCTATCCTCTATCATATCCTATCCACTATCCTATCCTATCCTCTATCGTATCCTATCCTCTATCCTATCCTACCCTCTATCCTATCCTTTCGTATCCTCTATCGCATTCTATCCTCTATCCTATCCTATCCTCTATCCTATCCTATCGTCTATACTATCCTATCCTCTATCCTATCCTATCCTCTATCCTATCCTATCCTCTATCGTATCCTATCCTCTATCCTATTCTATCCTCTATCCTATCATATCCTCTATCCTATCCTATCCTCTATCCTATCCTATCCTCTTTCCTATAATATCATCTATCCTATCCTATCCTCTATCCTATCCTATCCTCTATCCTATCCTATCCTCTATCATATCCTATCCGCTATCCTATTCTATCCTCTATCCTATCCTATCCTCTATCCTATCCTATCCTCTATCCTATCCTCTATCCTATCCTATCCTCTATCCTATCCTATCCTCTTTCCTATAATATCATCTATCCTATCCTATCCACTATCCTATCCTATCCTCTATCGTATCCTATCCTCTATCCTATCCTACCCTCTATCCTATCCTTTCGTATCCTCTATCGCATTCTATCCTCTATCCTATCCTATCCTCTATCCTATCCTATCCTCTATCCTATCCTATCCTATCCTCTATCCTATCCTATCCTCCATGCTATCCTATCCTCTACCCTATCTTATCCTCTATCCTATACTATCCTCTATCCTAACCTATCCTCTATCCTATCCTATTCTCTATCCTATCCTATCCTCTATTATATCCTATCCACTATACTATCCTATCCTCTATCCTATCCTATCCTCTATCCTATCCTATCCTCTATCCTATCCTATCCTCTATCATATCCTATCCTCTATCCTATTCTATCCTCTATCCTATCCTATCCTCTATCATATCCTATCCGCTATCCTACTCCATCCTCTATCCTATCCTATCTTCTATCCTATCCTATCCTCTATCCTATCCTATCCTATCCTATCCGATCCTCTATCATATCCTATCCTCTTTCCTATCCTATCCTCTATTATATCCTATCCTCTATCGTATCCTATCGTCTATCCTATCATATCCTCTATCTTATCCTATCCTCTATCCTATCCTATCCTCTATCCTATCCTATCGTATGCTCTGTCCTATCTTAGCCTAGATCCTATCCTATCCTCTATCGTATCCTATCGTCTATCCTATCATATCCTCTATCTTATCCTATCCTCTATCCTATCCTATCCTCTATCCTATCCTATCCTCTATACTATCCTATCCTCTATCCTATCCTATCCTCTATCCTATCCTATCCTGTATCGTATCCTATCCTCTATAATATCGTATCCTCTATCATATCCTATCCTCATTCCTGTAATATCATCTATCCTATTTTATCCTCTATCCTATCCTATCCTCTATCCTATCCTATCCTCTATCCTATCCTATCCTCTATTATATCCTATCCTCTATACTATCCTATCCTCTATCCTATCCTATCCTCTATCCTATCCTATCCTCTAACCTATCTTATCCTCTATCCTATACTATCCTCTATCCTAACCTATCCTCTATCCTATCCTATTCTCTATCCTATCCTATCCTCTATTATATCCTATCCTCTAAACTATCCTATCCTCTATCCTATCCTATCCTCTATCCTATCCTATCCTCTATCCTATCCTATCCTCTATCATATCCTATCCTCTATCCTATCCTATCCTCTATCCTATCCTATCGTCTATCATATCCTATCCTCTATCCTATTCTATCCTCTATCCTATCCTATCCTCTATCATATCCTATCCGCTATCCTATTCTATCCTCTATCCTATCCTATCCTCTATCCTATCCTATCCTCTATCCTACCCTATCCTCTATCCTATCCTATTCTCTATCCTATCCTATCCTATCCTCTACCGCCTCCTATCCTGTATCCGATCCAATCCACTATCGTCTACCGTATCATATTCTCTATCCTAACCAATCCTCTATCCTATCCAATCCACTATCATATCCTATCCTCTATCGTATCCTATCCTCTATCCTATTCTATCCTCTATCCTATCCTATCCTCTATCCTATTCTATCCTCTATCCTATCCTATCCTCTATCCTATCCTATCCTATCCTCTATCCTATCCTATCCTCCATCCTATCCTATCCTCTACCCTATCTTATCCTCTATCCTATACTATACTCTATCCTAACCTATCCTCTATCCTATCCTATTCTCTATCCTATCCTATCCTCTATTATATCCTATCCACTATACTATCCTATCCTCTATCCTATCCTATCCTCTATCCTATCCTATCCTCTATCCTATCCTATCCTCTATCATATCCTATCCTCTATCCTATTCTATCCTCTATCCTATCCTATCCTCTATCATATTATATCCGCTATCCTACTCCATCCTCTATCCTACTCCATCCTCTATCCTATCCTATCCTCTATCCTATCCTATCCTATCCTCTATCCTATCCTATCCGATCCTCTATCATATCCTATCCTCTTTCCTATCCTATCCTCTATTATATCCTACCCTCTATCGTATCCTATCCTCTATCCTATTCTATCCTCTATCCTATCCTATCCTCTATCCTATCCTATCCTCTATTATATCCTATCCTCTATACTATCCTATCCTCTATCCTATCCTATCCTCTATCCTATCCTATCCTCTATCCTATCCTATCCTCTATCATATCCTATCCTCTATCCTATTCTATCCTCTATCCTATCCTATCCTCTATCATATCCTATCCGCTATCCTATTCTATCCTCTATCCTATCCTATCCTCTATCCTATCCTATCCTCTATCCTATCCTATCCTATCCTCTATCCTATCCTATCGTCTATCCTATCCTATCCTCTTTCCTATCCTATCCTCTATTATATCCTATCCTCTATACTATCCCATCCTCTATCCTATCCTATCCTCTATCTTATCCAATCCCCTATCCTACCCTCCATCCTATCCTATCCTCTATCTTATCCTATCCTCTATCCTATCCTATCCTCTATCCTATCCTATCCTCTATCCCATCCTATCGTATCCTCTATCGTACCCTATCCTCTATCCTATCCTCTATCCTATCCAATCCCCTATCCTATCCTCTATTCTATCCGATCCACTATCATATCCTATCCTCTATCCTATCCTCTATCCTATCCTATTCTCTATCCTATCCTATCGTATCCTCTGTCCTATCCTATCATCGATCCTATCCTATCCTCTATCGTATCCTATCGTCTATCCTATCATATCCTCTAACCTATCCTATCCTCTATCCTATGCTATCCTCTATACTATCCTATCCTCTATCCTATCCTATCCTCTATCCTATCCTATCCTCTATCCTATCCTATCCTCTATAATATCGTATCCTCTATCATATCCTATCCTCATTCCTATAATATCATCTGTCCTATCCTATCCTCTATCCTATCCAATTCCCTATCCTATCCTCTATCGTATCCTATGCTCTATCCTATCCTATCCTCTATCCTATCCTATCATCTATCCTATCCTATCCTATCCTCTATCCTATGCTATCCTCTATCCTATCCTATCCTCTATCCTATCCTATCCTCTTTCCTATAATATCATCTATCCTATCCTATCCTCTATCCTATCCTATCCTCTATCCTATCCTATCCTCTATCATATCCTATCCGCTATCCTATTCTATCCTCTATCCTATCCTATCCTCTATCCTATCCTATCCTCTATCCTATCCTATCCTATCCTCTATATTATCCTATCCTCTATCCTATCCTATCCTCTATCCTATCCTATCGTATCCTCTATCGTATACTATCCTCTGTCCTATCCTATCCTCTATCCTATCCAATCCCCTATCCTATCCTCTATCCTATCCTATCCTCTATCTTATCCTATCCTCTATCCTATCCTATCCTCTATCCTATCCTATCCTCTATCCTAACCTATCCTCTATCCTATCCTACTCTCTATCCTATCCTATCCTATCCTCTACCGTCTCCTATCCTGTATCCGATCCAATCCCCTATCGTCTACAGTATCATATTCTCTATCCTATCCAATCCTCTATCCTATCCGATCCTCTATCATATCCTATCATCTTTCCTATCCTATCCTCTATTATATCCTATCCTCTATACTATCCTATCCTCTATCCTATCCTATCCTCTATCCTATCCTATCCTCTATCCAATCCTATCGTATCCTCTATCGTATCCTATCCTCTATCCTATCCTATCCTCTATCCTATCCAATCCCCTATCCTATCCTCTATCGTACCCTATCCTCTATCCTATTCTATCCTCTATCCTATCCTATCCTCTATACTATCCTATCCTCTATCCTATCCTATCCTCTATCCTATCCTATCCTCTATCCTATCCTATCCTCTATCATATCCTATCCACTATCCTATCCTATCCTCTATCGTATCCTATCCTCTATCCTATCCTACCCTCTATCCTATCCTTTCGTATCCTCTATCGCATTCTATCCTCTATCCTATCCTATCCTCTATCCTATCCTATCGTCTATACTATCCTATCCTCTATCCTATCCTATCCTCTATCCTATCCTATCCTCTATTATATCCTATCCTCTATACTATCCTATCCTCTATCCTATCCTATCCTCTATCCTATCATATCCTCTATCCTATCCTACACTCTATCCTATCCTTTCGTATCCTCTATCGCATCCTATCCTCTATTATATCCTATCCTCTATCCTATCCTAGCCTCTATACTATCCTATCGTATCCTCTGTCCTATCCTATCCTAGATCCTATCCTATCCTCTATCGTATCCTATCGTCTATCCTATCATATCCTCTATCTTATCCTATCCTCTATCCTATCCTATCCTCTATCCTATCCTATCCTCTATCCTATCCTACCCTCTATCCTATCCTTTCGTATCCTCTATCGCATCCTATCCTCTATCCTATCCTATCCTCTATCCTATCCTATCCTCTATACTATCCTATCCTCTATCCTATCCTATCCTCTATCCTATCTTATCCTGTATCCTATCCTATCCTCTATAATATCGTATCCTCTATCATATCCTATCCTCATTCCTGTAATATCATCTGTCCTATCCTATCCTCTATCCTATCCTATCCTATCCTCTATCCTATCCTATCCTATCCTCTATCCTATCCTCTATCCTATCCGATCCTCTATCATATCCTATCCTCTTTCCTATCCTATCCTCTATTACATCCTATCCTCTATCGTATCCTATCCTCTATCCTATTCTATCCTCTATCCTGTCCTATCCTCTATCCTATCCTATCCTCTATTATATCCTATCCTCTATACTATCCTATCCTCTATCCTATCCTATCCTCTATCCTATCCTATCCTCTATCGTATCCTATCCTCTATCCTATTCTATCCTCTATCCTATCCTATCCTCTATCCTATCCTATCCTCTATCCTATCCTATTCTCTATCCTATCCTATCGTATCATCTGTCCTATCCTATCCTAGATCCTATCCTATCCTCTATCGTATCCTATCGTCTATCCTATCATATCCTCTATCTTATCCTATCGTCTATCCTATCCTATCCTCTATCCTATCCGATCCTCTATCATATCCTATCCTCTTTCCTATCCTATCCTCTATTACATCCTATCCTCTATCGTATCCTATCCTCTATCCTATTCTATCCTCTATCCTGTCCTATCCTCTATCCTATCCTATCCTCTATTATATCCTATCCTCTATACTATCCTATCCTCTATCCTATCCTATCCTCTATCCTATCATATCCTCTATCCTATCCTACACTCTATCCTATCCTTTCGTATCCTCTATCGCATCCTATCCTCTATTATATCCTATCCTCTATCCTATCCTAGCCTCTATACTATCCTATCGTATCCTCTGTCCTATCCTATCCTGTATCCTATCCTATCCTCTATTCTATCCTATCCTCTATCCCATCCTATCCTCTATCCTATCCTATCCTCTATCCTATCCTATCCTATATCGTATCATATCCTCTATCCTATCCTATCCTCTATCGTATCATATCCTCTATCCTATCCTATCCTCTATACTATCCTATCCTCTATCCTACCCTATCCTCTATCCTATCCTATCCTCTATAATATCGTATCCTCTATCCTATCCTATCCACTATCCTATCCTATCCTCTATCCTATCGTATCCTCTATCCTATCCTATCCTCTATCCTATCCTATCCTCAATCCTATCCTGTCATCTATCCTATCCTATCCTCTATCCCGTCCTATCCTCTATCCTATCCTATCCTCTATCCTATCCTATCCTCTATCCTACCCTATCCTCTATCCTATCCTATCCTTTATAATATCGTATCCTATATGCTATCCTATCCTCTATCCTATAATATCATCTATCCTATCCTATCTTCTATCCTATCCTATCCTCTATCCTATCCTATCCTCTATCGTATCCTATCCTCTATCCTATCCTATCCTCTATCCTACCCTATCCTCTATCCTACCCTATCCTCTATAATATCGTATCCTCTATCCTATCCTCTATCCTATCCTACCCTATCCTCTATCCTATCCTATCCTCTATCCTATCCTATTCTCTATCCTATACTATCCTCTATCCCATCCTATCCTCTATCCTATCATATCCTCTATCCTATCCTATCCTCTATCCTATCCTATCCTCTATCCTATCCTATCCTCTATTCTATCCTATCCTCTATCCTATCCTATCCTCTATCCTATCCTATCCTCTATCCTATCCTATCCTCTACACTATCGTATCCTCTATCATATCCTTTCCTCTTTCCTATAATAGCATCTATCCTATCCTATCCTCTATCTTATCCTATCCTCTATCCTATCCTATCATCTATCCTATCCTATCCTCTATCCCATCCTATACTCAATCCTATCCTATACTGTATTATATCCTATCCTCTTTCCTATCCTCTATCATATCGTATCCTCTATCCTATCCTATCCTCTACCCTATAATATCCTCTATCCTATCCTATCCTCTATCCTATCCTATCCTCTATCCTATCCTCTCCTCTATCCTATCCTATCCTCTATCCTATACTATCCTCTATACTATCCTATCCTCTATCCTATCCTCTCCTCTATCATATCCTATCCTCTATCCTATCCTATCCTCTATCCTATACTATCCTCTATCCCATCCTATCCTCTATCCTATCCTATCCTCTATCTTATCCTATCCTCTATCCTTTCCTATCCTCTATCCTATCCTATCCTCTATCCTATCCTATCCTCTATCCTATCCTATCCTCTATCCTATCCTATCCTCTATCCTATCCTATCCTCTATCCTATCCTATCCTCTATCCTATCCTATCCTCTATCCTATACTATCCTCTATCCTATCCTATCCTCTATCCTATCCTATCCTCTATCCTATCCTATCCTCTATCCTATCCTATCCTCTATCCTATCCTATCCTCTATCCTATCCTATCCTCTATCGTATCCTATCCTCTATCCTATCCTATCCTCTATCCTACCCTATCCTCTATCCTACCCTATCCTCTATAATATCGTATCCTCTATCCTATCCTCTATCCTATCCTATCCTATCCTCTATCCTATCCTATCCTCTATCCTATCCTATCCTCTATCCTATACTATCCTCTATCCCATCCTATCCTCTATCCTATCATATCCTCTATCCTATCCTATCCTCTATCCTATCCTATCCTCTATCCTATCCTATCCTCTATTCTATCCTATCCTCTATCCTATCCTATCCTCTATCCTATCCTATCCTCTATCCTATCCTATCCTCTACAATATCGTATCCTCTATCATATCCTTTCCTCTTTCCTATAATAGCATCTATCCTATCCTATCCTCTATCTTATCCTATCCTCTATCCTATCCTATCATCTATCCTATCCTATCCTCTATCCCATCCTATACTCAATCCTATCCTATACTGTATTATATCCTATCCTCTTTCCTATCCTCTATCATATCGTATCCTCTATCCTATCCTATCCTCTACCCTATAATATCCTCTATCCTATCCTATCCTCTATCCTATCCAATCCTCTGTCCTATCCTATCCTCTATAATATCGTATCCTCTATCATATCCTTTCCTCTTTCTTATAATATCATCTATCCTATCCTATCCTCTATCCTATCCTATCCTCTATCGTCTCCTATCATCTATCCTATCATATCCTCTATCCTATCCTATCCTCTATACTATCCTATCCTCTATCGTCTCCTATCCTGTATCCGATCCAATCCCCTATCCTCTATCCTATCCTATTCTCTATCCTATCCTCATTCCTATCGTATCCTCTATCCTATCCTATCCTCTATCCTATCCTATCCTCTGTCCTGTCCTATCCTCTATCCTATCCTATTCTCTATCCTATCCTATCGTATCCTCTATCGTATCCTATCCTCTACCCTATCCTATCCTCTATCCTATCCTATCCTCTATCCTATCCTATCCTCTATCCTATACTATCCTCTATCCCATCCTATCCTCTATCCTATCCTATCCTCTATCTTATCCTATCCTCTATCCTTTCCTATCCTCTATCCTATCCTATCCTCTATCCTATCCTATCCTCTATCCTATCCAATCCCCTATCATATACTCTATCCGATCCTATCCTCTATCCTATCCCATCCTCTACCCTATTCTATCCTCTATCCTATCCTATCCTCTATCCTAACCTATCCTCTATCCTATCCTATTCTCTATCCTATTATATCCTATCCTGTACCGCCTCCTATCCTGTATCCGATCCAATCCCCTATCGTCTACCGTATCATATTCTCTATCCTATCCTCTATCCTATCCAATCCTCTGTCCTATCCTATCCTCTATAATATCGTATCCTCTATCATATCCTTTCCTCTTTCTTATAATATCATCTATCCTATCCTATCCTCTATCCTATCCTATCCTCTATCGTCTCCTATCATCTATCCTATCCAATCCCCTATGATATCCTCTATCCAATCCTATCCTCTATCCTATCCTATCCTCTATCCTATCCTATCCTCTATCCTATCCTATCCTCTATTCTATCCTATCCTCTATCCTATCCTATCCTCTATCCTATCCTATCCTCTACAATATCGTATCCTCTATCATATCCTTTCCTCTTTCCTATAATAGCATCTATCCTATCCTATCCTCTATCTTATCCTATCCTCTATCCTATCCTATCATCTATCCTATCCTATCCTCTATCCCATCCTATACTCAATCCTATCCTATACTGTATTATATCCTATCCTCTTTCCTATCCTCTATCATATCGTATCCTCTATCCTATCCTATCCTCTACCCTATAATATCCTCTATCCTATCCTATCCTCTATCCTATCCTATCCTCTATCCTATCCTCTCCTCTATCCTATCCTATCCTCTATCCTATACTATCCTCCATACTATCCTATCCTCTATCCTATCCTCTCCTCTATCATATCCTATCCTCTATCCTATCCTATCCTCTATCCTATCCTATCCTCTACCCTATCCTATCCTCTATCCTATCATATCCTCTATCCTATCCTATCCTCTATCCTATCCTATCCTCTATCCTATCCTATACTCTATCCTATCCTATCGTCTATAATATCGAATCATCTAACCTATCCTATCCTGTAGTCTATCCTATACTCTATCCTATCCTATCGTCTATAATATCGAATTCTCTTTCCTACCCTATCCTCTATCCTATCCTATCCTATCTATTATCGTATCCTCTATTATATCGTATCCTCCATCCTATCCTATGCTCTATCCTATCCTATCCTCTATCCTATCCTATCCTCTATCCTATCCTATCCTCTATCCTATCCTATCCTCTATCCTATCCTATCCTCTATCCTATCCTATCCTCTATCCTATCCTATCCTCTATCCTATCCTATCCTCTATCCTATCCTATCCTCTATCCTATCCTATCCTCTATCCTATCCTATCCTCTATCCTATCCTATCCTCTATCCTATCCTATCCTCTATCCTATCCTATCCTCTATCCTATCCTATCCTCTATCCTATCCTATCCTCTATCCTATCCTATCCTCTATCCTATCCTATCCTCTATCCTATCCTATCCTCTATCCTATCCTATCCTCTATCCCATCCTACCCTCTGTCCTATCCTATCCTCTATCCTATCCTATTCTCTATCCTATCCTATCCTCTATCGTATCCTATCCTCTATCCTATCCTATCCTCTATCGTATCCTATCCTCTATCCTATCCTATCCTCTATCCTACCCTATCCTCTATCCTACCCTATCCTCTATCCTATCTAAACCCCTATCTATTATCGCATCCTCTATTATATCGTATCCTCCATCCTATCCTATGCTCTATCCTATCCTATCCTCTATCCTCTATCCTCTATCCTATCCTATCCTATCCTCTATCCTATCCTATCCTATCCTCTATCCTATCCTATCCTCTATCCTATCCTATCCTACACTCAATCCTATCCTATCCTCTATGCTATCCTATCCACTATCCCATCCTATCCTCTATCCTATCCTATCCTATCTATTATCCTATACTCTATCCTATCCTATCGTCTATAATATCGAATCCTCTATCCTATCCTATCCTCTATCCTATCCTATCCTCTATCCTATCCTATCCTGTATCCTATCCTATCCTCTATTCTATCCTATCCTCTATCCCATCCTATCCTCTATCCTATCCTATCCTCTATCCTATCCTATCCTCTATCCTATCCTATCCTCTATCCTATCCTATCCTCTATCCTATCCTATCCTCTATCCTATCCTATCCTCTATCCTATCCTATCCTCTATCCTATCCTATCCTCTATCCTATCCTATCCTCTATCCTATCCTATCCTCTATCCTATCCTATCCTCTATCCTATCCTATCCTCTATCCCATCCTACCCTCTGTCCTATCCTATCCTCTATCCTATCCTATCCTCTATCCTATCCTATCCTCTATCGTATCCTATCCTCTATCCTATCCTATCCTCTATCCTATCCTGTCATCTATCCTATCCTATCCTCTAACCCATCCTATCCTCTATCCTATCTTATCTTCTATCCTATCCTATCCTCTATCCTATCCTATCCTCTATCGTATTCTATCCTCTATCCTATCCTATCCTCTATCCTACCCTATCCTCTATCCTATCATATCCTCTATCCTATCCTATCCTCTATCCTATCCTCTCCTCTATCCTATCCTATCCTCTATCCTATACTATCCTCCATACTATCCTATCCTCTATCCTATCCTCTCCTCTATCATATCCTATCCTCTATCCTATCCTATCCTCTATCCTATCCTATCCTCTACCCTATCCTATCCTCTAACCTATCATATCCTCTATCCTATCCTATCCTCTATCCTATCCTATCCTCTATCCTATCCTATACTCTATCCTATCCTATCGTCTATAATATCGAATCCTCTAACCTATCCTATCCTGTAGTCTATCCTATACTCTATCCTATCCTATCGTCTATAATATCGAATTCTCTTTCCTACCCTATCCTCTATCCTATCCTATCCTATCTATTATCGTATCCTCTATTATATCGTATCCTCCATCCTATCCTATGCTCTATCCTATCCTATCCTCTATCCTATCCTATCCTCTATCCTATCCTATCCTCTATCCTATCCTATCCTCTATCCTATCCTATCCTCTATCCTATCCTATCCTCTATCCTATCCTATCCTCTATCCTATCCTATCCTCTATCCTATCCTATCCTCTATCCTATCCTAACCTCTATCCTATCCTATCCTCTATCCTATCCTATCCTCTATCCTATCCTATCCTCTATCCTATCCTATCCTCTATCCTATCCTATCCTCTATCCTATCCTATCCTCTATCCTATCCTATCCTCTATCCCATCCTACCCTCTGTCCTATCCTATCCTCTATCCTATCCTATCCTCTATCCTATCCTATCCTCTATCGTATCCTATCCTCTATCCTATCCTATCCTCTATCCTATCCTGTCATCTATCCTATCCTATCCTCTATCCCATCCTATCCTCTATCCTATCCTATCTTCTATCCTATCCTATCCTCTATCCTATCCTATCCTCTATCGTATCCTATCCTCTATCCTATGCTATCCTCTATCCTAATCTATCCTCTATCCTACCCTATCCTCTATAATATCGTATCCTCTATCCTATCCTCTATCCTATCCTATCCCATCCAATATCCTATCCTATCCCCTATCCTATCCTATACTCTATCCTATCCTATCGTCTATTATATCGAATCCTCTATCCTATCCTATCCTCTATCCTATCTAAACCCCTATCTATTATCGTATCCTCTATTATATCGTATCCTCCATCCTATCCTATGCTCTATCCTATCCTATCCTCTATCATCTATCCTATCCTATCCTCTATCCTATCCTATCCTATCCTCTATACTATCCTATCCTACACTCAGTCCTATCCTATCCTCTATGCTATCCTATCCACTATCCCATCCTATCCTCTATTCTATCCTATCCTATCTATTATCGTATCCTCTATTATATCGTATCATCCATCCTATCCTATCCTCTATCCTATCCTATCCTCTATCCTATCCTATCCTCTATCCTATCCTATCCTCTATCCCATCCTATCCTCTATCCTATCCTATCCTCTATCCTATCCTATCCTCTATCCTATCCTATCCTCTATCGTATCCTATCCTCCATCCTATCCTATCCTCTATCCTACCCTATCCTCTACAATATCGTATCCTCTATCATATCCTTTCCTCTTTCCTATAATAACATCTATCCTATCCTATCCTCTATCTTATCCTATCCTCTATCCTATCCTATCATCTATCCTATCCTATCCTCTATCCCATCCTATACTCAATCCTATCCTATACTGTATTATATCCTATCCTCTTTCCTATCCTCTATCATATCGTATCCTCTATCCTATCCTATCCTCTACCCTATAATATCCTCTATCCTATCCTATCCTCTATCCTATCCTATCCTCTATCCTATCCTCTCCTCTATCCTATCCTATCCTCTATCCTATACTATCCTCCATACTATCCTATCCTCTATCCTATCCTCTCCTCTATCATATCCTATCCTCTATCCTATCCTATCCTCTATCGTATCCTATCCTCTATCCTATCCTATCCTCTATCGTATCCTATCCTCTATCCTATCCTATCCTCTATCCTACCCTATCCTCTATCCTACCCTATCCTCTATCCTATCTAAACCCCTATCTATTATCGCATCCTCTATTATATCGTATCCTCCATCCTATCCTATGCTCTATCCTATCCTATCCTCTATCCTCTATCCTCTATCCTATCCTATCCTATCCTCTATCCTATCCTATCCTATCCTCTATCCTATCCTATCCTATCCTCTATCCTATCCTATCCTCTATCCTATCCTATCCTACACTCAATCCTATCCTATCCTCTATGCTATCCTATCCACTATCCCATCCTATCCTCTATCCTATCCTATCCTATCTATTATCCTATACTCTATCCTATCCTATCGTCTATAATATCGAATCCTCTATCCTATCCTATCCTCTATCCTATCCTATCCTCTATCCTATCCTATCCTGTATCCTATCCTATCCTATCCTCTATCCCATCCTATCCTCTATCCTATCCTATCCTCTATCCTATCCTATCCTCTATCCTATCCTATCCTCTATCGTATCCTATCCTCTATCCTATCCTATCCTCTATCCTATCCTATCCTCTATCCTATCCTATCCTCTATCCTATCCTATCCTCTATCCTATCCTATCCTCTATCCTATCCTATCCTCTATCCCATCCTACCCTCTGTCCTATCCTATCCTCTATCCTATCCTATCCTCTATCCTATCCTATCCTCTATCGTATCCTATCCTCTATCCTATCCTATCCTCTATCCTATCCTGTCATCTATCCTATCCTATCCTCTATCCCATCCTATCCTCTATCCTATCTTATCTTCTATCCTATCCTATCCTCTATCCTATCCTATCCTCTATCGTATTCTATCCTCTATCCTATCCTATCCTCTATCCTACCCTATCCTCTATCCTATCATATCCTCTATCCTATCCTATACTCTATCCTATCCTCTCCTCTATCCTATCCTATCCTCTATCCTATACTATCCTCCATACTATCCTATCCTCTATCCTATCCTCTCCTCTATCATATCCTATCCTCTATCCTATCCTATCCTCTATCCTATCCTATCCTCTACCCTATCCTATCCTCTATCCTATCATATCCTCTATCCTATCCTATCCTCTATCCTATCCTATCCTCTATCCTATCCTATACTCTATCCTATCCTATCGTCTATAATATCGAATCCTCTAACCTATCCTATCCTGTAGTCTATCCTATACTCTATCCTATCCTATCGTCTATAATATCGAATTCTCTTTCCTACCCTATCCTCTATCCTATCCTATCCTATCTATTATCGTATCCTCTATTATATCGTATCCTCCATCCTATCCTATGCTCTATCCTATCCTATCCTCTATCCTATCCTATCCTCTATCCTATCCTATCCTCTATCCTATCCTCTATCCTATCCTATCCTCTATCCTATCCTATCCTCTATCCTATCCTATCCTCTATCCTATCCTATCCTCTATCCTATCCTATCCTCTATCCTATCCTATCCTCTATCCTATCCTATCCTCTATCCTATCCTAACCTCTATCCTATCCTATCCTCTATCCTATCCTATCCTCTATCCTATCCTATCCTCTATCCTATCCTATCCTCTATCCTATCCTATCCTCTATCCTATCCTATCCTCTATCCTATCCTATCCTCTATCCCATCCTACCCTCTGTCCTATCCTATCCTCTATCCTATCCTATCCTCTATCCTATCCTATCCTCTATCCTATCCTATCCTCTATCCTATCCTATCCTCTATCCTATCCTATCCTCTATCCTATCCTATCCTCTATCCTATCCTATCCTCTATCCTATCCTATCCTCTATCCTATCCTATCCTCTATCCTATCCTATCCTCTATCCTATCCTATCCTCTATCCTATCCTATCCTCTATCCTATCCTATCCTCTATCCTATCCTATCCTCTATCCTATTATATCCTCTATCCTATCCTATCCTCTATCCTATCCTATCCTCTATCCCATCCTACCCTCTGTCCTATCCTATCCTCTATCCTATCCTATTCTCTATCCTATCCTATCCTCTATCGTATCCTATCCTCTATCCTATCCTATCCTCTATCGTATCCTATCCTCTATCCTATCCTATCCTCTATCCTACCCTATCCTCTATCCTACCCTATCCTCTATCCTATCTAAACCCCTATCTATTATCGCATCCTCTATTATATCGTATCCTCCATCCTATCCTATGCTCTATCCTATCCTATCCTCTATCCTCTATCCTCTATCCTATCCTATCCTATCCTCTATCCTATCCTATCCTATCCTCTATCCTATCCTATCCTATCCTCTATCCTATCCTATCCTCTATCCTATCCTATCCTACACTCAATCCTATCCTATCCTCTATGCTATCCTATCCACTATCCCATCCTATCCTCTATCCTATCCTATCCTATCTATTATCCTATACTCTATCCTATCCTATCGTCTATAATATCGAATCCTCTATCCTATCCTATCCTCTATCCTATCCTATCCTCTATCCTATCCTATCCTGTATCCTATCCTATCCTATCCTCTATCCCATCCTATCCTCTATCCTATCCTATCCTCTATCCTATCCTATCCTCTATCCTATCCTATCCTCTATCCTATCCTATCCTCTATCCTATCCTATCCTCTATCCTATCCTATCCTCTATCCTATCCTATCCTCTATCCTATCCTATCCTCTATCGTATTCTATCCTCTATCCTATCCTATCCTCTATCCTACCCTATCCTCTATCCTATCATATCCTCTATCCTATCCTATCCTCTATCCTATCCTCTCCTCTATCCTATCCTATCCTCTATCCTATACTATCCTCCATACTATCCTATCCTCTATCCTATCCTCTCCTCTATCATATCCTATCCTCTATCCTATCCTATCCTCTATCCTATCCTATCCTTTACCCTATCCTATCCTCTATCCTATCATATCCTCTATCCTATCCTATCCTCTATCCTATCCTATCCTCTATCCTATCCTATACTCTATCCTATCCTATCGTCTATAATATCGAATCCTCTAACCTATCCTATCCTGTAGTCTATCCTATACTCTATCCTATCCTATCGTCTATAATATCGAATTCTCTTTCCTACCCTATCCTCTATCCTATCCTATCCTATCTATTATCGTATCCTCTATTATATCGTATCCTCCATCCTATCCTATGCTCTATCCTATCCTATCCTCTATCCTATCCTATCCTCTATCCTATCCTATCCTCTATCCTATCCTCTATCCTATCCTATCCTCTATCCTATCCTATCCTCTATCCTATCCTATCCTCTATCCTATCCTATCCTCTATCCTATCCTATCCTCTATCCTATCCTATCCTCTATCCTATCCTATCCTCTATCCTATCCTAACCTCTATCCTATCCTATCCTCTATCCTATCCTATCCTCTATCCTATCCTATCCTCTATCCTATCCTATCCTCTATCCTATCCTATCCTCTATCCTATCCTATCCTCTATCCTATCCTATCCTCTATCCCATCCTACCCTCTGTCCTATCCTATCCTCTATCCTATCCTATCCTCTATCCTACCCTATCCTCTATCGTATCCTATCCTCTATCCTATCCTATCCTCTATCCTATCCTGTCATCTATCCTATCTTATCCTCTATCCCATCCTATCCTCTATCCTATCCTATCTTCTATCCTATCCTATCCTCTATCCTATCCTATCCTCTATCGTATCCTATCCTCTATCCTATCCTATCCTCTATCCTACCCTATCCTCTATCCTACCCTATCCTCTATAATATCGTATCCTCTATCCTATCCTCTATCCTATCCTATCCCATCCAATATCCTATCCTATCCCCTATCCTATCCTATACTCTATCCTATCCTATCGTCTATAATATCGAATCCTCTATCCTATCCTATCCTCTATCCTATCTAAACCCCTATCTATTATCGTATCCTCTATTATATCGTATCCTCCATCCTATCCTATGCTCTATCCTATCCTATCCTCTATCATCTATCCTATCCTATCCTCTATCCTATCCTATCCTATCCTCTATCCTATCCTATCCTCTATCCTATCCTATCCTCTATCGTATCCTATCCTCCATCCTATCCTATCCTCTATCCTACCCTATCCTCTATCCTACCCTATCCTCTATAATATCGTGTCCTCTATCCTATCCTATCCTCTATCCTATCTAAACCCCTATCTATTATCGCATCCTCTATTATAACGTATCCTCCATCCTATCCTATGCTCTATCCTATCCTATCCTCTATCCTCTATCCTCTATCCTATCATATCCTATCCTCTATCCTATCCTATCCTATCCTCTATCCTATCCTATCCTCTATCCTATCATATCCTACACTCAATCCTATCCTATCCTCTATGCTATCCTATCCACTATCCCATCCTATCCTCTATCCTATCCTATCCTATCTATTATCCTATACTCTATCCTATCCTATCGTCTATAATATCGAATCCTCTATCCTATCCTATCCTCTATCCTATCCTATCTTCTATCCTATCCTATCCTGTATCCTATCCTATCCTATATCGTATCATATCCTCTATCCTATCCTATCCTCTTTCGTATCATATCCTCTATCCTATCCTATCCTCTATACTATCCTATCCTCTATCCTACCCTATCCTCTATCCTATCCTATCCTCTATAATATCGTATCCTCTATCCTATCCTATCCTCTATCCTATCCTATCCTCTATCCTATCGTATCCTCTATCCTATCCTATCCTCTATCCTATCCTATCCTCAATCCTATCCTGTCATCTATCCTATCCTATCCTCTATCCCATCCTAACCTCTATCCTAGCCTATCCTCTATCCTATCCTATCCTCTATCCTACCCTATCCTCTATCCTATCCTATCCTTTATAATATCGTATCCTCTATACTATCCTATCCTCTATCCTATAATATCATCTATCCTATCCTATCCTCTATCCTATCCTATCCTCTATCCTATCCTCTATCCTATCCTATGCCATCCAATATCCTATCCTATCCTCTATCCTATCCTATGCCATCCAATATCCTATCCTATCCTCTATCCTATCCTATACTCTATCCTATCCTATCGTCTATAATATCGAATCCTCTATCCTATCCTATCCTCTATCCTATACTATCCTCTATCCTATCTAAACCCCTATCCTATCCTATCCTCTATCCTAACCTATCCTATCTATTATCGTATCCTCTATTATATCGTATCCTCCATCCTATCCTATGCTCTATCCTATCCTATGCTCTATCCTATCCTATCCTATCTATTATCGTATCCTCTATTATATCGTATCCTCCATCCTATCCTATGCTCTATCCTATCCTATCCTCTATCCTACCCTATCCTCTATCCTATCCTATCCTCTACCCTATCCTATCCTCTATCCTATCATATCCTCTATCCTATCCTATCCTCTATCCTATCCTATCCTCTATCCTATCCTATACTCTATCCTATCCTATCGTCTATAATATCGAATCATCTAACCTATCCTATCCTGTAGTCTATCCTATACTCTATCCTATCCTATCGTCTATAATATCGAATTCTCTTTCCTACCCTATCCTCTATCCTATCCTATCCTATCTATTATCCTATCCTCTATCCTACCCTATCCTCTATCCTATCATATCCTCTATCCTATCCTATCCTCTATCTTATCCTCTCCTCTATCCTATCCTATCCTCTATCCTATACTATCCTCCATACTATCCTATCCTCTATCCTATCCTCTCCTCTATCATATCCTATCCTCTATCCTATCCTATCCTCTATCCTATCCTATCCTCTACCCTATCCTATCCTCTATCCTATCATATCCTCTATCCTATCCTATCCTCTATCCTATCCTATCCTCTATCCTATCCTATACTCTATCCTATCCTATCGTCTATAATATCGAATCCTCTAACCTATCCTATCCTGTAGTCTATCCTATACTCTATCCTATCCTATCGTCTATAATATCGAATTCTCTTTCCTACCCTATCCTCTATCCTATCCTATCCTATCTATTATCGTATCCTCTATTATATCGTATCCTCCATCCTATCCTATGCTCTATCCTATCCTATCCTCTATCCTATCCTATCCTCTATCCTATCCTATCCTCTATCCTATCCTCTATCCTATCCTATCCTCTATCCTATCCTATCCTCTATCCCATCCTACCCTCTGTCCTATCCTATCCTCTATCCTATCCTATCCTCTATCCTATCCTATCCTCTATCGTATCCTATCCTCTATCCTATCCTATCCTCTATCCTATCCTGTCATCTATCCTATCCTATCCTCTATCCCATCCTATCCTCTATCCTATCCTATCTTCTATCCTATCCTATCCTCTATCCTATCCTATCCTCTATCGTATCCTATCCTCTATCCTATCCTATCCTCTATCCTACCCTATCCTCTATCCTACCCTATCCTCTATAATATCGTATCATCTATCCTATCCTCTATCCTATCCTATCCCATCCAATATCCTATCCTATCCCCTATCCTATCCTATACTCTATCCTATCCTATCGTCTATAATATCGAATCCTCTATCCTATCCTATCCTCTATCCTATCTAAACCCCTATCTATTATCGTATCCTCTATTATATCGTATCCTCCATCCTATCCTATGCTCTATCCTATCCTATCCTCTATCATCTATCCTATCCTATCCTCTATCCTATCCTATCCTATCCTCTATCCTATCCTATCCTACACTCAATCCTATCCTATCCTCTATGCTATCCTATCCACTATCCCATCCTATCCTCTATTCTATCCTATCCTATCTATTATCGTATCCTCTATTATATCGTATCATCCATCCTATCCTATCCTCTATCCTATCCTATCCTCTATCCTATCCTATCCTCTATCCTATCCTATCCTCTATCCCATCCTATCCTCTATCCTATCCTATCCTCTATCCTATCCTATCCTCTATCCTATCCTATCCTCTATCGTATCCTATCCTCCATCCTATCCTATCCTCTATCCTACCCTATCCTCTATCCTACCCTATCCTCTATAATATCGTATCCTCTATCCTATCCTATCCTCTATCCTATCTAAACCCCTATCTATTATCGCATCCTCTATTATATCGTATCCTCCATCCTATCCTATGCTCTATCCTATCCTATCCTCTATCCTCTATCCTCTATCCTATCCTATCCTATCCTCTATCCTATCCTATCCTATCCTCTATCCTATCCTATCCTACACTCAATCCTATCCTATCCTCTATGCTATCCTATCCACTATCCCATCCTATCCTCTATCCTATCCTATCCTATCTATTATCCTATACTCTATCCTATCCTATCGTCTATAATATCGAATCCTCTATCCTATCCTATCCTCTATCCTATCCTATCCTCTATCCTATCCTATCCTGTATCCTATCCTATCCTCTATTCTATCCTATCCTCTATCCCATCCTATCCACTATCCTATCCTATCCTCTATCCTATCCTATCCTCTATCCTATCCTATCCTCTATCGTATCATATCCTCTATCCTATCCTATCCTCTATCGTATCATATCCTCTATCCTATCCTATCCTCTATACTATCCTATCCTCTATCCTACCCTATCCTCTATCCTATCCTATCCTCTACCCTATCCTATCCTCTATCCTATCATATCCTCTATCCTATCCTATCCTCTATCCTATCCTATCCTCTATCCTATCCTATACTCTATCCTATCCTATCGTCTATAATATCGAATCATCTAACCTATCCTATCCTGTAGTCTATCCTATACTCTATCCTATCCTATCGTCTATAATATCGAATTCTCTTTCCTACCCTATCCTCTATCCTATCCTATCCTCTATCCTATCCTATCCTCTATCCCATCCTACCCTCTGTCCTATCCTATCCTCTATCCTATCCTATCCTCTATCCTATCCTATCCTCTATCGTATCCTATCCTCTATCCTATCCTATCCTCTATCCTATCCTGTCATCTATCCTATCCTATCCTCTATCCCATCCTATCCTCTATCCTATCCTATCTTCTATCCTATCCTATCCTCTATCCTATCCTATCCTCTATCGTATCCTATCCTCTATCCTATCCTATCCTCTATCCTACCCTATCCTCTATCCTACCCTATCCTCTATAATATCGTATCATCTATCCTATCCTCTATCCTATCCTATCCCATCCAATATCCTATCCTATCCCCTATCCTATCCTATACTCTATCCTATCCTATCGTCTATAATATCGAATCCTCTATCCTATCCTATCCTCTATCCTATCTAAACCCCTATCTATTATCGTATCCTCTATTATATCGTATCCTCCATCCTATCCTATGCTCTATCCTATCCTATCCTCTATCATCTATCCTATCCTATCCTCTATCCTATCCTATCCTATCCTCTATCCTATCCTATCCTACACTCAATCCTATCCTATCCTCTATGCTATCCTATCCACTATCCCATCCTATCCTCTATTCTATCCTATCCTATCTATTATCGTATCCTCTATTATATCGTATCATCCATCCTATCCTATCCTCTATCCTATCCTATCCTCTATCCTATCCTATCCTCTATCCTACCCTATCCTCTATCCCATCCTATCCTCTATCCTATCCTATCCTCTATCCTATCCTATCCTCTATCCTATCCTATCCTCTATCGTATCCTATCCTCCATCCTATCCTATCCTCTATCCTACCCTATCCTCTATCCTACCCTATCCTCTATAATATCGTATCCTCTATCCTATCCTGTCCTCTATCCTATCTAAACCCCTATCTATTATCGCATCCTCTATTATATCGTATCCTCCATCCTATCCTATGCTCTATCCTATCCTATCCTCTATCCTCTATCCTCTATCCTATCCTATCCTATCCTCTATCCTATCCTATCCTATCCTCTATCCTATCCTATCCTCTATCCTATCCTATCCTACACTCAATCCTATCCTATCCTCTATGCTATCCTATCCACTATCCCATCCTATCCTCTATCCTATCCTATACTCTATCCTATCCTATCGTCTATAATATCGAATCATCTAACCTATCCTATCCTGTAGTCTATCCTATACTCTATCCTATCCTATCGTCTATAATATCGAATTCTCTTTCCTACCCTATCCTCTATCCTATCCTATCCTATCTATTATCCTATCCTCTATCCTACCCTATCCTCTATCCTATCATATCCTCTATCCTATCCTATCCTCTATCCTATCCTCTCCTCTATCCTATCCTATCCTCTATCCTATACTATCCTCCATACTATCCTATCCTCTATCCTATCCTCTCCTCTATCATATCCTATCCTCTATCCTATCCTATCCTCTATCCTATCCTATCCTCTACCCTATCCTATCCTCTATCCTATCATATCCTCTATCCTATCCTATCCTCTATCCTATCCTATCCTCTATCCTATCCTATACTCTATCCTATCCTATCGTCTATAATATCGAATCCTCTAACCTATCCTATCCAGTAGTCTATCCTATACTCTATCCTATCCTATCGTCTATAATATCGAATTCTCTTTCCTACCCTATCCTCTATCCTATCCTATCCTATCTATTATCGTATCCTCTATTATATCGTATCCTCCATCCTATCCTATGCTCTATCCTATCCTATCCTCTATCCTATCCTATCCTCTATCCTATCCTATCCTCTATCCCATCCTATCCTCTATCCTATCCTATCCTCTATCCTATCCTATCCTCTATCCTATCCTATCCTCTATCCTATCCTATCCTCTATCCTATCCTATCCTCTATCCTATCCTATCCTCTATCCTATCCTATCCTCTATCCTATCCTATCCTCTATCCTATCCTATCCTCTATCCTACCCTATCCTCTATCCTATCCTATCCTATCTATTATCGTATCCTCTATTATATCGTATCCTCCATCCTATCCTATGCTCTATCCTATCCTATCCTCTATCCTATCCTATCCTCTATCCTATCCTCTATCCTATCCTATCCTCTATCCTATCCTAACCTCTATCCTATCCTATCCTCTATCCTATCCTATCCTCTATCCTATCCTATCCTCTATCCTATCCTATCCTCTATCCTATCCTATCCTCTATCCTATCCTATCCTCTATCCTATCCTATCCTCTATCCCATCCTACCCTCTGTCCTATCCTATCCTCTATCCTATCCTATCCTCTATCCTATCCTATCCTCTATCCTATCCTATCCTCTATCCTATCCTATCCTCTATCCTATCCTATCCTCTATCCTATCCTATCCTCTATCCTATCCTATCCTCTATCCTATCCTATCCTCTATCCTATCCTATCCTCTATCCTATCCTATCCTCTATCCTATCCTATCCTCTATCCTATCCTATCCTCTATCCTATCCTATCCTCTATCCTATCCTATCCTCTATCCTATCCTATCCTCTATCCTATCCTATCCTCTATCCTATCCTATCCTCTATCCCATCCTACCCTCTGTCCTATCCTATCCTCTATCCTATCCTATTCTCTATCCTATCCTATCCTCTATCGTATCCTATCCTCTATCCTATCCTATCCTCTATCGTATCCTATCCTCTATCCTATCCTATCCTCTATCCTACCCTATCCTCTATCCTACCCTATCCTCTATCCTATCTAAACCCCTATCTATTATCGCATCCTCTATTATATCGTATCCTCCATCCTATCCTATGCTCTATCCTATCCTATCCTCTATCCTCTATCCTCTATCCTATCCTATCCTATCCTCTATCCTATCCTATCCTATCCTCTATCCTATCCTATCCTATCCTCTATCCTATCCTATCCTCTATCCTATCCTATCCTACACTCAATCCTATCCTATCCTCTATGCTATCCTATCCACTATCCCATCCTATCCTCTATCCTATCCTATCCTATCTATTATCCTATACTCTATCCTATCCTATCGTCTATAATATCGAATCCTCTATCCTATCCTATCCTCTATCCTATCCTATCCTCTATCCTATCCTATCCTGTATCCTATCCTATCCTATCCTCTATCCCATCCTATCCTCTATCCTATCCTATCCTCTATCCTATCCTATCCTCTATCCTATCCTATCCTCTATCCTATCCTATCCTCTATCCTATCCTATCCTCTATCCTATCCTATCCTCTATCCTATCCTATCCTCTATCCTATCCTATCCTCTATCCTATCCTATCCTTCTATCCTATCCTATCCTCTATCCTATCCTATCCTCTATCCCATCCTACCCTCTGTCCTATCCTATCCTCTATCCTATCCTATCCTCTATCCTATCCTATCCTCTATCGTATCCTATCCTCTATCCTATCCTATCCTCTATCCTATCCTGTCATCTATCCTATCCTATCCTCTATCCCATCCTATCCTCTATCCTATCTTATCTTCTATCCTATCCTATCCTCTATCCTATCCTATCCTCTATCGTATTCTATCCTCTATCCTATCCTATCCTCTATCCTACCCTATCCTCTATCCTATCATATCCTCTATCCTATCCTATCCTCTATCCTATCCTCTCCTCTATCCTATCCTATCCTCTATCCTATACTATCCTCCATACTATCCTATCCTCTATCCTATCCTCTCCTCTATCATATCCTATCCTCTATCCTATCCTATCCTCTATCCTATCCTATCCTCTACCCTATCCTATCCTCTATCCTATCATATCCTCTATCCTATCCTATCCTCTATCCTATCCTATCCTCTATCCTATCCTATACTCTATCCTATCCTATCGTCTATAATATCGAATCCTCTAACCTATCCTATCCTGTAGTCTATCCTATACTCTATCCTATCCTATCGTCTATAATATCGAATTCTCTTTCCTACCCTATCCTCTATCCTATCCTATCCTATCTATTATCGTATCCTCTATTATATCGTATCCTCCATCCTATCCTATGCTCTATCCTATCCTATCCTCTATCCTATCCTATCCTCTATCCTATCCTATCCTCTATCCTATCCTCTATCCTATCCTATCCTCTATCCTATCCTATCCTCTATCCTATCCTATCCTCTATCCTATCCTATCCTCTATCCTATCCTATCCTCTATCCTATCCTATCCTCTATCCTATCCTATCCTCTATCCTATCCTAACCTCTATCCTATCCTATCCTCTATCCTATCCTATCCTCTATCCTATCCTATCCTCTATCCTATCCTATCCTCTATCCTATCCTATCCTCTATCCTATCCTATCCTCTATCCTATCCTATCCTCTATCCCATCCTACCCTCTGTCCTATCCTATCCTCTATCCTATCCTATCCTCTATCCTATCCTATCCTCTATCGTATCCTATCCTCTATCCTATCCTATCCTCTATCCTATCCTGTCATCTATCCTATCTTATCCTCTATCCCATCCTATCCTCTATCCTATCCTATCTTCTATCCTATCCTATCCTCTATCCTATCCTATCCTCTATCGTATCCTATCCTCTATCCTATCCTATCCTCTATCCTACCCTATCCTCTATCCTACCCTATCCTCTATAATATCGTATCCTCTATCCTATCCTCTATCCTATCCTATCCCATCCAATATCCTATCCTATCCCCTATCCTATCCTATACTCTATCCTATCCTATCGTCTATAATATCGAATCCTCTATCCTATCCTATCCTCTATCCTATCTAAACCCCTATCTATTATCGTATCCTCTATTATATCGTATCCTCCATCCTATCCTATGCTCTATCCTATCCTATCCTCTATCATCTATCCTATCCTATCCTCTATCCTATCCTATCCTATCCTCTATCCTATCCTATCCTCTATCCTATCCTATCCTCTATCGTATCCTATCCTCCATCCTATCCTATCCTCTATCCTACCCTATCCTCTATCCTACCCTATCCTCTATAATATCGTGTCCTCTATCCTATCCTATCCTCTATCCTATCTAAACCCCTATCTATTATCGCATCCTCTATTATAACGTATCCTCCATCCTATCCTATGCTCTATCCTATCCTATCCTCTATCCTCTATCCTCTATCCTATCATATCCTATCCTCTATCCTATCCTATCCTATCCTCTATCCTATCCTATCCTCTATCCTATCCTATCCTACACTCAATCCTATCCTATCCTCTATGCTATCCTATCCACTATCCCATCCTATCCTCTATCCTATCCTATCCTATCTATTATCCTATACTCTATCCTATCCTATCGTCTATAATATCGAATCCTCTATCCTATCCTATCCTCTATCCTATCCTATCTTCTATCCTATCCTATCCTGTATCCTATCCTATCCTATATCGTATCATATCCTCTATCCTATCCTATCCTCTTTCGTATCATATCCTCTATCCTATCCTATCCTCTATACTATCCTATCCTCTATCCTACCCTATCCTCTATCCTATCCTATCCTCTATAATATCGTATCCTCTATCCTATCCTATCCTCTATCCTATCCTATCCTCTATCCTATCGTATCCTCTATCCTATCCTATCCTCTATCCTATCCTATCCTCAATCCTATCCTGTCATCTATCCTATCCTATCCTCTATCCCATCCTAACCTCTATCCTAGCCTATCCTCTATCCTATCCTATCCTCTATCCTACCCTATCCTCTATCCTATCCTATCCTTTATAATATCGTATCCTCTATCCTATCCTATCCTCTATCCTATAATATCATCTATCCTATCCTATCCTCTATCCTATCCTATCCTCTATCCTATCCTCTATCCTATCCTATGCCATCCAATATCCTATCCTATCCTCTATCCTATCCTATGCCATCCAATATCCTATCCTATCCTCTATCCTATCCTATACTCTATCCTATCCTATCGTCTATAATATCGAATCCTCTATCCTATCCTATCCTCTATCCTATACTATCCTCTATCCTATCTAAACCCCTATCCTATCCTATCCTCTATCCTAACCTATCCTATCTATTATCGTATCCTCTATTATATCGTATCCTCCATCCTATCCTATGCTCTATCCTATCCTATGCTCTATCCTATCCTATCCTATCTATTATCGTATCCTCTATTATATCGTATCCTCCATCCTATCCTATGCTCTATCCTATCCTATCCTCTATCCTATCCTATCCTCTATCCTATCCTATCCTGTATCCTATCCTATCCTCTATTCTATCCTATCCTCTATCCCATCCTATCCTCTATCCTATCCTATCCTCTATCCTATCCTATCCTCTATCCTATCCTATCCTCTATCGTATCATATCCTCTATCCTATCCTATCCTCTATCGTATCATATCCTCTATCCTATCCTATCCTCTATACTATCCTATCCTCTATCCTACCCTATCCTCTATCCTATCCTATCCTCTACCCTATCCTATCCTCTATCCTATCATATCCTCTATCCTATCCTATCCTCTATCCTATCCTATCCTCTATCCTATCCTATACTCTATCCTATCCTATCGTCTATAATATCGAATCATCTAACCTATCCTATCCTGTAGTCTATCCTATACTCTATCCTATCCTATCGTCTATAATATCGAATTCTCTTTCCTACCCTATCCTCTATCCTATCCTATCCTATCTATTATCCTATCCTCTATCCTACCCTATCCTCTATCCTATCATATCCTCTATCCTATCCTATCCTCTATCTTATCCTCTCCTCTATCCTATCCTATCCTCTATCCTATACTATCCTCCATACTATCCTATCCTCTATCCTATCCTCTCCTCTATCATATCCTATCCTCTATCCTATCCTATCCTCTATCCTATCCTATCCTCTACCCTATCCTATCCTCTATCCTATCATATCCTCTATCCTATCCTATCCTCTATCCTATCCTATCCTCTATCCTATCCTATACTCTATCCTATCCTATCGTCTATAATATCGAATCCTCTAACCTATCCTATCCTGTAGTCTATCCTATACTCTATCCTATCCTATCGTCTATAATATCGAATTCTCTTTCCTACCCTATCCTCTATCCTATCCTATCCTATCTATTATCGTATCCTCTATTATATCGTATCCTCCATCCTATCCTATGCTCTATCCTATCCTATCCTCTATCCTATCCTATCCTCTATCCTATCCTATCCTCTATCCTATCCTCTATCCTATCCTATCCTCTATCCTATCCTATCCTCTATCCCATCCTACCCTCTGTCCTATCCTATCCTCTATCCTATCCTATCCTCTATCCTATCCTATCCTCTATCGTATCCTATCCTCTATCCTATCCTATCCTCTATCCTATCCTGTCATCTATCCTATCCTATCCTCTATCCCATCCTATCCTCTATCCTATCCTATCTTCTATCCTATCCTATCCTCTATCCTATCCTATCCTCTATCGTATCCTATCCTCTATCCTATCCTATCCTCTATCCTACCCTATCCTCTATCCTACCCTATCCTCTATAATATCGTATCATCTATCCTATCCTCTATCGTATCCTATCCCATCCAATATCCTATCCTATCCCCTATCCTATCCTATACTCTATCCTATCCTATCGTCTATAATATCGAATCCTCTATCCTATCCTATCCTCTATCCTATCTAAACCCCTATCTATTATCGTATCCTCTATTATATCGTATCCTCCATCCTATCCTATGCTCTATCCTATCCTATCCTCTATCATCTATCCTATCCTATCCTCTATCCTATCCTATCCTATCCTCTATCCTATCCTATCCTACACTCAATCCTATCCTATCCTCTATGCTATCCTATCCACTATCCCATCCTATCCTCTATTCTATCCTATCCTATCTATTATCGTATCCTCTATTATATCGTATCATCCATCCTATCCTATCCTCTATCCTATCCTATCCTCTATCCTATCCTATCCTCTATCCTATCCTATCCTCTATCCCATCCTATCCTCTATCCTATCCTATCCTCTATCCTATCCTATCCTCTATCCTATCCTATCCTCTATCGTATCCTATCCTCCATCCTATCCTATCCTCTATCCTACCCTATCCTCTATCCTACCCTATCCTCTATAATATCGTATCCTCTATCCTATCCTATCCTCTATCCTATCTAAACCCCTATCTATTATCGCATCCTCTATTATATCGTATCCTCCATCCTATCCTATGCTCTATCCTATCCTATCCTCTATCCTCTATCCTCTATCCTATCCTATCCTATCCTCTATCCTATCCTATCCTATCCTCTATCCTATCCTATCCTACACTCAATCCTATCCTATCCTCTATGCTATCCTATCCACTATCCCATCGTATCCTCTATCCTATCCTATCCTATCTATTATCCTATACTCTATCCTATCCTATCGTCTATAATATCGAATCCTCTATCCTATCCTATCCTCTATCCTATCCTATCCTCTATCCTATCCTATCCTGTATCCTATCCTATCCTCTATTCTATCCTATCCTCTATCCCATCCTATCCTCTATCCTATCCTATCCTCTATCCTATCCTATCCTCTATCCTATCCTATCCTCTATCGTATCATATCCTCTATCCTATCCTATCCTCTATCGTATCATATCCTCTATCCTATCCTATCCTCTATACTATCCTATCCTCTATCCTACCCTATCCTCTATCCTATCCTATCCTCTACCCTATCCTATCCTCTATCCTATCATATCCTCTATCCTATCCTATCCTCTATCCTATCCTATCCTCTATCCTATCCTATACTCTATCCTATCCTATCGTCTATAATATCGAATCATCTAACCTATCCTATCCTGTAGTCTATCCTATACTCTATCCTATCCTATCGTCTATAATATCGAATTCTCTTTCCTACCCTATCCTCTATCCTATCCTATCCTCTATCCTATCCTATCCTCTATCCCATCCTACCCTCTGTCCTATCCTATCCTCTATCCTATCCTATCCTCTATCCTATCCTATCCTCTATCGTATCCTATCCTCTATCCTATCCTATCCTCTATCCTATCCTGTCATCTATCCTATCCTATCCTCTATCCCATCCTATCCTCTATCCTATCCTATCTTCTATCCTATCCTATCCTCTATCCTATCCTATCCTCTATCGTATCCTATCCTCTATCCTATCCTATCCTCTATCCTACCCTATCCTCTATCCTACCCTATCCTCTATAATATCGTATCATCTATCCTATCCTCTATCCTATCCTATCCCATCCAATATCCTATCCTATCCCCTATCCTATCCTATACTCTATCCTATCCTATCGTCTATAATATCGAATCCTCTATCCTATCCTATCCTCTATCCTATCTAAACCCCTATCTATTATCGTATCCTCTATTATATCGTATCCTCCATCCTATCCTATGCTCTATCCTATCCTATCCTCTATCATCTATCCTATCCTATCCTCTATCCTATCCTATCCTATCCTCTATCCTATCCTATCCTACACTCAATCCTATCCTATCCTGTATGCTATCCTATCCACTATCCCATCCTATCCTCTATTCTATCCTATCCTATCTATTATCGTATCCTCTATTATATCGTATCATCCATCCTATCCTATCCTCTATCCTATCCTATCCTCTATCCTATCCTATCCTCTATCCTATCCTATCCTCTATCCCATCCTATCCTCTATCCTATCCTATCCTCTATCCTATCCTATCCTCTATCCTATCCTATCCTCTATCGTATCCTATCCTCCATCCTATCCTATCCTCTATCCTACCCTATCCTCTATCCTACCCTATCCTCTATAATATCGTATCCTCTATCCTATCCTATCCTCTATCCTATCTAAACCCCTATCTATTATCGCATCCTCTATTATATCGTATCCTCCATCCTATCCTATGCTCTATCCTATCCTATCCTCTATCCTCTATCCTCTATCCTATCCTATCCTATCCTCTATCCTATCCTATCCTATCCTCTATCCTATCCTATCCTACACTCAATCCTATCCTATCCTCTATGCTATCCTATCCACTATCCCATCCTATCCTCTATCCTATCCTATACTCTATCCTATCCTATCGTCTATAATATCGAATCATCTAACCTATCCTATCCTGTAGTCTATCCTATACTCTATCCTATCCTATCGTCTATAATATCGAATTCTCTTTCCTACCCTATCCTCTATCCTATCCTATCCTATCTATTATCCTATCCTCTATCCTACCCTATCCTCTATCCTATCATATCCTCTATCCTATCCTATCCTCTATCCTATCCTCTCCTCTATCCTATCCTATCCTCTATCCTATACTATCCTCCATACTATCCTATCCTCTATCCTATCCTCTCCTCTATCATATCCTATCCTCTATCCTATCCTATCCTCTATCCTATCCTATCCTCTACCCTATCCTATCCTCTATCCTATCATATCCTCTATCCTATCCTATCCTCTATCCTATCCTATCCTCTATCCTATCCTATACTCTATCCTATCCTATCGTCTATAATATCGAATCCTCTAACCTATCCTATCCAGTAGTCTATCCTATACTCTATCCTATCCTATCGTCTATAATATCGAATTCTCTTTCCTACCCTATCCTCTATCCTATCCTATCCTATCTATTATCGTATCCTCTATTATATCGTATCCTCCATCCTATCCTATGCTCTATCCTATCCTATCCTCTATCCTATCCTATCCTCTATCCTATCCTATCCTCTATCCCATCCTATCCTCTATCCTATCCTATCCTCTATCCTATCCTATCCTCTATCCTATCCTATCCTCTATCGTATCCTATCCTCCATCCTATCCTATCCTCTATCCTACCCTATCCTCTATCCTACCCTATCCTCTATAATATCGTATCCTCTATCCTATCCTATCCTCTATCCTATCTAAACCCCTATCTATTATCGCATCCTCTATTATATCTCATCCTCCATCCTATCCTATGCTCTATCCTATCCTATCCTCTATCCTCTATCCTCTATCCTATCCTATCCTATCCTCTATCCTATCCTATCCTATCCTCTATCCTATCCTATCCTACACTCAATCCTATCCTATCCTCTATGCTATCCTATCCACTATCCCATCCTATCCTCTATCCTATCCTATCCTATCTATTATCCTATACTCTATCCTATCCTATCGTCTATAATATCGAATCCTCTATCCTATCCTATCCTCTATCCTATCCTATCCTCTATCCTATCCTATCCTGTATCCTATCCTATCCTCTATTCTATCCTATCCTCTATCCCATCCTATCCTCTATCCTATCCTATCCTCTATCCTATCCTATCCTCTATCCTATCCTATCCTATATCGTATCATATCCTCTATCCTATCCTATCCTCTTTCGTATCATATCCTCTATCCTATCCTATCCTCTATACTATCCTATCCTCTATCCTACCCTATCCTCTATCCTATCCTATCCTCTATTATATCGTATCCTCTATCCTATCCTATCCTCTATCCTATCCTATCCTCTATCCTATCGTATCCTCTATCCTATCCTATCCTCTATCCTATCCTATCCTCAATCCTATCCTGTCATCTATCCTATCCTATCCTCTATCCCATCCTATCCTCTATCCTATCCTATCCTCTATCCTATCCTATCCTCTATCCTACCCTATCCTCTATCCTATCCTATCCTTTATAATATCGTATCCTCTATCCTATCCTATCCTCTATCCTATAATATCATCTATCCTATCCTATCCTCTATCCTATCCTATCCTCTATCCTATCCTATCCTTTATCCTATCCTCTATCCTATCCTATGCCATCCAATATCCTATCCTATCCTCTATCCTATCCTATGCCATCCAATATCCTATCCTATCCTCTATCCTATCCTATACTCTATCCTATCCTATCGTCTATAATATCGAATCCTCTATCTTATCCTATCCTCTATCCTATACTATCCTCTATCCTATCTAAACCCCTATCCTATCCTATCCTCTATCCTAACCTATCCTATCTATTATCGTATCCTCTATTATATCGTATCCTCCATCCTATCCTATGCTCTATCCTATCCTATCCTCTATCCTAGCCTATCCTCTATCCTATCCTATCCTCTATCCTATCCTATACTCTATCCTATCCTATCGTCTATAATATCGAATCCTCTATCCTATCCAATCCTCTATCCTATCCTATACTCTATCCTATCCTATCGTCTATAATATAGAATCCTCTATCCTATCCTATCCTCTATCCTATCCTCTATCCTATCCTATGCCATCCACTATCCTATCCTATCCTCTATCCTATCCTATGCCATCCAATATCCTATCCTATCCTCTATCCTATCCTATGCTCTATCCTATCCTATCCTCTATCCTACCCTATCCTCTATCCTATCCTATCCTCTATCCTATCCTATACTCTATCCTATCCTATCGTCTATAATATCGAATCCTCTATCCTATCCTATCCTCTATCCTATCCTATCCTCTATCCTATCCTATCCTCTATCCTCTCCTATCCTCTATCCTATCCTATCCCCTATCCTATCCTATCCTCTATTCTATCTAATACCATATTTCTATCCTCTATCCCATCCTATACTCAATCCTATCCTATACTGTATTATATCCTATCCTCTTTCCTATCCTCTATCATATCGTATCCTCTATCCTATCCTATCCTCTACCCTATCCTATCCTCTATCCTATCCTATTCTCTATCCTATTATATCCTATCCTTTACCGCCTCCTATCCTGTATCCGATCCAATCCCCTATCGTCTACCGTATCATATTCTCTATCCTATCCTCTATCCTATCCAATCCTCTGTCCTATCCTATCCTCTATAATATCGTATCCTCTATCATATCCTTTCCTCTTTCCTATAATATCATCTATCCTATCCTATCCTCTATCCTATCCTATCCTCTATCGTCTCCTATCATCTATCCTATCCAATCCCCTATGATATCCTCTATCCAATCCTATCCTCTATCCTATCCTATCCTCTACCCTATCCTATCCTCTATCCTATCCTATCCTCTATTCTATCCTATCCTCTATCCTATCCTATCCTCTATCCTATCCTATCCTCTATCCTATCCTATCCTCTACAATATCGTATCCTCTATCATATCCTTTCCTCTTTCCTATAATAGCATCTATCCTATATTATCCTCTATCTTATCCTATCCTCTATCCTATCCTATCATCTATCCTATCCTATCCTCTATCCCATCCTATACTCAATCCTATCCTATACTGTATTATATCCTATCCTCTTTCCTATCCTCTATCATATCGTATCCTCTATCCTATCCTATCCTCTACCCTATAATATCCTCTATCCTATCCTATTCTCTATCCTATCCTATCCTCTATCCTATCCTATCCTCTATCATATCCTCTCCTCTATCCTATCCTATCCTCTATCCTATCCTATACTCTATCCTATCCTATCGTCTATAATATCGAATTCTCTTTCCTATCCTATCCTCTATCCTATCCTATCCTATCTATTATCGTATCCTCTATTATAGCGTATCCTCCATCCTATCCTATGCTCTATCCTATCCTATCCTCTATCCTATCCTATCCTCTATCCTATCCTATCCTCTATCCTATCCTATCCTCTATCCTATCCTATCCTCTATCCTATCCTATCCTCTATCCTATCCTATCCTCTATCCTATCCTATCCTCTATCCTACCCTATCCTCTATCCTATCCTATCCTCTATAATATCGTATCCTCTATCCTATCCTATCCTCTATCCTATAATATCATCTATCCTATCCTATCCTCTATCCTATCCTATCCTCTATCCTATCCTATCCTCTATCCTATCCTCTATCCTATCCTATGCCATCCAATATCCTATCCTATCCTCTATCCTATCCTATGCGATCCAATATCCTATCCTATCCTCTATCCTATCCTATACTCTATCCTATCCTATCGTCTATAATATCGAATCCTCTATCCTATCCTATCCTCTATCCTATACTATCCTCTATCCTATCTAAACCCCTATCCTATCCTATCCTCTATCCTAACCTATCCTATCTATTATCGTATCCTCTATTATATCGTATCCTCCATCCTATCCTATGCTCTATCCTATCCTATCCTCTATCCTACCCTATCCTCTATCCTATCCTATCCTCTATCCTATCCTATACTCTATCCTATCCTATCGTCTATAATATCGAATCCTCTATCCTATCCAATCCTCTATCCTATCCTATACTCTATCCTATCCTATCGTCTATAATATAGAATCCTATATCCTATCCTATCCTCTATCCTATCCTCTATCCTATCCTATGCCATCCAATATCCTATCCTATCCTCTATCCTATCCTATGCCATCCAATATCCTATCCTATCCTCTATCCTATCCTATCCTCTATCCTATCCTATCCTCTATCCTATCCTGTCATCTATCCTATCCTATCCTCTATCCCATCCTATCCTCTATCCTATCCTATCCTCTATCCTATCCTATCCTCTATCGTATCCTATCCTCTATCCTATCCTATCCTCTATCCTATCCTCTCATCTATCCTATCCTATCCTCTATCCCATCCTATCCTCTATCCTACCCTATCCTCTATCCTATCCTATCCTCTATCCTATCCTATCCTCTATCGTATCCTATCCTCTATCCTATCCTATCCTCTATCCTACCCTATCCTCTATCCTACCCTATCCTCTATAATATCGAATCCTCTATCCTATCCTATCCTCTATCCTATCCTATCCTATACTCTATCCTATCCTATCGTCTATAATATCGAATCCTCTATCCTATCCTATACTCTATCCTATCCTATCGTCTATAATATAGAATCCTATATCCTATCCTATCCTCTATCCTATCCTCTATCCTATCCTATGCCATCCAATATCCTATCCTATCCTCTATCCTATCCTATGCCATCCAATATCCTATCCTATCCTCTATCCTATCCTATCCTCTATCCTATCCTATCCTCTATCCTATCCTGTCATCTATCCTATCCTATCCTCTATCCTATCCTATCCTCTATCCTATCCTATCCTCTATCCTATCCTATCCTCTATCGTATCCTATCCTCTATCCTATCCTATCCTCTATCCTACCCTATCCTCTATCCTACCCTATCCTCTATCCTATCCTATCCTCTATCCTATCCTATCCTCTATCCTATCCTGTCATCTATCCTATCCTATCCTCTATCCCATCCTATCCTCTATCCTATCCTATCCTCTATCCTATCCTATCCTCTATCGTATCCTATCCTCTATCCTATCCTATCCTCTATCCTATCCTGTCATCTATCCTATCCTATCCTCTATCCCATCCTATCCTCTATCCTACCCTATCCTCTATCCTATCCTATCCTCTATCCTATCCTATCCTCTATCGTATCCTATCCTCTATCCTATCCTATCCTCTATCCTACCCTATCCTCTATCCTACCCTATCCTCTATAATATCGAATCCTCTATCCTATCCTATCCTCTATCCTATCCTATACTCTATCCTATCCTATCGTCTATAATATCGAATCCTCTATCCTATCCTATACTCTATCCTATCATATCGTCTATAATATAGAATCCTATATCCTATCCTATCCTCTATCCTATCCTCTATCCTATCCTATGCCATCCAATATCCTATCCTATCCTCTATCCTATCCTATGCCATCCAATATCCTATCCTATCCTCTATCCTATCCTATCCTCTATCCTATCCTATCCTCTATCCTATCCTGTCATCTATCCTATCCTATCCTCTATCCTATCCTATCCTCTATCCTATCCTATCCTCTATCCTATCCTATCCTCTATCGTATCCTATCCTCTATCCTATCCTATCCTCTATCCTACCCTATCCTCTATCCTACCCTATCCTCTATAATATCGTATCCTCTATCCTATCCTCTATCCTATCCTATCCCATCCAATATCCTATCCTATCCCCTATCCTATCCTATACTCTATCCTATCCTATTGTCTATAATATCGAATCCTCTATCCTATCCTATCCTCTATCCTATCTAAACCCCTATCTATTATCGTATCCTCTATTATATCGTATCCTCCATCCTATCCTATGCTCTATCCTATCCTATCCTCTATCCTCTATCCTCTATCCTATCCTATCCTCTATCCTATCCTATCCTATCCTCTATCCTATCCTATCCTACACTCAATCCTATCCTATCCTCTATGCTATCCTATCCACTATCCCATCCTATCCTCTATCCTATCCTATGCCATCCAATATCCTATCCTATCCTCTATCCTATCCTATACTCTATCCTATCCTATCGTCTATAATATCGAATCCTCTATCCTATCCTATCCTCTATCCTATACTATCCTCTATCCTATCTAAACCCCTATCCTATCCTCTATCCTAACCTATCCTATCTATTATCGTATCCTCTATTATATCGTATCCTCTATCCTATCCTATCCTCTATCCTATCCTATCCTCAATCCTATCCTGTCATCTATCCTATCCTATCCTCTATCCCATCCTATCCTCTATCCTATCCTATCCTCTATCCTATCCTATCCTTTATAATATCGTATCCTCTATCCTATCCTATCCTCTATCCTATAATATCATCTATCCTATCCTATCCTCTATCCTATCCTATCCTCTATCCTATCCTATCCTCTATCCTATCCTATCCTCTATCCTATCCTCTATCCTATCCTATGCCATCCAATATCCTATCCTATCCTCTATCCTATCCTATGCCATCCAATATCCTATCCTATCCTCTATCCTATCCTATACTCTATCCTATCCTATCGTCTATAATATCGAATCCTCTATCCTATCCTATCCTCTATCCTATACTATCCTCTATCCTATCTAAACCCCTATCCTATCCTATCCTCTATCCTAACCTATCCTATCTATTATCGTATCCTCTATTATATCGTATCCTCCATCCTATCCTATGCTCTATCCTATCCTATCCTCTATCCTACCCTATCCTCTATCCTATCCTATCCTCTATCCTATCCTATACTCTATCCTATCCTATCGTCTATAATATCGAATCCTCTATCCTATCCAATCCTCTATCCTATCCTATACTCTATCCTATCCTATCGTCTATAATATAGAATCCTATATCCTATCCTATCCTCTATCCTATCCTCTATCCTATCCTATGCCATCCAATATCCTATCCTATCCTCTATCCTATCCTATGCCATCCAATATCCTATCCTATCCTCTATCCTATCCTATCCTCTATCCTATCCTATCCTCTATCCTATCCTATCCTCAATCCTATCCTGTCATCTATCCTATCCTATCGTCTATCCCATCCTATCCTCTATCCTATCCTATCCTCTATCCTATCCTATCCTCTATCCTACCCTATCCTCTATCCTATCCTATCCTTTATAATATCGTATCCTCTATCCTATCCTATCATCTATCCTATCCTATCCTCTATCCTATCCTATCCTCTATCCTATCCTCTATCCTATCCTCTATCCTATCCTCTATCCTATCCTATGCCATCCAATATCCTATCCTATCCTCTATCCTATCCTATGCCATCCAATATCCTATCCTATCCTCTATCCTATCCTATACTCTATCCTATCCTATCGTCAATAATATCGAATCCTCTATCCTATCCTATCCTCTATCCTATACTATCCTCTATCCTATCTAAACCCCTATCCTATCCTATCCTCTATCCTAACCTATCCTATCTATTATCGTATCCTCTATTATATCGTATCCTCCATCGTATCCTATGCTCTATCCTATCCTATGAACTATCCTATCCTATCCTATCTATTATCGTATCCTCTATTATATCGTATCCTCCATCCTATCCTATGCTCTATCCTATCCTATCCTCTATCCTACCCTATCCTCTATCCTATCCTATCCTCTATCCTATCCTATCCTCTATCCTATCCTATCCTGTATCCTATCCTATCCTCTATTCTATCCTATCCTCTATCCCATCCTATCCTCTATCCTATCCTATCCTCTATCCTATCCTATCCTCTATCCTATCCTATCCTCTATCGTATCATATCCTCTATCCTATCCTATCCTCTATCGTATCATATCCTCTATCCTATCCTATCCTCTATACTATCCTATCCTCTATCCTACCCTATCCTCTACCCTATCCTATCCTCTATAATATCGTATCCTCTATCCTATCCTATCCTCTATCCTATCCTATCCTCTATCCTATCGTATCCTCTATCCTATCCTATCCTCTATCCTATCCTATCCTCAATCCTATCCTGTCATCTATCCTATCCTATCCTCTATCCCATCCTATCCTCTATCCTATCCTATCCTCTATCCTATCCTATCCTCTATCCTACCCTATCCTCTATCCTATCCTATCCTCTATAATATCGTATCCTCTATCCTATCCTATCCTCTATCCTATAATATCATCTATCCTATCCTATCCTCTATCCTCTATCCTATCCTCTATCCTATCCTCTATCCTATCCTCTATCCTATCCTCTATCCTATCCTATGCCATCCAATATCCTATCCTATCCTCTATCCTATCCTATGCCATCCAATATCCTATCCTATCCTCTATCCTATCCTATACTCTATCCTATCCTATCGTCTATAATATCGAATCCTCTATCCTATCCTATCCTCTATCCTATACTATCCTCTATCCTATCTAAACCCCTATCCTATCCTATCCTCTATCCTAACCTATCCTATCTATTATCGTATCCTCTATTATATCGTATCCTCCATCGTATCCTATGCTCTATCCTATCCTATCCTATCTATTATCGTATCCTCTATTATATCGTATCCTCCATCCTACCCTATGCTCTATCCTATCCTATCCTCTATCCTACCCTATCCTCTATCCTATCCTATCCTCTATCCTATCCTATCCTCTATCCTATCCTATCCTGTATCCTATCCTATCCTCTATTCTATCCTATCCTCTATCCCATCCTATCATCTATCCTATCCTATCCTGTATCCCATCCTATCCTCTATCCTATCCTATCCTCTATCCTATCCTATCCTCTATCCTATCCTATCCTCTATCGTATCCTATCCTCTATCCTATCCTATCCTCTATCCTATCCTATCCTCTATCCTACCCTATCATCTATCCTATCCTATCCTCTATAATATCGTATCCTCTATCCTATCCTATCCTCTATCCTATAATATCATCTATCCTATCCTATCCTATCCTCTATCCTATCCTATCCTCTATCCTATCCAATCCTCTATAATATCCTCTATCCCATCCTATGCCATCCAATATCCTATCCTATCCTCTATACTATCCTATGCCATCCAATATCCTATCCTATCCTCTATCCTATCCTATGCCATCCAATATCCTATCCTATCCTCTATCCTATCCTATACTCTATCCTATCCTATCGTCTATAATATCGAATCCTCTATCCTATCCTATCCTCTCTCCTATCCTATCCTCTATCCTATCCTATCCTCTATCCTATCCAATCCTCTATCCTATCCTCTAGCCTATCCTATGCCATCCAATATCCTATCCTATCCTCTATACTATCCTATGCCATCCAATATCCTATCCTAACCTCTATCCTATCCTATGCCATCCAATATCCTATCCTATCCTCTATCCTATCCTATACTCTATCCTATCCTATCGTCTATAATATCGAATCCTCTATCCTATCCTATCCTCTATCCTATCCTATCCTCTATCCTCTCCTATCCTCTATCCTCTCCTATCCTCTATCCGATCCTATCCCCTATCCTATCCTATCCTCTATCCTATCTAATACCATATTTCTATCCTCTATCCCATCCTATACTCAATCCTATCCTATACTGTATTATATCCTATCCTCTATCCTATCCTATGCCATCCAATATCCTATCCTATCCTCTATCCTATCCTATACTCTATCCTATCCTATCGTCTATAATATCGAATCCTCTATCCTATCCTATCCTCTATTGTATCCTATCCTCTATCCTCTCCTATCCTCTATCCTCTCCTATCCTCTATCCTATCCTATCCCCTATCCTATCCTATCCTCTATCCTATCTAATACCATATTTCTATCCTCTATCCTATCCTATCCTCTATCCTATCCTCTATCCTATCCTCTATCCTATCCTATGCCATCCAATATCCTATCCTATCCTCTATCCTATCCTCTATCCTATCCTATGCCATCCAATATCCTATCCTATCCTCTATCCTATCCTATACTCTATCCTATCCTATCGTCTATAATATCGAATCCTCTATCCTATCCTATCCTCTATCCTATACTATCCTCTATCCTATCTAAACCCCTATCCTATCCTATCCTCTATCCTAACCTATCCTATCTATTATCGTATCCTCTATTATATCGTATCCTCCATCGTATCCTATGCTCTATCCAATCCTATGCTCTATCCTATCCTATCCTCTCTCCTATCCTATCCTCTATCCTATCCTATCCTCTATCCTATCCAATCCTCTATCCTATCCTCTATCCTATCCTATGCCATCCAATATCCTATCCTATCCTCTATACTATCCTATGCCATCCAATATCCTATCCTATGCCATCCAATATCCTATCCTATCCTCTATCCTATCCTATACTCTATCCTATCCTATCGCCTATAATATCGAATCCTCTATCCTATCCTATCCTCTATCCTATCCTATCCTCTATCCTCTCCTATCCTCTATCCTCTCCTATCCTCTATCCTATCCTATCCCCTATCCTATCCTATCCTCTATCCTATCTAATACCATATTTCTATCCTCTATCCCATCCTATACTCAATCCTATCCTATACTGTATTATATCCTATCCTCTTTCCTATCCTCTATCATATCGTATCCTCTATCCTATCCTATCCTCTACCCTATCCTATCCTCTATCCTAGCCTATCCTCTATTCTAACCTATCCTTTATCCTATCCTACCCTCTATCCTATCCTATCCTCTATCCTATCCTATCCTATCCTCTATCCTATCCTATCCTATACCCTATCCTATCCTCTATCCCATCCTATACTCAATCCTATCCTATACTGTATTATATCCTATCCTCTTTCCTATCCTCTATCATATCGTATCCTCTATCCTATCCTATCCTCTATCCTATCCTATCCTCTATCCTATCCAATCCTCTATCCTATCCTCTATCCTATCCTATGCCATCCAATATCCTATCCTACCCTCTATACTATCCTATGCCATCCAATATCCTATCCTATCCTCTATCCTATCCTATGCCATCCAATATCCTATCCTATCCTCTATCCTATCCTATCCTCTATCCTATCCTATCCTCTATCCTATCCTATCCTCTATCCCATCCTATCATCTATCCTATCCTATCCTGTATCCCATCCTATCCTCTATCCTATCCTATCCTCTATCCTATCCTATCCTCTATCCTATCCTATCCTCTATCGTATCCTATCCTCTATCCTATCCTATCCTCTATCCTATCCTATCCTCTATCCTACCCTATCATCTATCCTATCCTATCCTCTATAATATCGTATCCTCTATCCTATCCTATCCTCTATCCTATAATATCATCTATCCTATCCTATCCTATCCTCTATCCTATCCTATCCTCTATCCTATCCAATCCTCTATAATATCCTCTATCCCATCCTATGCCATCCAATATCCTATCCTATCCTCTATACTATCCTATGCCATCCAATATCCTATCCTATCCTCTATCCTATCCTATGCCATCCAATATCCTATCCTATCCTCTATCCTATCCTATACTCTATCCTATCCTATCGTCTATAATATCGAATCCTCTATCCTATCCTATCCTCTCTCCTATCCTATCCTCTATCCTATCCTATCCTCTATCCTATCCAATCCTCTATCCTATCCTCTAGCCTATCCTATGCCATCCAATATCCTATCCTATCCTCTATACTATCCTATGCCATCCAATATCCTATCCTAACCTCTATCCTATCCTATGCCATCCAATATCCTATCCTATCCTCTATCCTATCCTATACTCTATCCTATCCTATCGTCTATAATATCGAATCCTCTATCCTATCCTATCCTCTATCCTATCCTATCCTCTATCCTCTCCTATCCTCTATCCTCTCCTATCCTCTATCCGATCCTATCCCCTATCCTATCCTATCCTCTATCCTATCTAATACCATATTTCTATCCTCTATCCCATCCTACACTCAATCCTATCCTATACTGTATTATATCCTATCCTCTATCCTATCCTATGCCATCCAATATCCTATCCTATCCTCTATCCTATCCTATACTCTATCCTATCCTATCGTCTATAATATCGAATCCTCTATCCTATCCTATCCTCTATTGTATCCTATCCTCTATCCTCTCCTATCCTCTATCCTCTCCTATCCTCTATCCTATCCTATCCCCTATCCTATCCTATCCTCTATCCTATCTAATACCATATTTCTATCCTCTATCCTATCCTATCCTCTATCCTATCCTCTATCCTATCCTATGCCATCCAATATCCTATCCTATCCTCTATCCTATCCTCTATCCTATCCTATGCCATCCAATATCCTATCCTATCCTCTATCCTATCCTATACTCTATCCTATCCTATCGTCTATAATATCGAATCCTCTATCCTATCCTATCCTCTATCCTATACTATCCTCTATCCTATCTAAACCCCTATCCTATCCTATCCTCTATCCTAACCTATCCTATCTATTATCGTATCCTCTATTATATCGTATCCTCCATCGTATCCTATGCTCTATCCAATCCTATGCTCTATCCTATCCTATCCTCTCTCCTATCCTATCCTCTATCCTATCCTATCCTCTATCCTATCCAATCCTCTATCCTATCCTCTATCCTATCCTATGCCATCCAATATCCTATCCTATCCTCTATACTATCCTATGCCATCCAATATCCTATCCTATGCCATCCAATATCCTATCCTATCCTCTATCCTATCCTATACTCTATCCTATCCTATCGCCTATAATATCGAATCCTCTATCCTATCCTATCCTCTATCCTATCCTATCCTCTATCCTCTCCTATCCTCTATCCTCTCCTATCCTCTATCCTATCCTATCCCCTATCCTATCCTATCCTCTATCCTATCTAATACCATATTTCTATCCTCTATCCCATCCTATACTCAATCCTATCCTATACTGTATTATATCCTATCCTCTTTCCTATCCTCTATCATATCGTATCCTCTATCCTATCCTATCCTCTACCCTATCCTATCCTCTATCCTATCCTATCCTCTATCCTATACTATCCTCTATCCTATCTAAACCCCTATCCTATCCTATCCTCTATCCAAACCTATCCTATCTATTATCGTATCCTCTATTATATCGTATCCTCCATCGTATCCTATGCTCTATCCTATCCTATGCTCTATCCTATCCTATCCTATCTATTATCGTATCCTCTATTATATCGTATCCTCCATCCTATCCTATGCTCTATCCTATCCTATCCTCTATCCTAACCTATCCTATCTATTATCGTATCCTCTATTATATCGTATCCTCCATCGTATCCTATGCTCTATCCTATCCTATGCTCTATCCTATCCTATCCTATCTATTATCGTATCCTCTATTATATCGTATCCTCCATCCTATCCTATGCTCTATCCTATCCTATCCTCTATCCTACCCTATCCTCTATCCTATCCTATCCTATCCTCTATCCTATCCTATCCTGTATCCTATCCTATCCTCTATTCTATCCTATCCTCTATCCCATCCTATCCTCTATCCTATCCTATCCTCTATCCTATCCTATCCTCTATCCTATCCTATCCTCTATCGTATCATATCCTCTATCCTATCCTATCCTCTATCGTATCATATCCTCTATCCTATCCTATCCTCTATACTATCCTATCCTCTATCCTACCCTATCCTCTACCCTATCCTATCCTCTATAATATCGTATCCTCTATCCTATCCTATCCTCTATCCTATCCTATCCTCTATCCTATCGTATCCTCTATCCTATCCTATCCTCTATCCTATCCTATCCTCAATCCTATCCTGTCATCTATCCTATCCTATCCTCTATCCCATCCTATCCTCTATCCTATCCTATCCTCTATCCTATCCTATCCTCTATCCTACCCTATCCTCTATCCTATCCTATCCTCTATAATATCGTATCCTCTATCCTATCCTATCCTCTATCCTATAATATCATCTATCCTATCCTATCCTCTATCCTCTATCCTATCCTCTATCCTATCCTCTATCCTATCCTATGCCATCCAATATCCTATCCTATCCTCTATCCTATCCTATGCCATCCAATATCCTATCCTATCCTCTATCCTATCCTATACTCTATCCTATCCTATCGTCTATAATATCGAATCCTCTATCCTATCCTATCCTCTATCCTATACTATCCTCTATCCTATCTAAACCCCTATCCTATCCTATCCTCTATCCTAACCTATCCTATCTATTATCGTATCCTCTATTATATCGTATCCTCCATCGTATCCTATGCTCTATCCTATCCTATCCTATCTATTATCGTATCCTCTATTATATCGTATCCTCCATCCTACCCTATGCTCTATCCTATCCTATCCTCTATCCTACCCTATCCTCTATCCTATCCTATCCTCTATCCTATCCTATCCTCTATCCTATCCTATCCTGTATCCTATCCTATCCTCTATTCTATCCTATCCTCTATCCCATCCTATCATCTATCCTATCCTATCCTGTATCCCATCCTATCCTCTATCCTATCCTATCCTCTATCCTATCCTATCCTCTATCCTATCCTATCCTCTATCGTATCCTATCCTCTATCCTATCCTATCCTCTATCCTATCCTATCCTCTATCCTACCCTATCATCTATCCTATCCTATCCTCTATAATATCGTATCCTCTATCCTATCCTATCCTCTATCCTATAATATCATCTATCCTATCCTATCCTATCCTCTATCCTATCCTATCCTCTATCCTATCCAATCCTCTATAATATCCTCTATCCCATCCTATGCCATCCAATATCCTATCCTATCCTCTATACTATCCTATGCCATCCAATATCCTATCCTATCCTCTATCCTATCCTATGCCATCCAATATCCTATCCTATCCTCTATCCTATCCTATACTCTATCCTATCCTATCGTCTATAATATCGAATCCTCTATCCTATCCTATCCTCTATCCTATCCTATACTCTATCCTATCCTATCGTCTATAATATCGAATCCTCTATCCTATCCTATCCTCTCTCCT